>NC_086201.1:22667500-22977500 GCF_035770615.1 Melospiza melodia melodia | reverse complement strand
ATGTTGAGCTTAATCAGCAGATAGCAGCTCTTCTAAATGCAGGGGATGAGGAGGACCTTGTGGAATTGAAAGCATTGCAGCAACAGCTGAGTGATGTGTGTTACAGGCAGGCCAGTCAGCTGGAATTCAGGCAGAACCTATTACAAGCAGCACTTGAATTCCACAGTGTTGCCCAGGATGTAAGTGTTTCTTTTTAATTTTCTTTAAGGCACTTCCATTAAATTAGCGCATTAGTATTGTAAATGTTGACTACATTGGAAAAATACTCAGGGAGATGAGGGGGAATATCATGTCACTTGGAAAATTCTGTAAGTCATCATATACTGTAATTGAAACACTGAGAAAACTGGCTCCCCCTTGTTTTAGGAGGGAAGTACTTTGTAATATGTCTTACATTTCAGTAGAATTTGAAATAAAAGGGTTGCTAGTTGAAAAGTTACTTTTTTTGCCCCTTTTTTATTTAGAGGCTTATGCATTAATTGAACTGGAATTTGATGTACTTTTCTTTTTGTAAAATGGCGTGTTCATTTCCTATGTTTTTCTTAAAAAACAAGTAGAATCTTGGCTGCTACTCTCCCACCATCTAGGGATGTGTGCTCTTGGATTTCTATAAGGCAGATGGGTCATTTATCTTGGCTTTCATTTCCTCTAGCTCCAAAGAGAAATTTGAAAATGATAAATTTCCAAACATTTAGAATGTTTTAGAACCAACCATCTGAAGCTCAAACTTCTTTTTAAATATTAGCATTTATGTTCTTACATTTTAGTTGTCTCAGCAATTGGATGGTTTACTCGGAATGTTGTGTGTGGATGTAGCACCAGCAGATGGAGCATCAATTCAACAAACATTGAAACTACTGGAAGAGAAATTAAAAAGTGTTGGTAAGCAAGATATTTCTGCATTTCAGACACACACATTCTAGTAAGTGCATTACAGGGGGAAGAAAGAGTAATCCCTTTTTAAAAAAATCACCAAAAAAGCAGGGGGAAAACATCTTATGACTTCTGATTCCTCACTATGTAATGTTCCACTGAGTTACTCTGGACTGGCTTTTGTCTGGGGAAGTGATCTGGAACTGTTCTCTTTTGAAGATGTTTTACATCCAATATATGTATTTGTTATATGCCGTTATCATGCATTTCATCTGTAAACAAACTTCTTTCTCCCATTAATCTTCTTTAATGGTTTAGGATTATAATGCTTAGATGATCTTTTTGTCTCCAGAATTGACACCTTGATGATTAAGGTTTTATCCCCTCACTTTTGGAATGCTTGTACTGGGTATTTTGCAGTAAATTTGAATGTATATGTTAATAAATGGCACATTGAAGGTTGTGACACTGTCAAGCACATGGAATTATTTCAGTTGGAAGGGGTCTACAGTGATCAGCTTGTTCATTAAGTGTGGGAGAAAGAGCTGCAAAGAAAAATAATTTATGGCAGAAGTAGGTATGATTGGAATAAAGCAGTTTGATGCATAAATGAGATATTCCTTCAGGAAAACAGATAGTAAAGCTGCCAAATAAGAGATGTAACAGCAGATCCCAAGGGTTGACAAATTTCAGTGTAGAAAATTGTATCAGCCATATCAGATGTATTATAAAGTAGTAACTTGTGCCAGCAGTGGAAGAACACTTAGGTTACAACTGCTTAGCAGGGATAAATATTTTAGGAATTATCTAACTGTGTGGATGAAAGACACTAATTAGCTATGTAAATGCTGAAAAGCTGACATGCTGTCAACTTCTATTCCTTTTCTTGTTATCTGCTAGGTCATAAAATAGCAAAGCCTTAGTTCTTTGTTAATACAGACAAATGCTCACTCAAACGAGAGTTGGACAGGGTGGTAAAGGACATAGTAATGTCCTTGTCATTTTCCAGGTTCCAGTCTTGATCTGTGTGTGATTCTCTTATATCCAGTGAGGAGAAAACCCACCGAAATTCTGAGTGATCGCTGACCTATTTTTTTCTCATTCTCTTATTAGACTTAGGTTTGCAAGGCTTGCGTGAGAAAGGTCAAAGTCTTCTTGATCAGATATCTAACCAGGCATCATGGGCCTATGGGAAGGATGTGACCATTGAAAACAAAGAAAATGTGGACCATATCCAAGGAGTGATGGAAGATATGCAGCTAAGAAAACAAAGGTAAGAACAACAATTTGAGTCATTAAGATGTTTGTGTGTTAGCAAGTCACTTTTTATACCATTTAATTTGTTGTAAAGAGCCCATTTTGTTTTATGTTCATGAAAGGGATGTATTACAACTGTAATTTATATTTGTAGTATATTTGAATGGGACAGAAACTTCCCTGACTAATCTGTTGTAGTGTATTCCTAAAAACAAGCACCTTTTCTATTTTGGTACTGGATGGAGTACTTGAATGCTTTCCTGTCCTTGTAAATGTCAGAAATTATACATTCCTTTTATATGGAGTTATGAAAATATGCAAGAGGTGTCCTTTACATGTTAGCAGTTTGAGATGGGAGTATAATGTAATTACAATTGTGGTGATGGGTGTAAAATTATGTATTAAACAGCCTTGTTTGTCCTCTTTATCACAAGCTCTGTCCTTTGAGTATGGTATTTTCATTTCTGAAGATAGGAAGACAAATGAGGTGGTATTGGAGGGTACAAAATGGAGGCTCAGATTTCAAAAGAGCAGATGATGGCATACAGGACGATGCAGTCGTCCCAGGACATGGGGGTTGAATTTTAGGAAACCATATAGAGTGAGGGATGAGGTTGGGAAAAGTGTTGGAGGGAGTTGAATTTATAAGAAGGGTGGATTTTGCCATCATCCTCTTCCTCCAAAATTTGATTATTTGTACTTAAATATGTAGTAGTACTGGATTGTTTTGTAGTACTGCCTTTTTTTCTACTGAACAGTGTGAAAGAATTAGAAGCTATTGCCAGTAATACTGCTGGAAGCCCTGAGACCATGTAATACTGTCCATAGAAATGGCCTGGTGTTCAAGGGCATTGGCTGAGCAAAGAGGTGCCTCTAGGCAACAGCAAGCTCTAGTGAGCATCAAATTGCCCGTTTTACAAATTAATTCCACTATTCTTAAATTGTTTTCTTAGGGAGCTTAGTGTAAGGAGCTATGTGTTTTGGTAGAGCTTAGAGAAAATACTGTTTTAAGTCTGCCCTCTAGATCCTATTAATTTAAGCAATACTTGTGTTTAGAGGGCAAGCTGCAAAAAGCTACAGAGGATGTGTCACCGTGCAGTAAAATGGCAGTTGGAATTTCATGTGAGAAAAGAGATGTGCGTGGGAGAAGGGGAGACTTTGTATACACAGTAATGAATTCTGAATCAGCTGTGAACTCAAAGATAAACATTGGAAAACTTGAAGAAATTGCTTTAGTGTTCAAATATACAGAGAAAAGCAAGTAGAATGCCAAGAATTATTAGGAAAGGAATAAAAAACTGAAAGAAGGATGTCATTGTGTCAGTGTATAGATTGGTAGTCGATTTCTGCTTGTGTTACACAATTCTGCTCTGTATTCTCAGAAGGGTTATAGAATTGTAGGAAGTCATTTAGAGGACTAAAACATCAATAGTATTTGCAGACAAAGGTATGAAGCAGCTTTCAGATTGTGAATGATTAAACAAGGTTATTTAGCCTGGATGAGAAACAAAAAAGTGAAAGGACTAAGTATCTCTCAGTAGCATGTAATAGTATTTTTTGCTATTTAATTTTGTTTTCCGACTTCTGTTGAATGTTTCTTGTTGTTTACATACACATGTTGTAATGTTTATTTTTAGGGGCATTTTGCTGCTTTATGTATGATTTTGGAACCTATAAACTGTTTTCCTGCATTATTAGAGCAGATGATGTCCTTTCTGTAAGCATTGCAAGACATGTAACAAAGCGCAGCATGCTAACAAACTGTTCTTTGGAAGAGCTTATGTTTGTAACCAATTTGGAAAGGATCATGCACACAGTCTTTTGCATTTGCTTATAAAGCCAACTGTTGTTGACATTAGTAATTCCATTTGCACTGAACAGGAGCGTGAGTCTTGCTGTCTACTTTGTAGGCTCTAAATTGAAGTGGAAAGCTTTCTGCTAGATGTATTAGCTTAGGTCTCATTGTGGAAAGAGAAGGATTTTCAACACTTCTATTGGAATTCTGGAGAAAGAACTGCAAACTGTGCTCAACTCAGAACAAGATAATTAGGGTCAGTTTTTATATCAATTAGATTTTGAAATGCTTCCTGACTAGTAAAGCAAAGGACAACAACATATAAGGGTGCAGATATTACCATCTCTAATGAGCTAAAAAGAAAAATGGAAAAATGTATTATCTTTTAATCAGCCTCATTGTATTCATTAAGAAACATTGCCCCCAACAAACAGTACAGTTCAGAATTATGCCAAGTTGAAGCCCACTTTCATCTGAATTCTAATAGGATGAAGTCTGTGTTAGTCTCTGTTTTGCAGAGCTTACCAGTGCAGCAAGGTAAGGAACCTGGGATGCTCCTGCAAGACCTTGCAGCTGTCTCTGGTGTTACTGCCTCAAGCTTAGCCATATCAGGAATCTTGAGGATCATGTTTTTGGTGACTTGGAGTGCTCAGTTCTACTTATTGCAACTTTCTCATTGTTGTTTGTGGCATGAGGTGGTTTTGCCAAGCTAAGCAGCTTTGATCACCTTTTCATGAATGCTTGTATCTTAATGTTTCTCACTTGAAAACATTGTTGTCAATGTCAGAGTGTTTTGTGTCTGCTGTACATGTGTTGATGAATCTTTGTGTGCTGCTGTTTAAGGTGTGAGGATATGGTGGATGTGCGGAGACTGAAGATGCTTCAGATGGTGCAGTTATTTAAATGTGAAGAAGATGCTGCTCAGGTATGGAAATACCTCTAGAATTTCATCATTCTGATATTTGTAGTCCACTGGGTTGATTTATGGGGGCTGGTAGTTTTACAGTACTTTTTTTGCAACTTTCAAATGTAGTTTTATTTAGGGAATATGTACAGTGAAAATCAAGGCTATAGCAGTGTCTGCAAATAGTATATTTGGGGATTGCATGCATGATCTACCAGCTTGTGACAGCTCATTTAACTTTATTCTGTATCAAAAGTATATGCTAGTACTGAAGTAATGCCACCCTTCTGGTTTAATTTCTTTTTAACATATTAGTTTTTGTTCTTTTGGCTTGTTTTTAAGGCAGTAGAATGGTTAAGTGAACTGTTGGATGCTCTGCTGAAGACACACATCCGACTGGGAGATGATGCTCAAGAAACAAAAGTTTTACTAGAGAAACATCGAAAATTTGTTGATGTTGCACAGGTGAAATGTGTTATTTTTTTCTAGCAATATGTGGTTTGTGCAGTTTCACATCCTCTCCTAAACAGAATCAATATCTGTATAGGCAGTCATTGAACAGCTGTCACTGGTCTTACTGGTTTCCCTCAGTGCCTGAGTGAAGAAATTGATTGCTGAAGTTGCTGATGGGCCTAATGAGATGTTGCAGTTCCATCCAGAGCAGCAATGCTGCAGGTCACTACCTTAGTTAACCTTCACATAGGCAATGCAAACAACCAAACAAAGTTCACTGGCTTTTGTGAAAGATATATCTCAAACAGTCTTTAGAATTACATTTGACAAGCTGGGTCAAAGCACCTGGTCAGATGTTTTGTCAGTCGTTTGCTGCTTTTAGGAGTGTCTAAATTTGACTTGTTAATTAACAGATGTGATGCTTTCTAATTCCACCTGCTGCACTGGAGTTTCCTCTTTTGATGAATAAGAGTTGATGGCCAGAGGATCATTTGCTGTTACAGTGATTGCCTCAGGGCACCTTGGATGCTGGCTGACCATAGACATGGTGTCAGTAAAATCAGGGAGACAGTCCTCTCAGCAGTGGATATCAAGTATCCCTTGGAAGATCCAAACAACTATTCAGAATTCTTGGGAAGCTCTCTTCCTTTGCCAGTGTGAACACTAGGCAGCAGTGGATATTGGATTTTTTTTTTTTTAAGAGTTAAAGCACTTTTGGTCATTACAATTTTATTCTTACTTTTTCCAGTAGACCAGATTAGTTCAATGTACTTTGTGAACCTAAATTGTGGAGTTTCCATAAACTTGCCTGCTGTTGTTGCTTTAAGATGCTGTTTCATTGCCAGGTAAAGTGCAGGGTTTTTACATTACTTACTCTCCCATCCCCTCCAATTTTTAGAGTACTTACGATTACGGGAGACAGCTACTGCAGGCAACAGTGGTCCTGTGCCAGTCCTTGAGATGCACTTCAAGGTCCTCAGGGGACACACTTCCCAGACTGAACAGAGTGTGGAAACAGTTTACAGTGACTTCTGAAGAAAGAGTGCACCGGTTGGAAACAGCTGTCGCATTTCATTCAACTGCTGAAAAGGTGAGTGTTGTGTTTTATTAAGAAGAAAAATTTCTTACCTGAGTTCAGGCAAACAAAATGTAAGAAAATATGAAGTTGCCAGTGTGTACATTTACCCTTTCTAATTTTTTTTTTAAATGGCAGAAAGAAGAATTTACATATATTTTTCCAACCATTTACTTCAGTACTTAATGTAATAATTTTTCATATACA
Organism: Melospiza melodia melodia; assembly: GCF_035770615.1. Classification (NCBI taxonomy): domain Eukaryota; kingdom Metazoa; phylum Chordata; class Aves; order Passeriformes; family Passerellidae; genus Melospiza; species Melospiza melodia. Next base: position 22,970,936 of record NC_086201.1, on the reverse strand, counting down.
TGTAGTGGTATAGGGCCCCCTTAACAAAAAGGAGAACAGCACTCTTCAAATGAGAACTGTGATATTGATGATAAAGCATTTCTTTATGTCTTTTAGACTGTAATTCTTAAAAGCCAGGAACGCTTCTTTGTGCAAGGTATGATACAAACCTATCAGGTTGTTTAAGTTTTTTGAAGAGTTAAAGGTCTATTGCCCTTTAAGCTGTTTGGATATTGTATGGGCTTCCAAAAATTCTCACAAACTGTAAATGAAGGCAGCTCCTTCCACTTTAATTTCCACACATGCTGTCTTGCTCCATCTTGTATTTTGCACCTGGTGGGGTTTGAAATGCCTTTTTCCTGAACACACTCTGCCTTGGTATGGTTTTCAGACAACCAAATGTCTCACTGCTGCACCCAGTCAAGTGATGCAAGAAACACACTGGAGGACGAGCAGTCAGCAACAGTGTGATGAGGATTAGTTGCTGAAGGGGGAAAATGTTGAGAGCTTTCAAATGCTTGAACTTGAGACAATGTCCTTTAATGTAGGTCATGAGGGATAGGATCTTCTTGTCCACACCTGCTTTTTAGGGTGAAGCAGTGTATTTTAAAAAATCAATTTAGAGTATGTATCTCAAATATTGATAATAAAATTGCATGTAACTGGAAAAAAAAGCAAATCTTGCACATGGTAAAATAAATTCATTTTGTCATTGAAAGAGAGCATGGATTCAGAGTTGATTAATTTGCTCCTTGGTTTTATTCATTTCTTATTTGTATTAGTGGAAAATACTTTGAATTGGCAGGCATTGGGAGTTGGTGGAGGTTCACGAAAGCAGAAATAGATCATCTGTGCTTCCAGAGGTTTACCTGATACCAAATTAAATTTCAGTGGTTCATAAACTCTTAGAAGAGTAGAATCTCTCAATCCATATTATGAGCATTCTTTCATTATTGCAGTAGTTAATTGCTGGCTTTAGGCAATCTTAAGTTTAAAGAAAAGTAAATTAATGTCTGACAAAACAATGCTCTTGTTCAAAAACCTAATTCTCCTTTCACTATTGGACATACATTAATGAGTCTGTGTGGAAAATAGACTGTTAATATCCATGCTGCTTGGGAAAATGTAAGAAGTGGCAAAGCGAGAAGTGGAAGAAAAGAGTACTGAGTACTGGTATTGAGTTACAATCCCATCTGGAAAGACTTGTGTTCAGATTTTTTTTAGTCCTACCTGTTCTGTGCCAGATGTAGTTTTTAGTTTTGAAACCTTTTGTAAGCAGTCTTCATTGACCCTGATGTTTCCACTTTAAATTGCTGTCTTGTATGTTTAATGGTGTTGGTCACTATTTTTATGCGTTTCATATTTGTTGCAAGAATATTGTCAAGGAAGACTACTTTTTATTCCCTCCTAGAAGTAATGTAAAACATTCTAATACAAAGCACTGGTAGCCCTGAACATTCTTCTTAATGAACTTTAATCAGTATTTTCCTTTCTTGAATTATATGTGTCAGTTGATCTCATGTAAATGTGGCAGTGGAAATGCCAAAAGAACATCCACTCTTCCAGTTAAAAAACTACATGCTATCCCTTGTGTACTTTATTCTGTATTTTCTTACTTTTATTAAACAGATTTTGCAGGAATGTCCAGACCAGCCAGAAGCTTTTAATGAAATGGAACAATTTGATGAAATTGAAGCAGTTGGGAAATCACTGTTGGACAGACTAACAGTGCCTGTAGTTTATCCTGATGGGTATGTAGAATGGTTTCTGATGCCTTTGGTAAAGTTGTATCATAGTCTCACATGCAGAAGAATCCTGAAGGCTTATTGCTGAAACAGAAAAGTGAGCACATTGTTTTTATAAAATTTGAAATAGGACCTGTCTGCTTTCTATGAAAAAATGGGAAGGAATTTTTAATGAGTACTAATGCACTGCCTTTTCAAAGTAGTGACTTTTTCACACTGAATGATTATTAGATTTATGCAGTTTTTACACCAGCACAGTATGCAGAAATAACAGAAGAACGACCAGTCCCAGTCTCTTCTCCCTGAAAAAAGATACCAGATGAGAATTACAGGATTTCTCTTTCTTTATTTGCAATTCTATCTATCTAAGTCAGTATATTGAAGATAAATTTATATTTTATTTATTTGGTAAAGAAAACAGTACTTTCCTTGAGAATTATTCATATTAGCTTTAAATTGATAGCTCTCTTGAGCTACAAAGGCAAATTGAATTTGGAATCTCAGCCATAATAAAACTCAGTTATCTGTGTTTAATAATGTCTGTTGTTATGCTGAGCTTGTAGTTAATTTCTACATGAGTTACAGCCAAGCTATGGAGCAGTCTCTGGTGTGTAGGATGCCACACCATAATGAAAAAGGCCTGAAAAAAGTACATTGAATTAGAGGCTGAAGCCTTATGAGATAACATCAGGCAACTGTGTTAAGCATTACCTGAAGTCTATCTGAAAAACACAGTTGCAGGAAGCTGGTCATGAAAATTTATTGTCATCATATGTCCAAAATGCCATATTCCAAATACCCCACCTTCTGCAGGGTAGATCCTTCAATACAGAGTGCTAATGATGAAGATGGGCCCAGGCCTGAATTAGTAGTGATTTCCACTGTTCTTTCAATAGTGTGTTTGAAAATAGTGGAGGATTTTGTAGCTGTAGAAAAAAACCCAAAACAAAACAAACAAAAAACTGACCCAAAACCAGATCAAGAAGTGTTTGTTGAAGTATTGTTGTATAACTTCTATATCACAGATTCTAGTGATCTGGTAAAAGTAACAACTGTTCAATCCTGAACATTATTTCCCCTCTGGAATTTCAGTAGAGTTTTGCATATCCCCCTTCACAAAAATGGTATGGAAGTTGTCCTGGATATCAGGACCGCCTGCTCGATTTTGAAGTTTTTGGCATATAATTTGAAAAGGGTTTGCTGATTATTAGAAATAGTTTGAGATTTAAGAACATACAAAATGTCATAAATGATTGGGGGGCATTTTCATCAGCCTGTTCACCTCCTCAGACTTTTGCCGGTATCTTTTTGGAAACTCGGGTTCCCTCTCCTGCCCATGGCTTCTGCACTGTATGAGGAAATGCTGTGATCCATGTGCAGTTATGCAGTCTGACCAGTTACCTCCTCAAATGAGTGTATTCCTGCACAGAGTATCTTTTTCTGTCCAGTTTTGCCTGTCTGAAAGTCCTCTGTCCTACTGCCATTTCCAGAGTGTACAGCTTCTCTGCTTTGTAACTAGATTTAATACCTGTTCTTCTGAAACATATATTCTGTTCAAACCCTCCCTTTGCTGACAGCTTGGTTAGTGGCTTCCCTAACATTTCAGCTGCTCTTTTTTGTATTTGAATTACATAGCCGTGTCTTCCTTTCAGTTTGAGAGGTAGATGGCATAATTTGACAGCATGTGGTTGACTTAACATGTGAAGAGTCCTTTAATAATGCAGCAATTCTAAAAACTCAGAATTCCTGTGTAGACGGGTATCACAGATTGTCACAGCATGCAAAATTGTCAGATGGACTTGGGGGAGAGCCAGAGAGGGGTGGTAATAAAGAGAGTTGGGAAGCATCTAGTTGTGCTTCTAGAATAGTGCTTTGCTGTTCAAATCACAGAATGGTTTGGGTTGGAAGGGACATTTAAAATAAACCAGTTCCAATCCCCCTGCCAAGGGCAGGGACACCTTTCACTAGACCAGCAGTGTCTCAATACCCTCAAACTTCTGTTGAGAGTGTGTTTTGGATATGAAAGGCTCATTGAGTATTTGTAACAATTTCATTAAAATTTGCTGTTAAGTCTTCATCACTAAGTCTCCAAAGCTTTTAAAGGTGGTTTTTAAATGACAAGAGGGAAAAGTTGCTATTTTTCTCATCAGTTTTGTGTTTTCTACTTCAATTAACAGGTGTATTCATGTACTGACTTACTACTGATAATTTATTGTGGTTTGGGTTTTTTCTAGGTCTGAGCAGTACTTTGGGAGCCCAAGTGATATGGCTTCTGCAGCAGAACACATCAGGGAGAAGATGAAGTTAGTTAGCCTGAAAAAGCAGCAGCTGAGACAACCAGAAGCCACTACCCCAGAGAGCTAATACTGACCTTGTCTATGAATTCATAACAGGACTTCAGTTTGTAATCCAGCATGTTGTTTGCATATTACAGAATTTGGTATAATATATTAAAATGCATTTCACAGCTGTTACGAGTCTCATCTTTTTTTCAAAGTAAATGTTCTCAGCATCTTAATACTGTACATCTATCAAGCCATAATTATTTAACATGCTATGAAACCATAGACTCCAAGTATCTTATGAAAAGGAACTGTAAACTTTGCACTGAAATTTGCTGTAAAGCTTTACCTGACCTGTCAGCTGCTTCTTAGTTAGACAGCTGATGCAAGCTTTGAGTGGTGCTAATTAAAGTGTTAGAAGTTCCATATTATGAAACTCTAGTTCTTTGCTTCCCCCATGCCCAGGTGATGTAGTAATTTTAGACTGTGAGGAAAGTACCTGCAGTGTAGACTGTGGCAACCCTGTAATTTTAATTTGAAATACTTAAAAAAAAATCATTTTTATTGTGCCAGTATGCACCCTGCCCATCAGATCTTTGATATATCAAATTCATTAAACAGATGTTTTCCTATTTGTATTGATAATGTATTAAAAGCTGTTTGTGCTTAATAAAAATCATCTTTTTAAAATCTAAGATAAATTTGTTCTGGTCTGTATTTTCAAATATTGTTTATATTACATTTTTATGATAAGTGGTAGTAAAAATAATTGCTCCCCTGATATGTTTAGAAAATTTGTATATTTTTTCTTATGAAATACATTGTAGCTATAAGAGAACTGCTCTTGAACTGTTACTGATGGGTGCAAAAGTCCTGGCTATTTTATTCTTTCTTCCTGGTAGCAGTACTTGCACAAAAGTGAGATTGTATTTGTGTAAGTCAGTGTTATATTAATCATAGTTTTGTTCCCTTGTAAGACTAGCACATGTCTCCTGTGCTTTATTTCTAAGTTCTTTGTTTCCTTTCGATGGAGAATCTTGAATAATGTGAATATATCCCTGTTGGTACCTTTGTGGTTAAAGGTTTTTGTGTAATGAAAGAGAAATTAACATGAGGTTCATAACTTCAAACCTTGAGATTAGTAATTAAATGAAATTTATTCAGAGAAGGGAATTGGATTGAAACCAAATCATCTGTGTGCATGGCTTGGTTGACTTCTTAATCTTCAGGATGCAATCTGGATACATCAATTGTTGTATTTTTGGAAGAGAGTGTGGGATCTGACCATTTTAGAGTACTCTGTGTGGAAAAAAAACAACTGTAAGTCTGAGAACTCTGTTATCTCACTATACTTTGCTCACAGTCAAAATAATGCTCTCTTCCTACAGGCATTGCTATTACTCTGCAGGTTTTCCTGATGGATGTGTCTTCAAATACTATATTTAGATTTTTTTCTTAGTTTTAAGCATTTTCTCCAGAGGAAAGCGATGTTTCAAATCAAGCCATTTATTAAGAAACTGTAATTCCGAATTAACGGCTTTCTGTAAATTCGGTGATAAAGGTACTTTTCTTCTTAAAGGTTTTGGCAAAGGAAATATCTTTTTTTTTTCATGCACTTAATGCAATGTTAAGATATTACATTAATATTAGTTTAAAAGTAACTGAATTTTTACAGACCTTATTTATAAAAAGACTTTTTTGATATAATCTTTTCATTTAAAATAAATTTAATTTAGTTGTTTAATTGCATTTGAGAAAGCTGATGTTATTACAGCTAATATTTGGAGGATATAAATTCATTTAGAAAGAACCAAACCATGAAAAGTATGCATATATTTAATATAAAGTGCAAACACATAAGTAAATTAATATAGTTATAAATAAGCACTGTGTCTGCAGTTCTGCAGCATTTGTAAATTGAATCTGCTTATGGTAAATTATGGTCTGCAGTATAAAATCTCATTAAAACGTTAGAGTAAGCAAGTATTACAAACACTTTAAATTATTTTCTGGTTTTTATTTTATTTTGGGTTTTTTAAATTTTATTTTATTTTTTCACTATATTTAGGGGTTCAATACTGTATGCAAACAAGGGCAGTATCAGAAGCTCTTCACTCATTCCTGTGACAGCTGCATGCACAACTTGGAACTGATGACTGCTCACCCCAGTAACCCTGATGTTAATTTTGGCTCAGTGTGTGTAGTCCAATCTTGATGCTGCTCTTATCTGTCCTTTGACATTCCTAGGGGCCACTGGATCCTGACTTTGACCCCGTTGACTCTAATTGAGTCTCCAACAAAGCATCTTGGGCTATGCCAGCTTTTGCTCTGCCTTTCTGCTCTCTTCCTCTGGAATTCCTTGTCTTTAGGCAAATCAGATGTCTGGCAAAGGGCTGTTTACCAGCACTTTGCCATTTGCCTATTTTCTGTGTATCAGGAATGAGGGCAAGTAGTTTTCTAAGTCGTGTTGCATGAGAGTCTGCCAGATATTTCAAATCTTATGAACTCTGAGACTTCCTAGCTTACTGAAACAATGGAATAAATGTTTTCTGTTAATACTGCTTCAGAATGTAACTGATTGAGAGAGGGATTTTTGTGCTGGTCTGTACTCTTATGCAATCCTCTCTGGTTGTACTTGGTGCTGAACCTTTAATAGCCCACAAAGTCAATAAGATACAGACTTACTAAAAAGCAAAAAACCCTCTGCTCAAGTAATCCATTGTTACTTGTCTCTGCATTTACTACTGCAAAAAAGAAAGGTGGCTCTACTTGTAGCTCTTCCTCTGCCTTTTTTTTGGTTGCAAAAATAATTCAAACAATGAAATTCCAAAAGATGCAAATATGTTTCATATTTTTTAAACAGAGATCACATGCAGTGGAGGGTACGGTGCTGCAAGGTGTGAGATGAGGAGATACCCACAGAAAGGGAAGGATTGACTGTAAGGATTGTAATTCTCATGCCCCTCAGTACATTACAACTAATGACTCGTTCATGGTAATGAAATGAGCACTGAGATTTTCTGTGCTCCTGTTAGCCAAATTTGGAAGTATTTGAAGTGTTTCAAAATATGATAACTATTTTGTTACTCTTGCTGGTAAGGCAATCCTGAGTGTGCTTTTTGTGACAGTGAATGGAAAGGTGATCAACTTGGTAAGTGCCATCCCTTTTTCCTAGGGCACAAATTGCACAGACTGACAGCCATAGAAAATGCTTATACCTACAAGCTCTTTTATTGCAAAATGTGTGTGCACTGTTGTATTAGTGTCCATAAAAATGTTTGGTGCTGTTCTCCATTTAACTTTTTATTGTGTTTAGTAGGATTAGTGGGGTTACATTTTTCTTGGAAAAGAAATAGACTTGGCCCATGGGCTTCTATAGCTTTGTGTGAGTGACTGACTCAGGGTTCAAATAAAGCCAGTCTGGAGGTGCAGCAGTGGGTGGAGAAGGGCTGTGTGCAGAGCAGGATCATATAGCACTTCTTGTTCCATCGTGCAGGCCAAGGATATCAGTGCCAGCTGACAAAAAGATGAGGGGAACATTATTTTTTCCATCATAGAAAAAAATAAAAGTGTCAGTAGGTCACGCTCACAAAGTGAGGTTGTCATGGGCTTTCTGCAACAGTAATGACATGTAATGGTGTTGTAGTAGCCTCTAGTTTCCTGAATTCATTTTACAGGATAATTGTAATTTGTTTAAGGAGATTATTAAGAAGGAGGAAGAAGGAAAGCTTTTTTGGAGCTACAGATGAAATTCTCTAATAGCTCTGAAGCTAAAATGGTGAGAAATGGATGAAAGCAAAGATTTGGTGATACCTAACTTGTGAAGGATTGATTTAGTATCTCTACAGATTCTTGTATGGGTAAAAAGGGATATGGGACTGTAAAAATGCTAGGTTGTTAGATTTCTGTTCTAGTTTTAAAGAATATCTAGTTAAAAAAAAAAAAGATTGAAACATATAGAATAAAAATCCATACATTTGTAATAGCTGCAAAAGCACCTGCATGTGAGCTGCAGAGCCACAAACTGTTTGAGTATCTGGAACTTGCATAACATGGTTCCAACTAATTAATTCATTCATTATCTCTTTGGAGAGGTATGATCTTTTCCAGGTTTGTGGAGAACTGATACACTTTAAAATAAGACAAAAAGGCAAATAGTCAAGCAGTTACTCTTTGTGGTTCCTTCCACAGTCACTGTGAGTCTCAGTGGATTGAATTTTCTGTAGTGTGCCATTTCCACAATTTCCTGGTGTGTAATAGTGCAGGCAATTGCAGAGTTCCTGCTGCAGAATCAAGATCAGATGTTAGGAAGATATTATGTGATATCATTTTTAAGTTATTGATTTCCACAGGCATCCCACTTTTGTTTTCCTTCAGTTAAATAGTGACTGATGCCTGTCAAGACTGCATCTTCATTGAAAATTCTATTAAAAATCTAATTGCATACCTTCTGCAATGCTATGGACTCAGGGAGTACTTCAAGATATTTTTCATCTAGGTTTACTGTGTGAACATACAGGTAAGACTAAATAACCACAGAAAAAGGAGATGGATTTCACACTTCTATTGGGTCCCTTTACACAGATCTCCCAAACACATGGTATTTTAGGACCATTTTTCTGTGATTCCAAGTTTAATTTGGAACATGAAAGTGAATCACTGAAGCAATTTGTGAGAATACTTGTCTGATTCTGTGAAATTGGAAGACAACATATCACATATCAAAGATATTCATCAAAATAGATGCTTATGTGACTGTAAAATTGCAGTTATGTTGATACAAGAATGAATAGAAACAGGATATATTACAAGGCTTTTGGTATATTTAAAGCACAAATTAAACACTTCAGCTCAAAATAGCAAGGAAAATTAATGTAACAGCCTTCTCTTTTCCTGTCTGTTGACTTTAGTTTACATGGGTCTCTATTACAGCAAAAGTTATGGGAATATAACACAGAGACAAGAGGAAGGCTGAGTCAGGAGATAAATACCCCTTGTGAAAAAAATGCTTTTTTAAAATTTCATGTGTGCTGAGGAAATATATTGGAAAACATTACAAAGGAAAGTGAAAATCCCCATTTTAATTTAAGTTCAATGAAAAAAGTTCAGCTAATTTTCCAGATACTAGTGATATTTACAGTTTATAGGGCAAAGTGCAGGGCTAACATTTCTGACTTTTGAATCATGAAGAAAAGCAAAGGAAACTTTATTTGGTATCATTTTGGGATTTTGAAAGAAGGTTAAGTGAAAACAATTGGTTGTGTTAGCAAAAGTTGTGCAGATAATTTACATTTTTTTAATGCAGATAAACCACAGTTTTTAAAATAATAATGCAGTTTCATTGGCAGTTTAATGACAACACTGAAACATCAAATGTGCTGTGATTACTGAGTGCCAAGGAGAAACTATGTTTTTGTGCACAGGTAACTAACAGACAAAATGTGTTTCAAAGTAATTGTGTTGAAAAGCTTAATTTAAAATTATTATGCATTTTTATTTATCATTCTACAGTGTTAAATAGATATTTTTTACATATTAGGAAGCCTTTTAACTTTTCCACCGGCAGGTAGCTGATAATTGCTATCAGACACCACAGATGCAAGTTCCTGTTGGGAAACCTCATAATGCACATTGGATTTGTGTGTAAAGGGGGGGGAATGCTGTGAGCTGTGTAAAATACCCTATTGATTTGCCAAGCTCATACATCTGTGCTTAAAATGTTTGAGTGGACCTAATGTAACCACCCCTACCTTCTAACACTCAGAATGTAAAACTCTGTGTTTGAGAAGGCAGCTTTAGCCCCAGATTGTGTGTCAAACTCCCATAGCAAACCATGCCACTGGCTGTTCATGGCCCAGGTGACTGCATCCTTTGCACATCCTGCTAAACGTGGTGTCCACCACTACTCTTGGCTCTCCTGAGGATCCCAGTGGTACAAATCCCAGTCTTGTGCTGTCTGCTCTGCTACAATGCTGTCACTGTCAGAAGACAACATGCATTCGGTGGGTTTAGAAATAGTGAAAAAAGCTTTCATGGTGGCTGTAGGTCCCAGAACACACACAGCAAAATGCTTGGGCAGCTGTGTAGATGTGTATTGGAATAAGGCTGGGACAGCTCTTGGTAGAACAGCCCTGAGACTTCAGTGACATCCTGAAAATTGCTGACTCTATTTGAATGGATATAAATGTTTATACGTTGGGCCTTAAAAGCTTTGAGCTGTTTCCTAGAGTTTATACCAAATGTTCATTCTAATAATCTATAAATTATGAAAATAAAGTGGAGAGGAAAGCTTATCTTTAAGCTAAGGCTTTAAGAACAGACTTTTGGAAGAGCTGAAAGAAAACTTGTAACTTGAGACATTCTTTATCAGAATGAAACATGAATACCTATCAGAACCCAGATTTTAATTTGCTAGTGTTCTCCATTTTGGCAGGAGCAGTCAATGTGTTAATTTCAGAGGTGCAATTTTCAGACATGGTTCACTATGTCATGCTTGGTTTGCCGTGCATGAGTTGCCATCTCAATTTTGGGTTTTCTGCTTCCCATGTTCATTTTCCTAGAGTGAGTTGCAGATGCTGGGTGACAACATATTTCCAGTGTCATTGCTGAATTTCCAGGCATGCCAGGATTGCTCATGATTCCTGTGCCTCGCAGGATAAGAGGCTGCAGAGTTCCAGTGGGCTGTTGAGCTCCAGTAGAATGCTTCTCTCTGTGCCAGGATTTCTCTGTGATAAGTGTCTTTTAACATTCCATTCTCCCCTTAAGGTTTTTAGGCTACTAGGAAAGAGAGTAGCTTCATGGTGCCTCAGCCATTTCCACAGGCAAGCCTTAGAGCATGGTCACTTGATATTTAATATGATATTGTGATACGAGTCTGACTTTCAGAGACTTGGGAACAAGCCATATCTAAACTGGTACCAAGAGCAGCCTGTTCTTTTTCTCAACCTTTGTATCCAGCTCTGTGTGCCTCTATTGGATGTACATAACTGCAAGCTGGGCTCAGCAGGGTGGGGATTGTGCAATGTATTCAACACATTTGAGTGCCACTCCACGTATCAGTGGTGATGATGTGAAGGTGATGCTCACTGTCTGCTTTATATCACTCAGTGCCTCTCAGAGTATGGCCTTCCTCCTCTCCTCCTCCCCAGGACTAGTGTATCCAAAGGAACACAGTAATTTGTGACATGTAAGCCAGGGTTAATATTAGTGCTTTGCTAGAAATGGCATCAAAAGGCTGCAGTGAGCTGCACGTTCAATGAGCCTTGCTGGATTTTATTTCCACTCGTCGCATGTGGCCAATTTGTTAGGTAGCTGCTGTTTGCAGGCATCATTTCATGGTGCATTGCCTCTGCAGAACCAGCCACACATGAAAAAGCCAGAGCAGTTTTTCCTGCAGGTGGTGGAAATGTGAACTAATTGAGTGATTTTGTATTTACTGTTAGCTGTTACCTCCTTTCTGGGTATTGCTTTGTCTTCTGGATTTTATCAGAGGTATGTCCATGTGTCTATACCACTAAACTATTTTATTCAGCAGCAATTTCATCAGACTTTGCAAGTGATCCAGCAGATATTTAAAGAGTTTCTTCATTGTTTTCCAAAGAAGGGTTTACTTCTGCCAGTGTGTGTTGGGAGGGGGTGGCAGCTGCATCCCCCTCTTCACAGTGTTGCTAGAAAGGAAACCCCATCAATATTAAGGAGTAGCAAGATGTTATAGTCATGAAAATTTTGCACACACATGGAGGATATAAAAAGCTCAGCTGAAATAATTTTCATCTTAGAATACTAAGATGATGAGGGTTTTCCCTATATATAATAGTGAGACCTGAAGAGCAGTAGCAAGCAAAAAAAGAAAGGTGGGAAAACCATTTGATGACTAGTGTGTTTCACATACAGTGAAAATATTTATAAAAATCTTTTGGTTTCAATAGGTGGCCTTTAATGTTTTGGAAGATCAAGCTCATCCTTTGAAGTCAGTTAATCAAACACCCTGCAAAAAGAAGGAATATTCACACAGTGAGAACTAACATAGAGAAAGGAGTTTAGTTACAGATAATTATCAAATATCAGAACGAGTGGACAAAAAAAAAAGATACAAAAAAAAGCCCATCAAGTACTCTTGCATGGTATTTTTATCCTGAGAAAACTGAAAGTAAGGTTCTGAAACATGGTTACTGCAAATCCTGCTGCATTGACAAGGGATGACTTACAGTACATCATCCGTCTCTGCTTCTGAAGAGACTTGCATGTAATGAAAATAAGATAGAGGACTCCTCAAAAGTGTCTGTTAATTTAGGCCAGATTCTAAGTATTCTAAGTAAGGACACAAGTTGGACCTTACCTGAAAGGGACAGGCAGGATCTGGTATGTGATCCATGTTTGAGGTATCAAGGTCTGGAAGAGGGCAATGTGTGACCAGAACATATAGAGGAACCCTCAGCAGTGTCAACCTTCAAGTAGCAGATATACAGGATGGACTTATCTTTTAAAAAAAAATAAAGCTATTTATAACCCCACTGATAAATTACTTTTTTGAAAAGAATTCTAAAGCCTCATGATTCTCTAACACCTAAAATTCAGCTGCCCTGCTGAATATTTCTTTTCTGGATAAATATCAGAGGTGTGAAGTAATGTTCTATTACAAGTGTGTCTGGGAAGCATATTTGTGTACATGTTCTAAATTTAGCCTTCTGAAAGTTGCATAACTCAACTTTTCCGAACAATAGCAACAATATGGCTTTTGTGTTTTGGTGTGATATGCATGATTGTATCTATTTAATTAGTCCCCTGTTAACGGAATGGCTTATACTGATCTTTTTGCATCTGCTGGCTGATTGTGTTTCACAGGTCTGAACAGAGAGTTTCCACTCTTAAAAGATGGCCCTAAAAACCCAGTTATACTGCTTGAAATCTGAACAGTCTGTAAGATTTTTAACTGATATTTTCATTTCGCAAGTTTAGTACATGCATCTGTATTTATGTATAAACAATGAAAAAATTAAACTGAAATAGTCTTTTAATACAGCTGAAATGGAAATACAAGTTAAACACAGAAAATTGAGACATGGGGCCAAAGAGCTCCAGAGTTACCTTATTAGTGGTAGTTTGTAGCTGCTCTGAGAGTTCAGTGTAGATTACCAATCTGTATCTTAATCTTCCTTCTTTACAGAGAGAAAGAGTAGCCTGTCTCACGTCTATATTTGGTGCAGAGTGCATACTCCACTGTGCTAACACACCACATCAGGAAGGAATTTCAAATGCTCCCAAGGAATTCAGTAACAAAAGTCCTGTTGGCTTTCCTTACATGCATGGGCAAGGGAACATAGTAATCCTGTGTAATAAACTCTTTTGCTGCTGCTGGAGCCTCAAACACCGACTAATGAACCCTCTAATGTCTCTTCACCCTCCTCACAGAACTGAATACCCCGGGCCACCGTCTCTGTTGACAACCTTTCAGCTGGGCTGACTTGTGCCTGTGCCACCTGTGAGCTGCTAAAACGGCTTCACTTTTGCATTCACCAGGGTAGAGCTCCATAGGCTGTGCCGCATTTGTTTTGGACAACACCCAGTGAGACAGAAATGTTGAGCTTCTCCAGGGGTGCTGATGGGGTAAGTCTGTTCTCCGGCTGATTCTGTGGAAACTGGAGAGGCTCACTGCCATTTCTGCAGTGAACTTCACCCGGAACATGAGAGAGAATAAGACATTATCCCTTTGCAATTCACACCTGTGAAATGTTTTCTGTTTTGATTTTTCCTCTTTTACCCCATTCAAAATTTAAATTTTTCACTGTCTATATTTTGCTACTATAGGTACACTTCAACAGTCATCAAGTGACTTCTTTCTTATGTCTTTTCTCTAGCTATCACTTTGAGGAAAGGTGTAAATCCAACTTGCAGTTTTTATTGTCTTTGACAGCAAAATCAAATTAAACTTGCTTAAAAATATGATAGCAAGTAACTAACATCTTCCAATTAGAAGAAATCTGTTCAAACAGCTTGACTTTGAGATACAGGTGTTAATCACTCAGAGCTGTCAGTGGCTTCAGATTTATTGCAGGGGCCCGTGTTCCCCTCTCTTTCTCTTCCTTTCCTCAAAGTACTTTTTATCCTCTTCTAGTTTATTGTTGTATGAAACCACTTCAAGGTTATCTGCAAGTAAAGAAGCTGAAGAATTTTCTTTTTCATGGGGTTAGTTTTAACAAGGAAAGAAACTTCTTTCTGAGGGCACTAATGTGTTAATCCATTCTCAGAACAAGAAATTTGTTTTGCTGCAGGGGTTCTTAAGTGGAGAATCCAACACCTTAGTTTATTATGCTGCCCATCTTGAATCATGTGCTAAGATAACAAGATATGAAGAAAGTAGATTAGATGAGTGCATTACTGCCAAACTTATTAGTTGTTGTTGTTGTTATTGTTATTATTATTTCTGTATTTCCAAAAACAGGGCAGTTATACCCTCTTCCAGAATTCAAGTCTAATGCATAAAAATGTAAGCAGTCCCTATGTGCTGCATACCTCTTTATCTCGTATATAAGACTAGTAAACAACTGGAAGACAATTTTTAAAATAACAGATGCTAGAAAGAATGGTGTTTGTTTATATAACACTTAGAATCTGGAGTTCTAAATTTAAAGGTTATATGAGCTTTCTTAAAATTAATGTGGAGGCTGAAGTGACATTTAATCCTAGTTAAATTTGCTGGATTTTTCTATCATTCAATAAATAATAGAGATTTAGGTACTATTTATTTTTTACAGGTTCTAGGTACAAATAGTATGTATACTTTGTGGAAATCCTCTAAGATCCATAAAGAAGGATACAGGCAAGACAAAGTTTCAGGATCAAAGAGCAGAACTTGATAAATTGATGACCAGCGGACTGAAATGTTTCAGCTGTCATTGCTCTCCATGTCTGTTTACTGTATGGGTTTTTTTAAATGTTGTTGTCCTTGGAAGCAAACAAATAGTGATTTTTGCTCTTACCATTGCACTGAATTAGCAGTGTTAAGGTGTTTGCTGGTTTCTAAATCTCTGATACACTGCTGGTTTTAGTTAGCAGTCTTGCTTTATTTCGCTGAGATGTTCAGTGTCACAGGGATAACTTTCCTATTTGCCGGTTTCTCTGCTTTGTATGATGGTGCTTTTTGGCTAGCTTTTTCTTTTCATGCTGATTTCTTAGTGTGGTATGAAGTGTATTTGGGACAGGTGATGGAGAAAAAGGAGTAGAAAGGTTTTTGTTAGGGGTGATGCACAGGAAGAATGGGAATAGAATATAATTCTATTGCAAGAACAAGAATATAATTCTTCACTATACTTTGAATAAATAAAATTTTAAAATAAAATTAATCTGGAACTCTTGTTTCTGGAACTGAAACAATACTCCAGGCAACACTCCTGGACTATGGTGTGTTCTTAGAACTTTCTGCTGGAGAGAAGCAGGTTGTCTCTTCTACTACCCCTTTTTCACTTTTTCATACCTAGCCCTTTACTGGGACTTCTATGCTTTCTCTTTCCATGGCAAGGGCAGGACAATCTCCTTTCGGGGCCAGCTGGGTCCTGGGCTGCTTTAGAGTTGCCTTCTCCCAAGTTCCTGAGCTCTCAACTGACCCAAAAATGCCTTCCGCCTGTGCTGCAGCTTTTCCTACTGAAGTTCATGTAACTTCCCCTGGCTGGCCCTGTCTCTCCCTGCTGCCCTGCTCACAGCTCCTGTCCTGCCTGCAGGGCCTGGCAGCAGTGATCCCTCACTGCTGTGGGGGAGCCAGGCCCCTGGGGGTGCCCATTGCTCCCCCATGTCTGCATCTGTGGGAGGACAGACCTCCCCAGCCTCAGGGCCCTGCTGGGGCTGTGCTGCTCCTTGCCCTGCCTCTGGATGCAGGAGTTTGGTTTGTGCCCAGCTGCTGTTGGTCCTGTCCCTCTGGCCCTCAGTAAAGTCTGCAAGGGCCACGGTTCCCTCCTGTTTTCTGTCAACCTTCTCTCCAGGGCAGCTCTCTGCAATAAAACTTCTTTCCACCTCGGTGCTAAGAAAGAGATGACGTTCCAAGTTACTGCTCCCCACAGGCCGTCCAAGTGCTGTCTGACCTCTGTTTCCCGCCTGTGTCCCCTGACTGTTGCCAGGATGGTTTTTATCATTCTTTATTTGGGGTTTTAGGAATAACAGGTTAGAATTTCAACCACTTTGTCACCCTAGAAGCATATTCAACCAGTGTAGGGTAAAAAGAGACGTCTTCCAGGAGGAATACCCACCTTTTGCTCAATGCTCCCCCTTGAAGTGACCTCATGGCTGTTTTATGGGCCTGGGGACTTGCAAGACCGCTTGCTTTCATGCCCTCATTCCTGATGATACCTGGAAATGGTCCCTACTCAAAAGGTAAGACCACAGGAACCAGTAGAAAGCAGCAAGCACAGTCCTGGAGAGGACGGATGTGTTTGTCCCTGTTTCAGGTGGGGCTGTGGAAGCAGTGTTTATTGGAAGCCCTTTTTGCAGGCCTCATGAAGCCCATGAGTCTGAGGGATGCTTCCTTCCCTTCTTTGCTGTGTATGCCTATCCTCCCAGGTCTGAGACAAGGAAGGAAGAGGAGACCCACTACATTTACAAACCAGTCAAAGTGAAGCACCTGGGGGCTTTGAGGCTGCAGGGAGTGAACTTGGTCTCTCCCAGAGGCATTTTCATAGTGCACCAGCAGCTTAAAAACTCAACAGAAAGAAACTTATCTCCAGGAAAGTCAGACCCTTTTTCTATGTATCACTATCAAAACTGTGAATAGCACACTTTGCTCACTACACATGAGGAAAACCTGTGGATTGGACACCCTACATGTTAAAACTGAATTTTATCATATTTACCTCTCAAATCCATTTTACGTACAGTTGTTTCAGATAATACATGACATTATTTACACTAGAGAGACTGGATCTTTTTTTCTGTTTTCCTGAGATTGTTTCCTTTGTTCCTTTGTTCGGTTTTGTTGTTTCCTGTGGACAGCTGGTGAATGTTCTTTTCCTCTTGTCATTCTTCTTTCACACAGCAGTAGCAAAGGGAAAATACTTCTCTCTCCTGACACAAATAGCCCACCTTTTTCTGGCTGCTACCAGGATTTTGTTTGTTTTAGACAGAGGAACAGACAGATAAGTAAACAAGACAGAGAAAAGCATGCTTATTAAATTTTGCTCGCTTGGACACAGCTACAACTGCTCATCATGCAATGCCAAAATCCTCTTTTTTTCCTCCTAGGGTTATGTTCTAAGATATTTTTTGATTCCTTGATAACTTTTCACTGCCACTACTCTGATATTTCCCTGTCTCTGTCTTCTATGCTTAGTGTAAGATGAATAAATACAATATTCATGCATTTGTTATCAGATATTCTGAATCATTTGTTTCAGTTGTTCCCAAATTTGCTTATAGTCAACTTCTTGAGTGTGGCATTTTTCCCTTATTTCCAGCTGTCAGCACTATGAAAAATGATACCTCATTTAACTTGAGTGAAAAACAGCTCTTATGTCTGGCTACCCCAGGGAAATGATGGATTGGCCCAACTTGTGCCATGAAAAAATACACTTAGAATGCTCTTCTGAGAGAACAAAAACTCAAGGACATAATACCAAAATTGGTTTGTAACTCCTTTTGTAAGAGTAAAAAGAGGCTTGCCTGTGTTTTCCTTATTAGTTTTTCCAGCAGCCAAGTGCTGTTTGTCCTCCAAGTGCAGTCCTGCCTGCAGGGTAAAAATCCAAAGTTGCTTGTCTTCTGGAATGTTTTTTTGAAAGCTGGATTTAGCAGGTTTTGTAGAATGGATCTATCTTCAATTCAGACCAAAACAGGGCTCTCTTATGTTTCAAACCTGAAGTTTTCTTTAGGACTTCTCTCTCCCAGGTTTTGTGTTGGGGTTAATTATCAAATTTTTGTTCTGCCATACTTATTAGAGGAATACACGCAAGTCTCAAGGAGAACTGTCTACTGTGGCAATACCCAAGAAATACTGAGTACTGTGGCAGGGTCCCTGGGTGTCTTACAGATGTTAGGAAGAGTTTCAGAAAACCGTGTGATATTTGTTCCTTGGTTGGCAGCTTGAGGGCTCATGGTTGTGTTTCGGCACAAGGAATTGATTTTGCTTTGCCAAGCTCATTTTGTTTAACCATAATTAAGGGCTTCTTCATATCCTGTTTGAAACTCATGGTTTGAAGGTGGTGCTCAGATTAAGAATATAATCTGCTAATAATTGGAGGGAGGAAGAAATGAACAAACAAAAAAGTAAAATCCTACCTTGAGATATAAATTTAAATTCCTTGTAACTACCTTACGTTTCTTCTAATCCAAACTATTTTAGAATTTGCTTCCAGATCTTGGTTCCATTGCAGGTGTGCATGTCCTTGTATGTAATTAGAAATCTAGTTTATATAAAAATGTATTTAAATGTTGCATATTTTTAAACAAACCAAACAAGCAGATGCTTAGGGAAGACTTATGGATGTGGTTTCTTGGGTGGAATTGTTTTTCCAGAGTGACCTGCAAGCCTAAACACCAGTGTCACTTTCTCAGCTGTTCTGTGGAAGGAAACCCAGCAGCTGTTGTCCCATAGTGTGGGCTACTTGTGGCATGCTCTGGGCTATGCTCTGGTCAATAAAATTAATATGTCAAACCAATATTGTAATCTAAACATGTCTAATAATTCCCAACACTGAATAAAAAACTTAAGCAGTGTTTAAGCAGCTATTGGAGAGGTCTTCCTTATGCCCATTTAGAACAAAATGAAGACTCTAGAAACAATTTCAGATCAAATTGAAAAGAAGGTAAATTATCTTAATCTTAGGAATAAAATATTCCTTAAGAATTCAAAGTGCTTGGTTTTCTTCTCTTATTGTTATGGTCACTATACCTTTAAGAATTTTTGGATTAGAAATCCCTTGTTTTAATTTAGCATTTTATATATATACGCATGCATATCCTGTTTAAAGACTTTGATTCAGCAGAAGAATCATGTTGAACATATATATTCAGTAGCTAGTAAGTGAAAAAATATTTACTGTTATAATGTGAAAGCGTAGATTTGATGGTTGCGTGTTCAAAACCTCATAGCACTGGGTTTGTCAGTACAGAATCAATGGTAGATTTTTTTCTAGCTGTTATAATTTGAGAACTTTTTTTTAAATTTGGTTAACTGATGTCAGGTGATGTCCGTGGAAGAAGCGCTTCACACTTCAGATGGTGACAAAAAAGAGCAGGCAGCTCAATGCTACCAAACTAGGGGTGTGTCAAATCTCTCTCAAGAATGATAAACTCAATGGAGGTGTCTATTTTTAACCTCCTGTTCTTTCCTTTTGGCAGACTAATCAGTGTTAGCTGAGCCGCTTCACTGAATGAATCCAAGGGACTCTGGTGCTTTCTGAGATGAGCAGTGGACCCTGAGAGGACAGCTCAAGCCTGCTTTGATGTCTGCAGCCCCGTTGTGAAGCACCATGTCAGATGAAGCCAGCTCGGAGCAGAAACCTTCTACAACAACAGTCAGCTCTGTTGCTGTGCAGGCTGGGGATGCCAGCATTGTTATAGCTGTGCTGAAGGTAAGGCAGAAACTGCTGCTATGTCTGATCTTGTCTTTCTGCTTTCAAATATTAACATGATTAACGCTTTTAAATATTCTGGGCAAACGAGTAGTTAGCATAAAATGATGCAGAAAGGCCATTTGATTCGTCAATATCTAATAGACTTGGAAGTTAACACTTGTTTCTCTTCACAATTACTCTTGGTGGGTTTTGGATTGCAGACAGTTTTTTTTCCGATGGAATAAATAGTCTGGTCAAAATATGTAGGGTCTGGAAAGGAATTCCTCTTACTCTGTTTAAAAAGAGTTAAATTAAGAGTGCATAATAATGTGTTTAAAGCATGATGATTGCAGTCAGGCCTCCTTGAGTTACTTTAACCTGTACTCAGCAATAATTTTACACAATAAGTGGCTCTACAAACTCCACAGATGAGGTATTTTCTGGGGAAAAATAGTCTAAACTTAATAATGAGTAGCTATTTTTGAAAGCTGTGAATCCACAGTGGCACGTGTTTCAGTAAGCCCTTGTGTGCATGCAGTTGTGCTTATAAGCACCGAAAGGTCTCTTTTGTGAGCTGGAATCTACACCTTCACACCTGGCAGTGGGAGTAAATCTGGATGCTAGTAATTAATCCCAGCTGGAATTTATTGGCATTTTTTCATTCTCCAGGCAACCTGGAAAATGTGCTAGCTTCAGCCATTAGAGTCTGTTTGTGATGCAGAATAAGGTGATAATGAGTTGAGTTGTCACCTAATTCAGGTGATTACCTCAGTTGTGGGAAGGTTTTTTTGAGGTCAGTTTTCACCCTTCCTGTGAGGTGGTCTGTTGTTGCAGGGGAGTAATTTCATTGCAAGGAGACTCAAGTTGATGTGAAGTCATTTATTTTCCCTCTCTGGAACCATGACAGTGGCATCACAGTGACATCACAGCTTTGGTCCTTATCGGCATCCTTTGGTGCCTGTCCCAAAGGCTGTTGAGTGTCCCTGCTGCTATTCGTGCAATGTCTTGTTCCATATATTCACTATAGAGGTACATGGGACCTATGTGGTAGAAATCAGATCTGAGGCGATGGTTTTTGCATCTCCTGTACTACATTTTTACTTCTGCCTGCCCCACTCACCCACCAAACTCATTTAACTATCAGCGTCATCTTCAGCTGAAAGGTGAGATGAGTCAGAGAAAAAAATTTGGCTCATTGTGATAATTTTACTCTTCATGGGCAAAACGAATATTGGAGCACCTTCTGGATAACACTAGTCTGGGATTTTGATGCCTGTTTCAAATGAGGTTTGTACTGTATTCTCTGTGACTTCATTGTGTGTATGGTCCCTGTGCTCCTATGACCATGGAAAGCATGTGTGAACTGACAACCTGTGTGAGCTGAGAATGAAGGAAACCTTGTGTTTTCTGAAGGCTGTACTTGTTTGCTTATTACAGTGTGGAAAATGGTTGAAGCTTCAGCTGGCTGAATCAACACCAAATATATTAGAAATTGGCAGCAATCAAGATGAGACTAAAAAACTACTTCAAGATCATGAATTCCTCCTATCCAAGCTGAAGGTAAGATGTGATAAGACCACAAAAATAAAAAAAAAAAAATCCTCAAGCCATTACAGTTCAGGTACAACAGCTGATGGAGCTGCCTGTGCCTCATATTGCAATATGGTGGTTAGGTTAAACTCCACGTAGGAGAAAATATGTTCAGCCTTTGTCAGTGTAGCTGGTCTTCGATGGTCCTTGTGGGCTCCTTCTAATTCAGGATATTCTATAATTCTCTGGGAATTAGGCTTCTTCCCAGGAAAAATATGCTTCTGCCAGCAGCAGGAAAGGTACGGGTTTTTCTACTTTATACATTAGTGTCAAGTGAAAAAATCTTATAGCCCTCAGTAACTGCTAAATATAAAGGAATGTCAATTCTTTTTTTTAATTCTCCAATGTTGTGAAAAGTCTGATTATTTTATAACAGCTGTGAGCACAAGCAAGCCCCTTGTAAGTCTGAATCAGATATTCCACAAACATTTAAATTGAACCTTAATTGATCCAAATTGCATTGGGAGTGATACTGTAGGATTAAAACAGCTTGTCTTGATCTAGGAATAATTTAGTTAAGTAACAGTCCTAAAATCAGATTTTGGCATTCCAAAGAGCAGTGCATAGGAACGGTGACATTTGGACACTGAGTGACAGGCTTGCATGAAAGAACTGAATAATTTTAGGTGTGGGTGTTTGACACTGAGAGAAGTCTGAAGTCACCTAAAAAGAAATATTTTAATATTTTGATAGGGTCAGTAGACTTTATATATGTAGACAAATAAATTCCTCTAACATCTTTGAAGCTATGAACAGTAACTTATCTATTTAATTTTTGGGGGGATTGCATAAACTTGAGATCTGAAAGAACAAATATGATTTGGATAGGATCAAGTATTTGATTTAATATCAATGACTATGTCCTTCCCCAACCATTAAAACTGTCCAATGAGTGTGAGGGAATTCAGTACAGCATATAGAGAATGTAGCTAATACACTGCAGTGTGTGGATTTTGAAGAGTATGAAGAATAGAATTATGGAAAAACCTGCCAAACACACAAACCCAACCAAAATACCCAAATCCTAGAGAGATGTGGTTTTATGCAAATTGCCTCATCTTTACTGTCACTAATGCAACATCCTAAGCTTGTTCTTAGGACAAGCTGCTGTGTCCTGTTTGAGCAATTCAGAATTAGCTGAGTTCTTACACCCTGATGACAGCCAGAAGTTGATTATTTTTCTCCTAATTTTCAAAAATAAATATTAAAGAATGGAAAAAGGAAACAGAGTAATTACCATCTTTAAAAGAAACTCCCATATTTCTAAGAAAAACAAAGTTTCAAATAATATTTTACTGTCAAATCAAATCAGATGGGAAAATTTATTGTGCATAAACTGTTAAAGAATGCTTTGGGAAAAAATACTCATTATTTCATGGTTTATGCCTGTGGTCCTTGCAAAATTCAGCATTGAATAATGAATATTCTATAAAAGAATTAATTTCAAAATTACTACTTTTTCCTCAATAATATGAGCTGTAATAATAAGGGATTGCAATGTTGTTATAATTCTTCCTGGCTGTGCATTTTTCAGCCATGACCATTTGTGGCTTATAGTAAGTTGTTAACACTTGTCAGTAATTACATAGTCTCAAACCCACTCATAAAGTTTTTCCAAGCTTTATTTTTTCCAAAACCAAAAGATTTTTTTCATTGATTCTATACTTTTTGAAATATTGTTTATAGTAATTCTTTTCCACTTAGCATTTGATAATGAATTATACTTTAGTTGTGTGAAGATGGGTAAGAGGCAGTTTGAATTGTTTCCCCTTTTTTATTTTTAAAAAAAAAGGAAAATAAACACGGACAGATTCCCTCACTTGATATGCATATGCTTAACTTTGCTGATTAGACTAACCCAATTCAAAATTAAGTTTCTGTGCAGGTCAGGCAAAAATTCTTGAATAAGTAATGATTCCATCATGAAACTAATCCTGCTTAAGGCAAGAGTTTGATGATTCACATTAAATACATCTTTGGAATCAGTAGAGATGAACTTTTAGACTTTTAGAAGATAATTTATGGAATAGTTGTCCACTCTGGCATTATCCCCTGTTCTTCTGTAAACTCATTCTAGGTTTTGATCACCCCTTTGCTTTTTAACTTCATTATTTTAATCCTGGTATATTTATTCCAAGTTATAATCAAAATATTCTTCTGTCAGCTTAATATGTTGAAGATTCACAGGTGTAAGTAAGGACAAAATTTGGCACAGTGATCAGTTTACATTCAGTACTTCTGATGCTAGAGGAAAAGGAATGTAATACAGCTCAGCATTTCAGGGAATTGGTTTTGACTTAGCAATGCTGACGGGGTTAAAAGCCCAAACAAAGAGTTTGACATTTAGTAAGGCAAATGGTACTTTAAATAGCAATTGGAATAGATTTGTTGAAAGAGAAAACAGTAATTTTTAGAACAATTTTGAAGTTCTTTTAATATTCAGAATTAGAGTGAAAAAAATTGGTGTATGATCTTCATGGCCATAGGAGAAAAGATATCCAAAATAATTTGCTTTGATAGAATGTACTCTAGCTTATTCGTAACTGATTTACATTTCTTCCATTAAATTTAAGAATTGGGACCACCCCACTACTTAAACAAAACTACCAGAACACAAGTTTTGAAAAGGGCCCCACTTTAAATGTTTATGGATTAGGAAACAGATGTGTTATTATTAATAGAGCTGAAAGAATAAATGTTGAACAGGTAAGATTAAACCTGAGACTAAACAGAGAACATGTATACAATGTTTGCATCCAATTAAAATTCCCCTCAGTAGTCTCACCTAATAAGTTCTGATTCTAAGCTATTATATTCTGTTTCTGTTTTGCTAAATGAGGCCAGATTAGCAGCATCAGTTTTGTTGCAACCATCAACTGCTGTGATTTCATGGAAGTCTCTTTCCCAATATCTGATTCATTCTTTTTTAGGTAACTTTCAGTAGGTTTATATGTTCTGGAAATATGTATATGTACATATGAATGTCTCATTTTTCATAATTTAAAAAGAAAAATTAGAAGAATCAAACCTATAAAACCTGAGACAAAATTTCCAGGAGGAAAAATTATATAGATTGCACTTTGTATAAACATTTCTCTGCCATTATCCTGTTGTTTCCAAGAGAAGATCTACTTGGAGTTAACGTGATTTCTTAGTGCTTGGGTCTCTCAATATTAAAACTCACTGGGTATTCTGGGGAAAAAAAAAAAAAGAAAAAAAGTATGTGTGTGTGTCCATAAAAATGTTAAAATTCCCAATAAGGCATTCTTGGTTTGCTTCCAAAGTTCTGGTTTTTATCATGAGAGAGACTGTGGCAGAACAGCCACAAAAGTGAAGAGAATCTAGCCCATAAACGTAAGTTTAAAACCATCATTGTTATTAATTTGACTCATGAACCTGAGGATTTCTCCTAATTGTTTTATTTACTTTAATTGACAGAGCATAAATTGCAAAATATTAATTTATATGCTAATAGCCAGAGAGAAAAAAATAGAAAATTACATTCTTCAAAAAGCACTCATAGAATACATTCATTTTTTGCATTTGATATCTTTTAAATAAACCTTTCAATTATTTCAAAAATATTTTCAAAATGCTTATTTTTCAGTAATTTTGTTATGGAAGAAATTATTTGTTAATATTTTCTTAATTATTGGCAATTAGTTGTTGAGGTGCCCAGCAGTACAATTAGCAGCAAAGTTCAGCTGCATTTTTATCAAACCAGAGCTGACTTTTGCAAGTTATTAAAAAAAAAAAAAGGAAAAGGTAAAATGTAATAAATATATTTTTTTCATTGTTAGTTCATCTCACTCATCAATTTCAATATTTGTATGAACAAAATTCCCACCAAAATAGTGTTTGTCTTGAGGTAGCTTTATGATTATTTTCTGGGCTTCAAGTTAACAACTGTGTTGTATAATCTCAGCACTGCCTTTCAGCACTAACTAAAGGTTAATTTTAGCAGCATCTCAGTGCTAAGAGAATGGGAGAGTAGTTTACACCTCTGAAAATTCCAAGTTATGTAGTCAGTGTACAATAACTCAGGAAAGGCAAAAGATAATTTCCCTCTCACATTCCTAGCTCTTTTAACAGATGGAAAAGTACCCTATTAATGGACTGTGAACAAATCAGTACAAAAGTTGTACTATCCAACACAAATCTTTCCTGTCTTTGCTGCAATATCAGAGGCAAATGTACCCTGAGAAGGAGTGGGGGGAGAGGTGTGGCTGCACAGCAGCTGCATCACCAGGCAGGGAGCATTCCTGCTGCAGGCCTGGGATTGCATCCACCCAGTATCCCTTCAGTCCATCTGAACCACAGCATTTAAGCCACCAGCGCTCTTCTTTTGGTGTGGTAGAATTAGACATGTCATAGATATTTAATCGAAAGTGAAATTGGTCTGTGGTTTTCAGAGCAATTCTTTTTTGGCATGGTTTTACTGACAGCAACAGAAGTTGCATGTTTGCATGAGCTCCTTTTTGACTACATGCTAGTCATTCCTTGTATTGTCAAGCCTCATTCCAGCTTCTCAGAGTCCAAGGAGAACTCTACTCTTCCGGTTTTTTGTGCTCACAGGGAATGAAACATGAGATTCCAGAAGTGTTTGAAATCATTTTAAGTCTTTACTGGAAAGCTCTGCTAAGTTCATTCAATTGATAGAAACCCCATTAAAATTCAGGTTTCAGTGAAATATTCTGTTTTCCATAAGTCATCATTTTTTGGATGGAAATACATTTTGCCTCTTAATACTGATTGGATGTTAGGGAAAAAAGTTTAACCACGAAAATGAGCTCATCCTAGAACAGGTTGTGCAGAAAAATTCTGGAATTTCCATTGTTAGGGATATTTAAGACTTCATGGGCTAAGAAGTCCTTGAGTAACTAGACCAAGGGGTTAGACAGATGACCTGAAGAGTCCTGTCCAAATTATTCCTTGGCTCTGTGTTGATAAAAGGCTTATATTTCAAAGATAAAAAATGGAAAACCAGTAGTATCAGTCTACTTAATTTAAAAATAAATTATTCACATATGTAGTATATAAAAACTAACATAGTTGAGGATAATTTTTTCGAAAGTTCTCAGTAGCTAGTGGCTTTGACAGTTGTGGGAAGCATAATTCTAAACTCAAGGCAACAAAACCTTAATATCACTCTGACCATCTTAGGTATTTGAACCGTTTCTCAAAGAAAGAGTAGTTTCCTGTAAAATATTTCTCTCTTTTTTTTTTTTTATTAGTCTGTTGTCTCAAAATGTAACTTTTTCTGTTGCTGAGGAAACAGACAGCGTGACAACTCTTGTGATGCTATATTAGGTTTTTTGTCGCATTACAGGAGCTATTATTTGAAGGCAATAAAATACACACCCATTTTAAATGAGTGAACCATATTAAATCCAGGCTAGAAATTAAGTTTTTTAAAAAAACTTAAATAGAATTCTTTTCTGTATTTGAAAACTTCCATTAATCAGTTCTAAACACTAAAAGACTATTATACATGAACAGTTTCATAGGGGTTTTTTTCGTTTTTTTTGTAATTTTATGCATGCCAGTTTTGCAATAAATGCAGCAGTTCAGTTTGCTTTAACCTTTTAATTTTGTTTGGCTGGATTTGAATTCAGCTCATAGTAACTGAATTTTAAAAGGTGCAGGAAGCATGACTGATAACCTTTGAAGAATATTCCAATTTTCTCTGTGTCCTAGGGATTAGCTATTCCTCACAGTTAATCAATTACCAGAAAACAGAGCCTACTTGTCAGGGATAAATGGTAATTAACAACCTGTTCAGAAAAAAGGTTTCTAAAAGAAGAAAATCTACTTCTGGATCCTATACCATTTGTGTAGCATTCATCTTGCATAGTTAGGAAAGATTTAGCATTTGACATGTCTTTTAAATATGTTGGAGCTGATTTAATATTAGGATAAAAGCATTCCTAGTTTTATTTCAAGATATAAAATAGTCAGCTCTTCGAAAACTTGTCTTTGCCAAGAAATTCCACATGGAACTACTTCAGATGTCATCTGGTTTTCTACAGTGTATTCAGAGCAGCTGTGAAAGTGGTCTGATATTTTGGTAAAATTAACCTTGTAGCGACAAGCAGTTTGGATGTAATATTCTGGGAATATTTTACCCCCTTTTTTAATATCAGCATTGTCATGACTATAATGACTTCTCATTAACTGATATTAAGATGTTGAGTTAGTAAAGAGACTATCAATATCTCATATACTCATTTAATTCCTGTTATACTTGTTACAGAGCTGATCTAGAATGTTAATAATGTTGGATGATTAATGAATGCCACTGCTTTTACTGAGTTGTTATGCATGTAACAATTTTATGCCTCACCAAGAAGGAAACATCATAAAGGCTTCTCTTAGAGTTGGTTATCAACTTTTTATCCAGTGATATATGAATGGCCATTTGAATTGCCTAATAAAAATTTCTTTTCATATTCCATATTCATGTGGTAGCACCTCTAATAACAAAAAAAGTGACATTTCATTAATTCATGCTCATGATAAAACCCAAGATGGGGGTTGGGAAGAACACAGAACAAATGTTAGTCAATTTTTCTGACACACTAAAGATTTGTTACATAAGCTGGAAATGGGCCAGCAGTTATCTTTCCTGTGGTGAGATTAACAAAAGGAATGAAACACAGAATAATTATTTTGACAATAGAGCATTATTATTTGGTGTCCAGCTTGAACAATGCAGCAAGCTGAACTTGAAACATTACATAACTTAGGTGAGGTTTTGGAGAGTATGTGTTTATGTTCAAATCACTCTTATCTGGATTGCACTGTAGTCATCAGAAACTTATGAGTAAATTGCCTCACAAACTTCTAAAACTTATAATGTCCAGTAATGTAACATGATGACATATGAAAGAGGAATCAAAATAGCTGCACTGCTACCTCTTCCAGGAGGACAGACCTCTGTTTATGGAGATGTAAAAACATTGGAGTGTAAATATTAGAGATAACATGATAAATTCTCTTAAATCTTGTTAGTATTTGAGTTTTAGAAAACTATTGCCTCTTAAGTGCAGATGAAATTCAGAAGCTTGCCATAAAACACGCAGAAATAGCTACACCCCTATCACTAGGAAGTGGAAATAAAATAGGAGTAGAAGGTTTGTGGCTCCTGTACAGACCCACAGTAAAGATAACCTGACACTGGTATCAGCACAGTGTTTTGGGATTTGTGTACAGATTTCTTATGTTTGTTTTGTTTTGGTTTATTTCCTTCTCAGGCTTTGGAAGACAAGGTATGGGACCTGCTGCAGGAAGCAGACGAGGTTGCAGAGGAGAACAAAGAGAAGAGTCAGGTTTATGATGCAATGGCAAAGACCCTTGGGGATGCATGGCATGCCCTTATCATTATGTTAGAGAAGCGACAGGCACTTCTGGAACTCACCTCAGTGTTCTTTGAAAACGCTCTGGAGGTTTGTATTTCTATCAAATAACTGTTAATTTGAAGCCACCCTCATCTTAGAGGTATTCTGACCACTGTAATTTCAATGTGTTTTGTATTGTTTATTGTATTCCTAAAGGTTGAGGCAAACAAGAAAATTAAATAATGGGATCCTTCCTTGGGATCCTTCCTTTTCCACCTTTCAGATAGTACAGGATGAAGCTGAACAAAACGCCATATAGACTTTAAGAAATATTTTAGTCACAATGTCTCCCAAATTTGTACTTGACAGAAAATGCCAGTAAAAAAGTGGAACTGGACCAAACCCTAAAATATGTATTTCAATGACTGTGGACATTCTGCAGAATAGCTTTCATTCCCTATGATTAAAATTATTTGGCATTGAAAGACCTTATTCTCAGATGCCTTCACTAATGCACACTGATGATTGGTCACTGAAAGATTTACACCAAAACATCCATAAGGTATTGTAACTACATAAAGCAAACTTTAGTCTAACTTGACAGTGCTTTATTTGAGACTTTGGTGTACAGATGGACACTAAAAAACAAAAAGCTGTGTGATCCCTGTTTACCCTTTTCTCTTATGCTAATTCACTGATAGACACAGGGAGCCAAAGAAGAGAGGGATTCCATACCCTGCATGTTTTTGTCCACTCTGTGTAGCCTCATGATCAATGTCCCCACATCCTGGAACATGAAGAGTTTAGTAATTCTCCCTGATAAATTTGTTTCTGTAGTATGCCAGTGCCATCTGTAAGTTGCAGAAGCAATTACTAACTGCCCTAAGAAGTCCAATTTCAACAATGTACTAATTATTGTGTCCTGATAATGTGTATTATACAAAGAAATTAGATTTGGCATAAGGCTTTGTAGGAAAGATTAACTAAGTGGCAAACTGTAATTACAGACTGTGTCAACTAAAATCCCTCAATCAATCAATATTTGAAAGAAAAAAAAAAACAACTCAGAAGGCGCATAGAGGCCAGAAAGCATCTGTATCTGGCAGCCACTAAAAATGACTTTCTCCAAGAATTTACAAATTCCCTTGAACTTTCCCAATAACGTAGAGATTATTCTGTAGTTATGCAAAAGAAAATTAGTGTGTGCTTCTCCCTATCCTTTTTTCCTTAATGCAGTTTGCTATTAAAATTGACCAAGTTGAAGATTTCCTGAAAAATGCTCAAGAGTTCGATAATATTGACTCTTTGAGAGAACTTCTTCTGCAACAAGAGCATCATACAAAAGGTACAAACAGAATTTGACTCCTGACAGCATGTGGTTTTGTGCTGATTTCTTGAGGGAATAATTTTATTCTTTCTGTATGTATTAAAAAAAAAAACTTATAACAAATACACAAATATTCTGTTTGGGAAAATGTAGTAATGAGATAGATTTTAGCAGACTTGATGACAGATGTGAAACTCCTGGTTTCAAGCTAGCCCTTGCCTCTCACCTTCAACAACTTTCCTGCACTTACCCTTGCCCATAAAGTTTCTTTCACATGAGTTCTT
Source organism: Melospiza melodia melodia (assembly GCF_035770615.1). Lineage (NCBI taxonomy): Eukaryota > Metazoa > Chordata > Aves > Passeriformes > Passerellidae > Melospiza > Melospiza melodia. The sequence goes on along the minus strand of NC_086201.1, from coordinate 22,940,859 downwards.
TTTCTTTATCCAAGCTTTCATGTGAAGCACCTTCTACTATATTGGGGCACATTTAAATGAAAAAGAGAAAAAAGTTTTCGAAACTAATCTCATTGTGTGGCTACTTCAGGCACCTTTGCAATTCCATATGATTCTGCACTTTTTGTGAGTCTTAAGAGTCTGTAATTTTTATCAAATTTATAAATTAAACTTGGCAGAATATGAGTCATACTTTATCTTTCACTAGTGGAGCACTAGCTGAAACAGTTTTAGCTACCTTGAACAACAGGTATTCTTCCTAGGAGGCTGAATAGAGAATCAAACTTGGATAACATTAATATGGGGTTTGGGTCTTCCAAATAGATCTTCATGGGAGCAAAGTGCTCACTGCATACCAATTTAAACTTGAAGTATCTGGCAGCAATTTACCGCTGAAAAGACAGTCTATAACTGTAAGCATCAGATGAAATTATTTGCCAGACAAAGTCTTTGCTTTGATGGCAGTAAGCCTTCCCTCAGATGGAGAAAAGTGGCTGCAATTTATTGATTTCTCTTTCTACCCTAAAATAAAATAAAAATTTTGAAAGCTGATATTGGGTTATTTGATAAAAAACAGTGCTTTCTGCAAGAAGGATACTCTCTATCTGCTCCAAAGAAAGATGACTGAAAATACAACCTTGACCAAGTATTGACTCTACCAGTATCTGATAAGTAGTTTATCAGAAATGCTTATCACTCAGGAATTAAAAAAAAAAAAAAAAAAAAAAAAAAAAAAAACCAAACAAACAACAAAAAAAAGGCACTCCAGAATGGAATAAAAAAAGCGAAAACTTATGAAATATATTTGTTTATGCATTTCTATGTGTTTTTAATTTTGGATGGACCAAAATTAAACATTTATGATTAATACCACATTTCTGGAAGGCAATAAGTAAAATGGACAGGCTTGTTGCAGTGAGCTTAAGGAAACTAATCTCTCTTGTTAGCCCTTAGGGAATGAAGGACTAGAGGCCTCCCACTCTGCTTCTTCCCTGAGTGTTTTTTGTGAAAAGAGGGGATTTTGTGTGCTTTGTTTCACTAGTTGCATCACTAGTGAAAAACTGCAGAGGATACTGACCCACATGGGAAGCAGGGTAGAAAATTCCACTTCAGCTTACCCACAGGTTGGGAAACCATCAAAAAGAACTCAGCTTTGAGAAAACAATGACACGTCTGGGTTTTGTTTTGATGACTCTCAGTACACCATCGTATGTGTGTGTGAATATATCGTATGTGTTTGTGTATACACCATTGTACCTTTGTAGGTTTACATAAGAGCTGTCCAATTTGAAATATCTTAGCATATATATATCTTCTAAAGTAAGCATTCATGTTCATGCAATGCTTGAAAATACATTGTGCTTGTGTATGCAAATAGATATTTGAAAGATACTTGAGTAATATTTGAAATATGGTTCTAGAATCACAAAGCACCCTGGGTTTTCTCCTGATGAAATTCCGTTCTTACAGAACTTCTGGAGAAGTCATTTGCTCTTTTAAACAAAAGCCATGACCTAACTCAATTCATAGAAGAATTCAAATGTGAGGGGCCAAATGCAAATCCAGAGCTGATTCAAGGAGCCCACACCAGCTGTTTGAAGATTGACAATCTCCTTGAGATGCTGCAGGACAGGAGGCGGCAACTGGACAAATTCCTCAGACATCAGCGCCAAGGGCTGGAGCAGGTTCTGCAAATTTCTTTGTGGCACCAACAGGAGACCCAGGTAACATAAACAATATCAAGGGAAGTCACAGTACAGAAAACAACCTAGAAACTGTTTTGCTAGGCACAACTGTGTAGTCTAGTAGGATGCACAATCTATGTGTTGTTTATCCCTCACTACCAGGTTATGAAGCACTGAAAATGCAACATCTCCCTTTGATCTCTAACTGGAATGTGATGATCTGATAGTCATGATTGTAACATATTTCTTTTTCAGAATTTTCAATGTGTGAAAGCATATTTATTTCACATAGATTCTTTTATGGAAGTGTCAGCAGCATATTTTCTGATATCTCTTTCATTAATGAAAATCAAAGGCAGATTGGCCTATTTTATGCATAATTACTTATCTTCGGAAGAAAAAAGTAATTATGTCAATAATTATTGACATAATTAGATATAGAAAGTATATCTAATATATAATTACATATAGAAAGTAATCTAGTCAATAATTATTGTAAACAAAAGATAAAATCTGATTCTTGAAAAACAGGAGTGATTACAAATTTCAACCAATCAAGGAAAACCACTGTCTTTTTCAAACAGCTGTGTTAACCTTGTCTCCTTTCCCATACCTTCAGCAAAATCACTGAAAGTGAAATTCTTTGGGTTTATTGCTTATAAAGCAAGTTAAGAATTCTCAGCCATTCCTTCAGAGCTAAGTTAGCACAATGAAATCACTCAGAGGTATTAGATGTAGTGGAAGCCAACTGATTAAACTCGCTGTAATGGAAAGGAATATTGCCAAGTGGTAAAGGGGTGAACACTTTGCTATAACAAGGTTAAAAAATTACTTCTTCCTCTGCCTAACTTTACAGAATTACTGGTTTGTTTTGCTAAACAGATACATGATAAAACTCCCCCAGCCCTAATTTGTACATAAATTTTTATTTCCCTTTTAGCACAGTTTTATTGTCCACTCCATTTATTTGTTTTTTGATGAGCCCATAGCAAATATTCTGTGAAAATGTGCTTCCGGGAAAAATGTTTCAGTCAGTAAGTACACATCTGGAGGATATACTCAAGAAATGAAGGCTTGGTATTAAAATAATTTCCTTATTTCCCTAGGTCTCTTGGACTCAATGTGACCATTTTTATGTGTAACTGAAAATACTTCCAAAATATTTTAAAGATTTTTTTCATTGTATATAATTGCTTAAATTTATTAAAAATAGCATGATTCTACATAAGCAGATAAAACAGTAACAACAAAAAATGTCTAGTGGGCTATTAAAATCTGTAGTACCTAAAGTACAGAAATTCTTAGTATGCTGACTATGATCTAAGTATAGTGGTGATTTTCCAGACTGGAAATATTGGAGGAAGTGTTCCTGATACCAATAACTAATTGTGGATACTATTTTAAAATGTGGAGCTTCACTCAGGAATTCTTGCCATGTATTGTTTACAAAGAAAATGAGAGGTACCTACAATGAATCAAGCAGATATAAATGCAAGTAATTCTATGGAATTTAGAAGATTTAATTCTATACTGCATATGTTTGCTGCACATACTTGCTGAAGAGGTTTGTAAGATGTAATAAATCTATAAATCTACATCAGATTATTCTACGCAACAGTATCCCATTATCTTTACTGAGTTTTTCAAGCCTTCTATTAGGTCAGAAGTACTCAGATTTGTAGTATTTTACTGTATGCAAAACTCTATATCAAGGGAGAATGTACAATATCTTTATGGTATCAAAACCCATGCATTTATTCTATGCATGGCTATAACCTGATTCTTCTTTTACTGTGTTAATTTACAATCTGGTCATGCTTGATGAATACATTTTTTGTCTGTTTTGTCATATATATCCACTATGTGCTTACTTAGGTATTAGTCCTTTCCTTCTGCATTTGTTACAACACAAATGTAAGCATTTAAATAGAAGCATGAACATTAGGAATAAAAATGAAAGGAATGAAAATGTGAGACATTTTTTTTTATTTTAATTAAACTGCCATGTACATATTTTTAAAAATGGACAGGAACTTCTCAACCTTCTCACTGATTTCCTTTTAATATTTGATTAGGTAACATCTTGGTATAAGCAAAACATCAGAGATTACTTTCAGAAGCAAAACTTAGGCTCATCACTGTTGGAAAATGAAGAGTTACTTCAGGAGCTTGAAGAAATGGAAGTCAAAGTGAAAGTAAGAAATACCATAATTGGTTTGTGAAGCAACTTTAAAAATGTGTAGCAAAACATGACCTTGGGCATTGAACAATCATGTATAGGAGTAGACGTTTTCTAATGTACATGAGATTTATATCTCTATATGTCTAAATTATTTTAGTAATTTTACTTCTTTTAATGCAGGACCTCCATGTTCCTCAGAATTTTTTTTCATTTAAAATATTAAAAACTACCCATAACTTATATAAAGAATAATCCTTGATGTTGTTTTGTAGGTTTTTCAATTTAGTGATCAAGTTCCACGCTGGTCATTTACATGTAAAATCCTGTGATGAAAAACAAAGAAAAGAAATTTTATTAGAATTTTAACAAATTTTAATGTTCATAAAGGACAAAACCCCAGCCATTTCTACCGTAATTAATAGTCAGTGAACTGAGTACATGATTGGAAGAGGTATTTGTCCATTTAGTTCTTGTGATTAAGAGTAATTGAAAATGCTACTTTCATAGTTTTCAGTTTTCCAGAGAATAAATCTGTTACTGCCACTCATAAAAACAAGATGAGATTAAAGAAAATGTTGCTGTAAGAAGAAGTAACCTTAGTATGAAATAAATTGCCTATATTGAGAACCTTTTTCAGGTAACTGAATAGTGCCGTAATAAGGTAAGTGCTGTTGCCGGGTCAGGACTATTTCCCACTCATGCAATTGAATTTGGATAACCCAGATGACCAAGGAGGCCTTTTCATCCACAAACTATCCCAATAGAACTAAATGTCTTTTAAAGGATTATTGTGTTGATAGTAAGAGGCTTCTGATTGTACACAGATCTGTTTCCTTGTAAGCTTTGTAGTTAAATGTCACATGTTTGCCTGTTTGCAGAATTAACAGGTAACTGCCTCAAGGCTGTCATGTAAGCACAATACAATAATATTTCTATATTTCTAATGCTTCTCCGAGCATCATGTCAAAAAATAATTTTTTTAAGGGAAGATGAGCATCTAAAGATATGTACTTCTGAACAGACCTTTGACACAAGGAAAACAGATAAACCAGTAAATGAGTACACTCTGCAGTGTTTTCAGAGAGAGAGACACAACAACAGGTGTTCTGAAGCACAGCTGAATTCTAACCAAATAATCATTAATCTTCCCACATTTTGTTTCCACAGGCTATTCTTGTAATTTGCTATCTGAATTAGAAATTAGGGTGTAAGGGCAGAAAGGAAAACAATATGCATTTTCATTTTGTATAATAATATTTTTCATGGTTGAGTATCTAGGAAATAACTTATAATAATAACATTTATTGCAATTCCACCTAAAAATTCTTCTCCGGTATATTATGTACTAGATAATTCATATAATTTTTAATTAATTGCCTTTTTTAATGAGGTAATTTTAAAATGTTTAGCATTAAACATTTTTGTTATGCATCCATGTGAATTATGTTTTCAAGCATCTTATCTTCAAGCCTTCTGCATTTCTTACTACCAGCATGTTCTAGCAGAGGGAAATTAAATTCTTGAAGGGAATAGTACTGAGCATGTTGGTTTTGCTTATGACGTGCAGAAGAGTGGCCAGGTTGAAACTATATGCTTTGAGAAAGCTATGAGTTATAGGCATTGGTTTTTGCAGCACTGAACTGCAGATGTTGAAAACAGAATAAAGGAGGTACCTGTTCCAAAGTAGCACAAATAAATCTTTTCAAGTAATGTTTCATATGTGTGCTGTAGCTCAGAGCAAAATGTTTTGTGTTGTAGATATGCAGAGCAAGTTCCATGTTGAAAAATGGGAATTTTTTTAAAGTGGAAATTTCCAATGTCTGAACTGTTTCACACAAAGTGTTTATTTACATGTATTGTTGTGTTAGGTTGAGCAACATAAATGGTTTCTTAAATTGTTCAGAGGCCAGCCTAAGAGGGCTTTACAGGCCCAGCATCTAATTTATGGGACTGGGCTGAGAGGAGAAAGGAGAATGATTCCATATTATTATTATTATTTTCTCAAGCTGGTGTCTTATGTTGAATTTCACCTTGCTAAGTGGTAAAACCCATAAAAAACATTATCACTAGTTCTTAAAATTATCAAGACCAAAAACAAACCCAAGAAACCATAACGGGCGAAAAAAGCCCTCAACCCTCGCAGACTTCAAAAGAATCTCCTGCCCCCATTCCTGCAGGGACTTTCCCAGCTCCCCCCACCCCAAGATTTGAGAGAAGAAGCACATTTAGGATCTCATGTTCCAATAAGGGTGCGCTGGCACTGGTTACCTGCTTGCTGTTTCATTTCTATGCAGTTTGGAGGTGCTCAACATGGTAAAGAAGAACTGCTAGCACCACTTTGTGGCCAAATAATTTTTAACATATCTCAGCAATTTTCTGGGGGCTGACAGACTGAATTATTTTTGTTCCTTCTGCTAGTTGATTTGATCAACTCACTGTTAAATGCACTGCTACAGCCATTCACTGAACAATGTGAGTTGGTCAAAAGACACATCATATGGTAATGGTAATTGCAGCTCACAATCCCTTGCGGTTTTGTTAGTGCCCACTACTTCTTTTGTTATTTGATTATAATAATATAATATGATTATATTGATAGTTATACTGCAAAGTAGTTCCTGAAGGTGAAAGCCTTTTGAATATTCACAAGGACTCAATTATCAATGTGCTGATGTACGCAATGAACCAACGACATGCAGATTTGGGGCTCAGAAAAAGTTCAGTTGTGGACATTTTTGCATATGAGAGAATAAGGTAATTTATCACACATTCTGAAAAAAATGCATACTTTATGTTTAATTGACTTATGTTTTAAATGCTGCTTTATCTAATATATGGATCATGATCTGAAGTCAAATGTGCTTCAAAGTTTTCTAAGCTTAAGCTTAGAACATTACAGTGAAAAAACTTTTATACAGCTTCTCAGGTTTTGATTCAAAGTCCAAAAGTTTTATTGTAGGGACAAGAAAAGTCAATTTATCCCACAATAATTGTTTAATAACAAGATAAATTTTTAGATATTTCTGCATTTTTCCCCCCAGACTTGTGCTGAATATTTTAGAAGGCAGAAAATCTTGAAGACTTTTAATTAAAGCTACAATATTTTTAATTCATCAGTTTTAACACTCTTGAAAAATACCTGTTTAATCAAAGAACCTAGAAAGGACTAATTTTCCTTGCCAAATGGAATAGTGAAAACAAGCTTTTAAGACTTATTAGTGTGAGGAAAAGAATAGTGACAAGAGCTAAGGAGGCACATTCAACATGTCTTTAATGTGTCAGAGCAATTCACAAGCATCTCCTGGTAAATTGGAAAGTCAATGTAAGAGTAGGCTGTGTGTTGCTTTCAAGGGAAATGAGTAAGAAATATGTTAGTGCTGACTGGCAGATTGTCATGAATTTAGCATGTTGAGGTCTGAAGAACAGAAGAAGCTAACTAAGATTTTTTTCACTGATTTTTTATGTCCTGTTGATGGAAAGCCTAAGCTTTTTATGTGTAGAAATATTTCCTTATAAATAGAAAGCTGAAAATGAAGTTGTCGCTAGCTGTTTTATAGAAAATTTAACCAAGTTTGAGGAATGTTTAAACAGGATAGCAAATGAGTCTAACCAAATTTAATACCCTCAGAGAATGTGCAAGGTTGTAATATTTGTGGAACATTTTAAAATATAAATTACTATTATAAATTGGGTTTTTGATCTTGTGTGAAAACTTAGAGAAGAGCCTTGCCTCAATATAAACAAGGCAGTGTTTAATATCTGCTTTTAGAACACCTAAAAGCTGCTGTTGAGCATCTTGTACCAAACAAATTTATTAATTTTGTTACAATGAAATACTCTTACATGGAATAATTTCACTGTAAGTTGATTCATTTTCTTATGAATTTTTATTTTTCTTATAATTTTTATAATTCTCACTGCCACTAGAAACGTTCATGATCTAGGAGAATATTTTTTGAGTGGACTTAAGATTTTGCGTAGGAAATCAGGAAAACTGTGCAATGGAGAATGCCAAGGATGATGGCACAACCTGCTGTAAGGGAGGGTCATTTGATTGAAGTGATAACCAGACATCTCTTAGCAGAAACTCTCTCACTGCAAGCTGCTATTATCTAGGCAATATTTTAATTTCTTCTTGATTAAAGAGGTGGGCTGAAGGGCTGTTTGCCATGAGAGTGTGGTCTTACCAGGAGATTTCTTATCTTTGTTATCCTGACCATTTTTCCCAGCAGGCACCTTAGTAACTGCTGCTCCTGCCTGTGAAACTGTCAGAGAATGTAGAATGCCATTGCTGGAAACTAAAACCATGATTTGCTGGGAAGCCCCTCCTAGCAGAAAAACTGCATTAAATAATGATATCTTTCATGCCTATAACAGTACTCATTTTCCAATACTTATATTATTACCACGCAGTATATTATTTTACTATGTGCAATTGACTAAAGTGGAATTTTTCCCACTAGGAATGGAATTACACTGTGGAACAATTGGAAGGTGAAGCATTTAGGATCTTGCTTTCAGAGGACTATACAGAAAAAGAACATCTAAAGCTTTCAAATCAGAAAATCTCTCTGCTGCAAGAAGAAGTGTGCTTCCATATGGAAGAAAGGAAAGCCCTTCTGCAAGAGGCCAATGACTTTTTTCATGCTGCTGGCAAGGTAGGTGAGAAGCCAAGTGTGTAATAATAACCTGGCAACGAAACTATTAGTGTGCTCTTGAAGGCTGGTGGACGTGGGATTATGCAAACAGTAGGCTAAGCAATTTGAAGTGGGAAATTACACATCCAGTTACCCTTTTCATATGAATTTTTGCCTCAAACTTCTATCCAGAATGGCAAATCCATTCAAAAATGTATTCTCTTTTTTTATTTCCTTTAAGTATATTGAGCACTTGGTTTCAAAATAAGGTATTTGGTAAATATTTTTTGCCAAGAATTGGGCTTTAAGTTTGTTTCCTGGGGCCACCAGAAATAATGCCTATTCTTGCAGTGGTCTCCAGAGGAGCTAATTATAATCAATATTATTAATAATGCAACCTCTTTTTCCAAAAATCTTTCAAGTAGTTAGAAGACTACTTTAAAAAGTTTATATTTTAGGGTGTCCAAAGACCAAATGGTCTTCTTGTATTTTTTTCAGGTATATTTTTTTGATATCATTTGCAGAAGCTTTAAAACAAGATAATTTCCAAGGATAGTCCGTTCCAACAACAGCAATATTGATAAAATATGCTTTTCTTTTTCTCTTCAGGTACTTGATGGTCTTGAAAGTATTGAGAATTACCATAAAATCTCTATTTCAGAAGGCTTTCATTTACCTATATTGACACTGAAGTATAAGGAATTGCAGGAAGCAATTAAAGGTTGTACAGAAACTACCATGCAGAAGGGACGAACTTTAGTTAACAAAGCAGATTCTCACAGGTATTAACATAAGTTTCTGATGAAGCTAAAGTAATGAAAAACTTATTTTGAACATGTCAGTTTTACAAAATTTCTTATGATGGATATAAATTTAAGTAAGGAATAACTTGATGGGTGGGGAGTGGGGGTAAATATTAAAACTTCAGTTCTTAATTGTATGAGGCGTCTTCTTTGCAATATAAAGAGGAATGCCTCAAGTATTCAGGTTCTGAATTGTTTCCCTGATATTATGGTTTAAGTTATAATGCATGCCACTGTTTTGTAAATTGGTGGGGGGTTTTTGTCCTATTAAAACAACACCCTTAAGGAGAGGTTGATTTAGAATGCATATGACATTGCTTTTTCAGCTACTGTAAAAAACACTGAAATATTTTAGAGTCCAAAGAAAACATTCCTTTTAGGGTAGAACTGGCATGCCATATATTTCCTCTATTAAGCTCTTCTATTTGTCATTTTTAGTTTTAGATAGTGTAGCTAGAGTGAAAAGGGAAATGAGCTATTTCTCAGTGAACCAGACTATGAGTCTTGTGATTAAGGTATCTGTCTTGTGAATCTACCTTAGGCACTGGTGACAAATTATTTTTTTTGAAATTTCATTTCTGTGTTTTACTAATTATTATTTTATTTGGATTAACTTTTATATTTTTCTTGGTTATTTTTCTTTTAAGAGTAACAGTATAAAATTCATAAGTTACTCATCATACAAATCAACATAATCAGTAATAATTGTAAATCATAATAACCCTCTATGTGGAGCAAAAGAAGATAAATAAATGACAGTTCTACTTTTCTATTTTAGCCCTTGGGTGGCAGGAATTCAGAAAATGATGGAATATGTTCAAAAAAAAGTAGATCAATTAAACGGCCAATGTCCAGATTATGAAGAATTTACTTTGAAGAAACAACAATGGATTGCCTCACTTGAAGATCATCTGAGTAAGGTACATCATAGATTCATAGAATGGTTTGGGTTGAAAGGGACCTTAAAGAACATCTCATTCCAACCCATTTGCCATGGGCAAGGTCACCTTCCTGTAGACCATGTGGCCCAAAGCCCCATCCAGCCTGGCCTTGGATTGCTTCTAGGGACAGGCAGACACAGCTTCCCTGGGCAACCCGTGCCAGTGTCTTGTCACCCATAGTGATGAATTTCTTCCATGTATCTAATCTAGATTTGCCTTGTTTAAGTTTGAAGCCATTTTCCCTTGTTCTGTCCCTCCAAGTCACCCTTGAGCTTTCTTATAGGCCCCTTTAGGTACTGCAGGTGTTTCCTATAAAGTCTTCCCAAAGTCTCCTGCTCTCCAGGCTGAACAACTGCAGTCTCTCAGGCTGTCACCATAGGAGAGGTTAATGCTCCAGCATTCTGATCACCTTTGTGATGGTTATCATCATCATTGTAGCACGTCTTCTTAGGGCATTCATGAATAGTCCATTGTATTTCCATAATTTAACTATAGTGAATATTGAAGTTGAATCAAATAATAAGTTTTTTAGAGAGAGCACAGTTGTACTTAAAATGCTGAATGCTCTTATCAACACAAAAGAACCAAAAGCTGTTCTGAAAAAAATGAGCCATTTCCAAAAGAACATTTTACCAGTGATGTTCAATTAAGCATGGATTTGCTTGGATAATGAACAATTATAATTTGTTCTTTTGGAAAAGAAGTGAGCAATCAGTCCTGTGACCCGTAAGTAGGTTTCATATACTGCTTCTGTCTTTTGTTTCATGCGGCTGAAGATAAAAATGAAAGTGTGGCAAAAATTGAGGTTTAATAAGCATGGTGATTGAACCACAGCAAATTTTCAGTAAATCTGAAGGAGACTGAATTCTATTCACTATAAAAATTCCTTTTGTTAATTAAGGTATTGATGCATCAAGGACATGACAGCCCTCTTTAAATGGTTGAATGTCATATAGTAATACAGACCTTTTAAATGACTTGTCAAAGATGGAATAGACAAATAGCTCCTAAATAAGTTTCCATGTATAAATACAAATTAAAAAAATATAGTCTTTTAGCAAGGTTCATATGAAGGAAACCAAGAGCATAGATGAGAAAAGTAAATCAAATTTAATGACTGAATAATTTAGTCTGTAATCTGATATTTTGTATTTGCATGATGATTATAATGAACCATTATCAATCAAATGTGAATTTAATTTGCTACAAATTGGCCCTCTTCCAGACCATTTATGTGTGTAGAAATGATGTCACTATCATGTTGTGAATCTTAACCTACAAGTTAAATTATGAACGTAACTTTTACTTAAAATATAAACCTTAATTTGAACATAAGGTTTCAGTGTGCCGTGTTCTAATCACTTTGTTCTCAGCCTTGCATTAGAGAATATTGTGTCATTGCAGTGAAGAGTGCTTATTGCTATATTGCTACCAAGCAATTCACTTTTAATACCCACTCTCTAAAGCAAAGTATCCCAAGGAATCTGGTGCCAAATTCAATTGTGCTTCAGCCTCATATAATAAAGTTGGAACATCAATAAGCTGCCAGTTCTTAAGAAAAATGTTAAATGTAAATTCACATGTCTAATAATAACCAAGTGTGTTGTGTCTGGTGTCATCTTCCTGTCCTCTTCATAATCTGTTTTGTTATTATAGTGCATACATAATATCTTAGTGACAGTGGAAGGGAATTCTGTACATGTACCTGCACAAAAATAGGTCTCTTGCCCTGTCAGAGAAGCTTTAAATGTACTTTCTGGAAAAATCCTGGAACAGAATCAAAGTATTTCTGCCAGGGCTATAATAGCAAGATTATAATTCAGTTGTGCCATATTGAAATCACAAGTCTCAGATATTTAGGGTAAAGAAAGCACTGTCAGTAAAATGAGAGCAAACAAGAAGGGTTTTTGATCATGCCTGTTGAAGAAATAGTAGAGTTGTCTTCTTTATATTGTAATTCCTATCTTTCTCTGAGTATACATGATATTAAAGTTCCACCTTTTCTTAAATTCTTCTCTCCATCCCACCATTTGGGGTTGAGGAGTGTGTGTGAGCAGCTGTGTGGCACAGTTGTCATTTGAGTTTAAACCACGACGTTATGCCTAGAAACATAATCTACGCACCAACAGAAAAGTGTTACCTCATTTTTTTCTATATAAAGTGATATTTTATACTGGTTTATGAAGTCTACTTATATAAATTAACCATGTGAATAATGCTTTCAAATAAAGGTGTCGCAATCAATTAAAAAGCTCGCTCCGATGCTCGCAGTTGGAATGGAGATTGGCTCATATTTGTGCGAATCAGAAAGAGTTTTGAACAAGCACCTTGAACTGGCTAAACAAACAAAGGTAAAAAAAACCTTTCAATAATGTTAAGTGCTTTCAGAAACAAATGCTTCCTGTATGTAATTCTAAATAAGGTTAGAGGCTGAGAGTTTCTTGTAAAGAAAATAGACCTTTGTTTTAAAACTATAGTTAATGAACAAAAGGATAACATTACAGTCATTAAATCACTGTTTTTCTTCACTGTCTCTATCTCACTGTGTGATTTGCAGGATCCTCGTACCAACTTTCAATAGAAAGACTCTTCAAATGTGGATTGCTACTCCTACATGAGGCACCAGGTTTAATAATTGTCTAGACAGCCAGAGTCAGAGAAAAACCTTCTTGTGGTTTATTGTGCCAAAGATAAGGGATGAACTGGCAAAAAGAAACAAGTAGTTTCCATTTAGAGAAGCTATGAAGGGGGCTGTAAAGAGCCCCAGTGGTCATGTTGGGAGTGCAGCCATCTGATGAGAGCCCTGCAGCACTCAGCTCTGTCACACGTGAGGTTATTTTTAAGTCACATCCAGGGCCTTTCCCACTCCCATAGCAGCCCTGCACTATCTGGAAGGGGGTTAAAACCACTTGAATCCCTTCCATACCCTCGTCATAGGTGCATATTTCAGCTTAAGCTGAACAGCATGGCACTGTGTATTTTAGGAGTATCCTATGTATTTTCAGTACTTAAAATTCCATTTCTCCAGCAGAGCTCTTTTTTGCAGCAGACAACAGCTTATGGGGTCCAAGGGATGGATCTGTACGGTACCTGTGGAAATAAAATTCACTTTAAAACAATTCTGGAGAGCACATTGTAAAAATATTAAAACCTCAGCAGATAAGCAAGAGCATATTTTTGTTCCTCAAGACTTTATAATAGTTTTAAGTGTCTTTTCTGCCAAATTTTGCATGTCAAGGTGTTACTTTTGTTTGCTGCAGTGTATACTTTGCCCTGACAGATATATATATGAATATACTCTCATAACTATACACCTCTTCTAACTATTCCTTCTGGAAACTGTAATATCCTAGATTTCAAAATAGCTATTTCAATAACTACACCTATGATTTTAGGAAAGAAATGGATATTTCTGTGATTTAGTTTCCATTTTGAGCTCTTCTTCAAACAAGTAATTAAATTATACATAAAAAAGCAATCCTAATGAAAATTAACAATGTAGTATCAATATTCACAAGTCCTTTCCAGTCATTATACGTTTTTTTCTATGCTTTTACCTTCAAAGGAAACTTCATGTGAACTGAAAGCAGCTGAGGGAATCATCAAAAATATGGAAGAGTTGGAACCTGAGCAGGTGGTGGCTTTTTCTAGCAGAGCTGACTTTCTGAATAAAGAGCTGAAAAAAATTGAAAAAAATATTGGTTCAAAGCTAGAAATTCTAGAAACTTATGTGGCCTTTTTACAGTCAGCTGTAGAGGTACGGATTACTTATTTATTCTCTGACTAGACTGTAAAAGTCTTACAATTGAAAAATTTCCATCCATTGTAGGAAGGATTGTAATTGATTTAGATTTTCCTCCTCTGCATATGTGCACTCTCATTATATACATGATAAAAATGCTTCCATATAGGTATTCTGAATATCAAATATCCTGATTTGCTTCATATAACTTTTGAAAAATGTCCTGATGTGTTCATAGGGATCTTTGTTGCTGTCTTACACTACTTCCACTGACATGATAATTCATATGATTGTATTAAAAAATGAAATAAAAACCAGCTCTAGCTCAAATCATAATCAATTCAATACCAAAATAATTTTGCTAGCTGTGCTAATGGTGTCCAGGACAGTTAATTTTCATTTTGATTTGGATTCCATTTTAAGATTCTACAATATGGTAGCTGTTCTTTAATATTTAGAAAGAAATTGAGGATGGAATGGAACCTGTCAGATAAAATTAGCCATAGGATTTATTTATGGCATGATAAACTACAAAAAATATTGTATTGCATCTTCTGATTATTGCTAACTTCAGTTACTTCATATTAAGCAGATCAGTGAAAATCAGTGCATTGATATACTGGTAAATAAAATCCATGTAAGAATATGCGATAGAAATTGAGCTAATTGCTGCCATCTGTCTGTTGGCCATCTACTGGTTGGCAAGTTATTCAAAACTATTTTATTATTTGGTGTTTGTAAATATTTTAGGGACTCATAGATCTTAAAATTAAGATTCAGAGGGGACTATTCAAATTTATCATATCTCTGTAACTTCTGATTATAGCACCTCAAGTTTTGGTTTGTTTTTTTTGTTATTCATTTAATGTCTTTCTATAGGTGAATGACGATATTAAAAATCTGAAGGAATTCTATAATTCAAAACCCCTACCAACAAGCAGAGAGACTGAAAGTAAGATTGAAATAGAGTCAGCCAATACTCAGTGGCAAAATACTATAAAGAAGACTTTTTCCACTGAAAATATGGGTTGCTGTTTTCTTAATTTAGTACATGTGGTGAGTATGTGAGTATGATCTGATAAACCATGTTGAATATTTTATACTTGCCTGTGATGTATCCCATCCTAGTTCTATGCCTAATGGATTGTGTACCAAGTTTTAAAAGGGCTAATATATACTGCTGATATATACTTTCAGAAGAAGGTATGTGAGTGCTTATGGTAAAATAAAAAGTTTTGTGGCTAGCAATGACAGAGCCCTTACTGACCCAGTCCATGCCTAAAAATGTAATACGTGCTCCTATCTATTTGTTTCATGTTGGAAAGCAACATATGTTCAAGCACAATATTAAGTTCATTTTACTTCCACTAAGAGGGAGGGAGTCTTTACTGACTGAGTGCATGGATTCTCCTAAAGAAATGGATGTTGGAGCTACTTCCTTGCAAACAGTCTTTCCCAGTGTCTTTACATTCTGTCCAACAGCTACACTGCCTAGGCATCCCTGTTTAATTTTCCAACAGCACTTCATGAGGCGATCGTTGGAGCTGTGCAATCATTCCCTAAGCTACACCTCCTCAAGTAATCCAAATTAATGAGGTCAGCCTGAATACCCAGCTGTTCTTTCTGCTTTTATAGGACACACTAGGGAGCAGTTAGACATTAAGCTGTGAAGGGGGAGGTGGTGTTGGTAAACTACAGCAGGTTACAGGTGAATTGGAAAAGCCAGCTGAGGGAGGGAAGGTGCTCAGGCTGTTAGTCTGGCTGCAGGGTGTGTCCCTGCTCGGTGCTGCCAAGCAAAGGAAAGACAGTCACAGTAATGGCAAAGTCACTTAAAACCTTCTCACATCTTCAGACATTACCTCCCTAAACACCTGGATATGTGTTGTCACATATTTTCTACTACTCTGTTCCTACAATATTCCCAGATTGTAGCTTTTAAATATCTGGAAGATATGGAGCATACTAGTAATTTACAGAAAACAACTTCTCTTGGAAAAAAAAGATAATTAAATGGGAAAATGGCATTACCCAGTTTTCGGATATTTCTCATAGAGGTTCTACTGAAAAGAGGTAAAAATATCAAATATTCAAATACTAAACAATTTAACCCTCCTGTGCTTCAGTGCTGCTTCGTTTATCAACACAAAGGGGTGGTCTTTTCTTCACCTACTTTGTTTTCTAGTTGCTATTTGTTCTCCAAAAGG
Organism: Melospiza melodia melodia; assembly: GCF_035770615.1. NCBI lineage: Eukaryota > Metazoa > Chordata > Aves > Passeriformes > Passerellidae > Melospiza > Melospiza melodia. The sequence goes on along the minus strand of NC_086201.1, from coordinate 22,924,647 downwards.
TAACTTTGGGTGGTTTTGTTTAGTCAGAAAATCTTTTATTCTGTCTGAGTGTGAAACAGACATCAGGTGGCAATAATTCAGTCATTACTGACCTGTTCTCTGCTTTAAACTACAGCTTTATATATGTTGTCACTTTAAAAATTCTGTAAATCTGTGCCTATTTCTAGACAATATTAAAGGAAAAGTGTATTTAAGGGTATACATTTTTTTAAGTTACACTACGATAATTGAGGTTTTATTAAGCTTTATTTAAAATTATGAGGTTTCAATTGTATGTTATAAAAATATGTGTGGGAAAAAATGTGTCTTTTTATTTGCCAGGTAAATGAGAGGTTAATATTAGAAGTAGAAAAATCAATAAAAGTTACAGAAGATATCATTATTAACCTGAATAAAGAAAGGAAGGAGCTGACCGATCTTTGGGCAATCTGGAATTTTAAAATTACTCAAATAAAACCCATCAAGCAACAATGCCAGATATTTAAAGAACAACTAAAAATCGTAAGTAAAATAGCTAGCAAGAAAGCAACTGTGGCAAATATTTCTAGATTGTTATTAGCTTGTCTGTGGCTCTCTCATCAACTATTATAGGTATTATTTATATAGAGTGATGATCAGTAAAATATGATTCTTGTTCATAGTCTGTTCTCTGTTATGTCAGTCAGTCAGCAGGAACCATGAAATGTTTTTGATTTTTTTTTTTCCCTACCTCAAATCCATAGAAGTCTAAGTGTCCATTTCCAATTCTAAGTTTTAATGGAGTTTAATCAATGCTTTACCAGCAGTGATTTTTTTAATTCTTTTTAAAAGCACCATTTTTTTGAGACTGAAGAGCTGCTAAACCAAACTGGGTCCTAACTGTTACTAAACTGAAGTCTGACCAGGTTCATGCAGAAAGAGGATTGAAACCTCCTTGGCACAGGGAGAGTGTACAGGGTTCCTCAAAAGAAACACTAGCTGGGCTGGTAGCAGAACCAGAAACACCAGTTAGGCTTGTAGCTGCTGTATCTCTAGTGCAACTCAGCAGCACACCAGCCCATCTGTTATCTCAGAAATCCTGTGTCTGTGGTCCTGCAGTCCTGGCGTCTGAGTCGCTTTTTCATGCTGTCATAAAGATATCTTATCACCCTTGTCACTCAGAAGGTTTGCAACAGAGAGACTTTACTGACAGCATTTGGGCACCTGGTTTGAGGAAGGTTTTGTTACAAATTTAGCTTTGACTTTAAATTTAGGGGGTTTTTTTATTTATTGCAGTTAGAAGTGCTCAACTTCTTGATTCTCTTTTAGACTACCCGTGGATTAGAGATTCTTCAAGAGGCCCTCCAGCTTGCAGTACCAGTTGACCTTGGAAGTGACCTTTTAATTGTTTTGGAACTACAGAAAAAGCTGAACCAAATGAAACCACACTATGAGGTGAGAAACCAAGCTAGTGGAGTGAATAGTACATCAAAATGTCTTTTTGGTCCCATGAAGATCCACATCCTCATTGACGCCAGACACTCTGTCTGGGTTTGAAGTGTTTTATATTTTACAATGGTTTTCCAGGAGGAAGTGTTTGTGTGTGTTTATAATGCAGGGGCAAAGAGATTTTGCCTTCAGTGTTCAGAGAATGTCTTGTGCTGTGTTAGTTGTGTATTCAAGGGACACACAAGCACTGGGGTGGTGAAGTACGAGGAGAGCATCAGCTCCAAGCTTTTGAATTTAGAGCAGGTCAGAGGCTGAGGTAAATCATAGTGGCCTTTCTACCTCCTGTGTGAATACTGTCTCTGGGTTTGAGCAGTTCACTCTGCCATTACCCTTTAAATATGTTTGACTTGTTTTCATGCAAAGCTGGGTGACAGCTGAGATTTGTGCCTACCAAAAAGTACAGAATGTAGTGTTTTAAAGGGCAGGGCATTGACTTCTCCCCAAGGCAATTTACCACTGTTAGGTGGTTATTTCATCAAATGTAAAGGAAAAATTGCAGTGTTTGTGCACATTAACTTCTCTGATTTTTGTTAGCAACTGAATGCTGAGCTTGAGTACCTGATCAAATTATTGGAATTACCAAGCCAGAAAGGATTTCCTGTGAAAGAAAATTCTGAGAGAATAAGTGAGCTTATTCATTTCCATCAAGCAGTAAAGGATGCAATGATAGAATACGATGAGATTTTCAGCAAGACAGTCAAATTTCATTACATTAAAAAAGAAGTGAGTATAACATTTTAAAACATACATTCTTCCCATTGTAGTTAAGCTCTCTTTGGTTTTGGTTCCTGTTACTTTTCTTTCATTTTCACCAGAGAAAAAAGATAAATCAGCCTGGTGATCAGAATTAAAATCTTGGATCTAAAATTGCATGAATTGGTTGAATTGAAAACTCAGACATGAAACCAATTTTAATTACTTAAACTCAAGGGTAAGGAAAAAAAATTAAGTTATTTTAAACAGACACTGATTTTTGTTTTTTATATATTTCAGCTGGAATGTCTGTCAAAATTAGGAGAACTGGATATTCCTGAAATATATGGGGACCCTGAAAATGTGCACCAGGCTAAAGCCTACCTTGTGAATTCTCAGGAGAAACATGCACATATTAGACAGCTATATACTCTACTTATTACTCAGGGAGTGGATATCTTGTCTGCAGTACAGCAGCCTGTGAGTATAAGCAGAATGATTTATGAAATCAAAGATAAATATGAAAGATTATTGAACTCATCTGGCTAAATTTTAGTTGTGCAAATATGTATTACTACTCTGAGAAAAATAGAGAGAGCTTTAGGGAAGTTAATCTTAAAATATCATTATTTGGAAAAAAAAACCCAAGCCATAATTTACTTAAGTATGTTTTGTGAAGTTCAAGGCCCTGATGGCAATTTCTTGAATCTCTATATTACAATCCTGCTATTTTGAAAAGGTTGTTTTGTAGATTTATTCTCCTGTAAAGAAAGGATAACATAAGAGCAAAAGAGAAAATGTAGTAACAGTGTTACCTTATCAATGGATTCAAGACTGATTTGCATGACAGAGTGGATATCATTTTGGAAAGGAATTCAGGGAAGAATTTTCATTTCCCTGAATTCAGTCACTTACTAAAAAAGCAATACTTTCCTTTGATTTGGCTAGATCATTTATATTGGCAGTCAGCTCTTCAGACGCCATAAACTGATGGATGGCAGAAAGGAGCTATTCTCCAGCTGGCAAAGGACTAGAGGGGGTCACTCCCTCTTTGCTCAGAGAAGACACAATATTTAACTTTGACCCAAAACTACTCCCCAGACTACCAGTGACTGAAACTGCTATGTCCTTGCTCTCCTTGCAGCGGAGGTTCAATAGTTTACTCTAGCCATTGTGGCTGGCTTTGCATGTTCTGCCTCAATGATTTTCATTTTAGATTGGTTAAATCAATACATTTCCTGCGACTGACTGATAAATTTGTTTCTCTCTTTCCTCATTAGAATTGCTTGAATGTTTCTGTAAAGAATCTGAAGCAAGAACTTGCTAGATTTGAGTGTGATAGCATAAACTGGAGCTCCAGAGCTGAAAAGTATGAGGAAGAACTGTCACAGTATTTTCAACACTGCACCACTCAAGAGGATATAAATGAGGTAAATGAGATTAATCCCAACTCATTGAGTGACTGTTAAAGAGCTGTTGTGATCTATAATATTACTGTTTACCATTCCCCTAAAAGCTTCATATGTATACAGAAAAACAGACTTTCATTTTAGCAGCAACTTTGGATCTACACAGCAGCAGCAGTAATCTGTGGTTCATGGCTCTGCTGTTCAGGATTCTATCAAGCTGTTGGGCTGGCAGTAAAATGCTTTCACTGCACCAAGAGGACTGGAAATAGAGCAGCTACATTTTCTTTAGCTTTCAGCTCAGTCAGCTTCATCTGAAACACAAGTCTTTATAACTTTTTCTTGTGAAGCTAAAATTTCAAACAAATGTAGAATTTGTACATATTGCGGTTGTCAGGTCATTGAAAATAACTTCCAGTGTTTCTATGAAAAGTTCAGAATAATCTAGTACTAACGTTTTTTTCAGAAACAAAAGATACACTTGAAAAACTGCTAGGAGCAAAGGAAATGTTCATTGGCCCAAGAGATTAGAATTAGTATTATGGAATTTAGGTTAGGAATAATTACTCAGGTAATATGACTATCAACATTACATCTTGGTAGGCCAGACACAAATGAATTCACAAATTAGAAAGCTACATTCATTAAATGTCTCTAAAAAAATAATTTAGGAAAAAATATTTCAAAGAACTAACTTTCCCTGACTGATACATTAAGATAAGAGGCTGATGGGCTCTATACTTGATGTTCTGTAGATTGTACTCATTTTGTACTTCCTTGCATCCATGAAGTACAGAAGAGGGATTGTGAGCTGGAAGGATTTTCTCATTCATGTTTCCTGTAGGATGAAGCATATGTAATAAAAATACAGGACACTGAAGGTCACATATTCTTATTGGTTAAGTTAAAATCTGTTATCCCCAAACCTAATTAAATCTTGTGCATAAACTAACTGAAATATACTAATTTAGCATGTGGATACCTTTTTCTTTAGGTTTTTCTTTTGTATTATAGAAGATGAAGGTATTTCCTAAACAGATATTTGGCTAATATGCCTGTATATGCATTAAGACACTGCCATTTTCTTCTTCTTCTTTTTTTTCTTTTTTTATTTTCATTAAGTATTTCTAACTAATTCTGTTTAGGGATCAAGAAATCAGACACCTGGCTACTTCAAGAATAATATTTATGAGTATTACCTTCAGTATATTAAATTCTGCCAATTTTTTCATCAGGAATTGAATATTGCTAGTATGCTAGTATGAATATTGCTAGACTTGTCTAAACGAACAATTTATTTACTATCTACTGTGTCTAAGCAAACAAATATTTCATGTGCCAGCAGCAAGCAGCAGCTGTTCATGGCTGTCACATAGTAAACAGCCAACCAGATAATTTAGCAGTGATTTACCAGTTTACAGAGCAAACTTTAAAGCTGACTGAAAATATTTGGGATTCTGCTGTAAATACTTACACTAATTTATTTTTGATGTGATTAATTTAAGTGTGTAAATACAGCCTGTGAATTAGGGCTTAGGACTAAGTGGTGTTTGAAGAGATCCTTAGAGGACGTAGCAAGTTCCCTGTGTTTGTAAGGTATTGGTGCTTCTATAAGAAACGAGGAAACAAATACTGAAATTTATAGACAAGAATATATAGCACGGGATTTAAATAGCCTTGGAGGAGACAAGAGTAAAATGCATGCCTTTTCTGTGCCTTCTCTAATTCAAAGAGAATTCGAAAAGGCAAAAATAAGTGTATATAACCTCAACATCTTTGGGAAGGATGAGGAAAGCTCATCTTTGGGATCTGTATTTGCCAGCTGGGGCTTCTTCTTTCACAAGGTAGTTTGAGTAGCAGCCTCAGAAGAGCTGCACCTCCACTGTGTTGCACTGCAGTCATTTGTGAGCTCAGCCTTGGGTACACTGATATAGTGGATATAGGAATGCTGGACTGGATCTGTTCAGGGGATTCTGAGTGACACTGTTAATCACCCATGGTAGCTTTTGCAATGAAAAAGCCTTCACTTTAGGTGATCACTTTAAAAATAACATTTATGCATGTCCATGTAAAACTTGTCAACCAAAGAGCAACAGACCCTGATGCAGGTTCATAGCTCTTCCCAGTCATCTCATTTCTTTTTCACCATATCGTTATTTGCATGCTTAGGGAAAGATATGAGTGGAAATATGGTTTTAACCATAAATGGTAATGAGCTATCTTTATTCTCAGGTCAGTAGGACCTTCCTATGTACCTTCATTTCTCACCTTGTAATTTATTCTGATTGTTGCCCCAGGAATCAAGTAGTCATTAATGACTTGAACAGATTTTTCCCCCCTTTTTGTTTTACTGTTTTTTAATCTTTGTGACTGAAAATCTGTTTTCAGCAACCTGCTTCTTGGGGTGTTTTGATTATTGATGCCACAAAAAGTTTTGTACATGAATAGAAAGGGAAAGGTGAGGGATTAACATTGAAATTTCTTCTAGAGTGGCTCAGACAGCAATCAAAGCATTTACTGGAATGGCACTGTTAACAAAAATGTTTAAAACATTTTATAACTTGATTTTTCCATTTATTTTGTGGTCCTGTGATAAATTGAAACAACTGGTACTTAAACCCCTCTCCTCCACTACCATTCTTCACCCATGACAGGGCAACTATAGTTAGGAACAGCTGCTTGACTAAAGACTATGACACAATAGTCAAAGGTACAAAGTTCCATTAAAGCAGTGGGCTGCACTCACTGAAGCATATTTGGATGCATAGTCCCTTCAGTATTTCTCATTTAATCTTGCAAAACTGATACACGTTTGGATTTCTAAAAGCTGGAAGCCCTGCACTGCCCTTGGTACAATTGCTGATGATAACAGGAGCAGTGCAAATGCAGTTAGATGCACAAATCAGAGCTGAATCTGATTTTTCCACTGAGGCTAAAAGAGAAGAGTGACAGCAGCTGCAGACCTTTGACACACAAGCCATCATATCTGAAACAAGGAGATCTAATTTCACATACTGATATGAGGAGAGCCTCTGGCCTTATAAATTATCACTGCTATTCTATATGTGCACAAGCCAGTGAAACAAACTAAAATAAACTCTTGTTCATCTTTTCTTTCCCACAAACTTGAAGCAGCAAATAAGATTCTTGTTTTCTGAATAAAAAAGTATTGTTCTGCAGAAGTGGTTATATTAACAGAGGGCTTTTAGATAGACTTTATTCTTCTGCATACTTAGGTGGGATAAAGAGCTTAAACTAATTGGAGATCACAGGGCCAGTGATAGAATTCCCTTCCTTTCCATTACACTGAGGGAGCACCATCTGTTTATACACTGCTGAAATAATGTGGCAACATCCCACTAGATTAAATGAAAATGAAAAATATATCCCTTGATGGATTAACATTAGTATATAATAATAATAATGATTGTTAGCTGTTCCAATAACAGTGGCTGCAAAATAAGCCTTCGTTACTCCCTGGATTCTTTGGCATGAAGGAGGAGAGGGTGCAGGGTGAAGTCTGTAGAATTTTTTAATATTAAAAAAGCCTCAAATACATATTTAGATATCCAATTGTGGATATGACCTGAACTTGTTAACACTAATTTCATTTGTGTGTCTGGAGTAACAGATCATAAAGCAATAGAATTTCCGCATTTCTTCATATCAATGGCTTCAAATAAACATACTTTTACATAATTTATTTATTATTATTATTATTATACATTATCTTGAAAGCAAAATATTATCTATCTATAGGACCTGAAATTCTTAAAATCAATATTTTGGTAATTTTAATATTCTTTTATTTCAAAATTTATTAATTAATTACATATAATTTGAAAATTTGATCAGGGAATTGCAAGGTAATTAAAATATCACTGATTTAAAGCAGGTTATATAATAGTCTGATTCTTGAATCTCTTGCTTAAAGAAATTTAAATGTAACAGTAATAGCTGAAAGGAGTTTTTAAAGCTGTAAATAAAATTGCAAGTTGCATAGCTTGCAGAGAAAAATATTAGGAAAACTATGCTTAAAATTTCATAGGCCTTTAAAAATGGTTTATCTAAACAGTTTTGATATACTTATTTATATAAAGTTTTCAATGAAAAAAATAACATGGTTTATTAAAGGCCTACTTGTAAGACAATATTAAAGGAAACATAATTGTCACTCAAACAAAAATAAAGAATATAACAACCGTATACTATAGTTAGTTTCCATGGTAAATAAACACTGGGCTTAAAATTCTGTTCATCATAGATGGCTCTTCTTTTTGATACATATCAAACTCTTTCTGGTAAATTGGAAATTCGCCTGATCCCTATGTGTGTAAATGAAATTGCAGCTTTCTAGAGCTTCATCAGTGTAGTTCCTATCATTCTGGCACTTCGATTTTTTTCTGTAGATTAAAGAAAGTGTAGCTATATTCCATCTAATTAAAAAAGAGGTTTAGAATAAATTTAATATAACTAGATTTAATAGTATGTAGCTGGTGTGAGTTCATCTGAAAAGTCTTGAAAGGCATGGACACTTCATAATTGGACCTACTAGTTCATTTTAATTTATATTATTATAAGAATAATTTTCCCTGGTGTTGGGCTTGTTGCACAAGTCAGTGCTGACTGGCAGAAGTATCCTCACCCAGTACATCTAGCAGTAGCTAGGTGAGGCTTTCTGTATCTGTTAGGCAGGATCTCCCTGCTGCCATACTCAGAGCACAGTTGTTTGACAGTCAGCTGGTCCTACAGCCTTCATCTTGATCCTGCAAAGAGATGTGCTTCTCTTTGTATGCTGTAATTGTACTAAGATGTTTGGATTTGCACAGTGTATAAAATTAAGCCCACGTATAACTTCTTTTCAGAAGCAGGACTTTTGAAAAAGGGATCAGAAATGGGACACTTGGCTACCATTTCTACTAAATGAACTAAAGTATATGAAGGGCATCTACTTTAAATTAAAAGCAGTGGAAGCTCCTGGACAGGATTTTTTCATAGATTGTCTGAGCAATAGTCTCATTCCTCGTTCCAATACATTTTTGCCTCAGTTATTCTGGAAACACTTTTCATTCAGAATGCAAAACCACTGATTTAGCAAGATTATGAGTTTCCATTACTGTAAAGAAATTCTGTCAACTTAAGGATGCTTTGAGATGGCATAGTATTACTAACCTCTGCATTGAATTTTCAGTGTTTAAATTGTCCATTAAACAGCTCTTGAAAAACTTTAATTGATGGGTGCTGACTTTTTTTTAACTAACAAATATGTTTACACTGTTGCAGCTCAGAGAATCATTTAAGGATCTCAAAAAGAAATTCAACAATTTGAAGTTTAACTATATGAAGAAAACGGAAAAAGCTCGAAATATGAAAGTACTTAAAGTACAGATTCAGCAAGTTGATACATATGCAGAGAAGCTACAGGTAACAGAAAATCCAGGCTTAGTAAAGCCTTCACCAGTTCAATTACTTGGCCTATGCCAAACACATCACAGAAAATTAGGGCATCACAAAATTTATTGTGCACTTCCCTCTTACCTTTCTCATTATATCCTCCCTGTCTGTAATTGACTGAGACATTTTTCACTATTCTATTCCTGTTATTCTGCCATTTACTTCTGTGAAATGATGTTAATGCTTGACTTCACTCCTTTAATCACCATTATTTTTCTGTTTAATCTTTTATTTTTCTTGCATCTATTGTGTGACCTAGCCTTTCTTCTCCTTAAAGGAACCCAAAATTATCATGTCTTGCATCAAGCTACTCTCTTGTCTCTGATTTCCTCATGTAATAGATGAACTTTTTTCCTCAGAGCTTTTGGCTGTATTCATTGCCTGGAGTTGATCATGATCCTTTGCACCTTAGGACCCTGATAGCCTCACCCACTTTTTGCATTCACCAGAAAATTTCCTTCAATGGCCTTTTTAGTTGCAAGTTGTGCATGACCATGTCTTATTACTGCAGATATTTGTTTATTTTTAAGCTGAAAAAAGCTAGCTCAATTATACTTTTAATAAATATAATTTATATAATTTTTATCAATTATATAAATAATTTATATAATTTCTATCAATTTATATAATTTTAATCAGCTTTGCAAAGGCCCTCCAGGTTCCTTTGATTTTTGAAAAAGCAACTTGTAGTTTTTAAAACATAGGACAAGAAGTATGTTTGTATGGTTTTCCCCTGCTTTTTTATATCAAATTTCTAAAAACAGAAACATTTTGTTGGTATTTAACATTGCTATCTCTCTTTTAAACAGATTCTTAAAAAGAGGATGGATAATTTAGAGAAGAAAGTCATTGATCCTTTTGCAAATGAACCTAAGGCTAAAGTTCAAGTTCTCTTGGGCGCAATCAGTGACTTACAAAAACAGCTGAATGATTTTAGCACGGTTGTGGAAGATTACAAGCAAAATCTGGATCTCATGGAGCATCTGCAGCAGATGATGAAAGAGGTACTAGTAAACCTGACATCCCCACTGTCGCTGTAATAATGATCCAGGACAGGGACAGATAAAATTGCAACACTAAAATTTTGTTTAAGAGATGTGTTCAGTGTCCAGTGACCTCATCAGTGTGTTCTTACATATACCATTAGCCAAAGAATTTGTTAATATTTGTTGAATACTTACATTTTCAAACTCTCCACTTACTCAAAAGAAATAAATTATTTCCTAAAGCTAAAATTTAAGACTGCCTTTTTTTAAATTTCTTTTTTAACTGAGTGTAAAGTATCACCTTTTACTCAAAACTTTTCTTTCAGCAAATAGACAGTCCTAAATGCTGATTTCAACAGTGGCTAGAAATGGTGATTTTTTTTTTTGTCACTTTCTGTAATGATGCAATACTGGTGATTCTAAATGAACACCAGATTGTGTTCTGTTCTGAGTATTGTTAACCAAAGATGTTTATTATGGGTATGTTCTGAAGCCCATTCTTGTCAGTAGAAAGATTTCTGGTGAATTTAATGCTTGCTGAGACCAAAAACCCTGTCTGCTTGAATGCCAAATTTAAAGAACCCTTCTGCCCTTACACAGCTATAACTGAGGCCATAACAGGAAGTTTTTGAAATTAGCCAATTGATATACAAGGTGGAAGGAGATCAGAAATAAAATATGTTTTTTCAGAACCATTAAATAATAACCTCACCATGCCTGTAAGATGAGCGTGGGCATAGTACTTAATGAAAATTTAACAGCCATTAATGCTTGAAGCATCATTAGTAATGAACAAATGTTTTTCAGGTTAAATTTAAGTCAGAATATTTAAGATACACCGTATGCCACTGATTAAGGAAAGTGTAAGAATAATCCAGTCTATTCTTCAACAGTTTGAACTGCAGATTCATTCATAGTAGTTCATTATAATGCAGTTTTTTTATCCCTCAGTGTCAATTTTGGTTTGAAGATGTGAGCGCAACAGTGATTAGAGTTGGCAACTACTCTGCAGAATGCAAAACAAGAGAAGCGATAGAGACTCTCTACAAGCAATTCAATAAGTTTATTGAACCTGCAGTGCCTGAACAAGAAGAAAAAATTCAACAGATTATGGACCTTGCTAGACGGTTATATGGTAAGGAGATATCTGGTAATGTATTGTGGGGACAAAATGCAGTAACTTGGGGTGGAATTAAGCAGACTCCTAGATTTGTTCATTTAAGATGAAAATAGATGAATTTAAAAAAAAAAAGAAATTTTTTAAAGTATTGATTGGAAGAGGTGAAGGATTTCAGAGGATTTCAGAACAAATATTTACGGAAAGTAAAGATATGAAAATACTCATTCAGTCTGGTATTTACTTGGTTTTCTGTATACAGCCTGAGTTCACCTTGAAATGAAAATGTCCTTGCAATATTCATGAGCTTTGAGTTAAGATTTCATGGCTTAAGCTCTCTCATAACAGGCAAGTCCTTGAAGCCCGAAGATATTATAATGATATACCTCAGTGCTGAATTAATTTTTTACATTATGACCGTAAATAACTGGTAGGATTTGATTGTCAAATTTTTATTAGCAAATAATGTAGACTGTTATTTAGATACTGTATTTGCAATTGTGTTGATTTGGAACATTGTTGACCAAAAAAATTGAAAGTCAAAAAATTTTTTATTTTGCTTTTTTTCCCTACCTGTAATTTTTTATATGCTTTTTAAAGTTAATTTTTCCAAAGATAAGGTGATAATCCAAATGTGCAGGGATTTTGTGTAGCCTATCAATTCATGTAGTAAAGTTTAAAAATTTCAGCAAACTGGGCTTTAAAATTCCTCTTTATTTAGTGGAAAGAATATTTAGAGAGCACAGATCATTTTTTTTCTTCTCTCTCTCTCTTTTTAAGCCTTCTCAATATTTTAAACATTTCTATCTGCAGCAAAGGAGATGACAGAACAGATTTTTGACAACAGCTGATTAGGAAAAGTAGGAGAAAGAAGTTGCTGAGTGTCCTTTAAGTCATTACATGGGAAAAAGCTTCTTCATCCTGCCTTTGTTTCGTATTTCTTATAACAGGGATCTAAGTGCTTCCTAGTTGTATAATGTAGCAATGAGTTCAGGGGACACTTTATGAGGTCAGCATCTTTTAAAGCAGTATTACTAACCAGAGAGAAGACTTGCAGAAACTATGAGGACTTATCTCAAGTAAGATAGTACGAGCTGGGAAAGCACATTACTGTGAATGACAGAATTCCTCCAGCAAAACAAAACACAGAAAAATGCGTTTATTGTAGTCCCTTGGGGTAACAAATTACACGGACTTTTGCAGGTCTGTTTGAGGCATTCTATTGTACTTTCCTGCTGTTTTGCCTTTGTAGGGATTGAAGAAGGAAAGAAGTATGTAGAAAAAACTGTATTAAAGTATGAAGAAATCATGAATTCCGTTGATGGGTTGTGCAGGTCTCTGAGAGAACTTAAGGAGGTAAAGGTATGGTGCTTTAAACTGGAGAATGTATTGCATCTGTGTCAATTTATCATGCTTGGTAAATCTTGGTCTGAATCAGTGCTTTTAGTGAGGATCATCTATGGTAGCAGGAATTACTTCTTTTGGCTTTCTTTATCTTGTGTCACTATTATGTTCTTTGAAATCTGTGGAAGATTCCATGACAGGTTTTGAAGGGTTTACCAAGTCCTCATAAAATACACTATGGTTGTCCAGATTTCTGTTTCTATGTTTTATACTTATACCACATTCTTCCCCTTCCACCTTTTAAAAAAATTTTATTATAGACACTCACAAATGTTTCTTTCCTCCCTAGAACTGTTTACCTGCAATCCTGATATCTTTTCTGAAACTGTTGTTAGTTCTCTTTTTTTTCATATGACAGTGTTACTTAATCCTTTATTCCCCCTTACTGAGCCTCTGTATAAATTGGTTCATATTCCTCAGATTCTTGATTAGCTGCTGGAATTCTTCAGTCTTACATACTGAAGAATTATAGTCTGCTATAGTTTCCCTGCCTCAGAAAAGATCCTGTCAGATTCAAAAAATGCTGTCATTGCTTGTCCAAGAATGAATTAATTGGGTTTTACTGCAATTTTTTTGCCATAAGCAATTTACACCTGTGCTGATGACAGATTTTCACTTTGGTGTTTTCTCTGTTGTACAGAGCATAAATCAGTGTAGAGCTAACATTTCCTACCTTTTATTGCATAAACTTACTTAATTTTCTCTTCACATGACAGAAAGTTGACTTCTCTGAAGAGTTGATTCCTGTTAAAAAAGAAGAAAGAAATGGTCAAGAAACATGTGAGACTGTTAAAGAAGTGGAGCAAAAGCAGCAGGCTAGTTCAATTTTTTTTTTAATAACTAGAACTCTTTCTTAAAAGGCTCTGTGCATTGCTAGAAAGATTCTTGTTTTTCAGTCTTAAAACCTCCCTTTGGACGGGGGTTATCAGTGTAGTCTTGGTCAATTGGTTTTCAGTTATTTTCAGTTACCCCTTTCCCTTCTATCCACATATTCTCCCCTATGAATTTTTATTTTTTAGCATTTTTTACATGCCTGTATATATCCTTTTCTTTTCTAAGAACTATTTCTTTTGTAATCTTTTATCAATTTTCCTTTGGTCCTATTGCCTCAGTATTCTTAATGTAGAGGTCCTCTTTGTGACCATTCTTCCTTCTTGAAAAAGAGAACTCCTGCTTGAACTCTCTCTTTTAAAAATAAAACTTAAGGGAATATAAGAAGTAATAGTGGAGACTGCTGATAGTATTCCTAGAGCCCTAGATTTCTTATGATGCCTAGATACAAGTTAGGAAAATGTTTGGTTTATAAGTAATATTCTATGAGAGAAACATAGCTCAGAATTTGAACTAAATAATTGTGCAGATGATGATTATTTGCTAAATTATTAAAGTCTTTATTGGTAAAAAAGTGGGATTTTAAAACATTTTTCTTTCAGATGGCACCAGGTGAATTGCTGGCAAACTCAGAAAGCATTGGTGAGAAGAGAGGCAATACTCTGTCTCCTACAGGCACTAAACAAGTATGTGTTTTTCATATTAATTTACATTTAATCAGATTGATGGGCATCCTTGTGTGCTCTCAAGGGAGTTCTACTCTTTAATTTGTTGTGTATCAAAAGTGAGGACTATTGTTATAATGGTAAGTTTTGATTATATTCTCATTTACAGTAGTACCAAAAACCTGAGAAAACAAGCACAATGATTCAGTTTAAAAACTGAATCAAATTGTATCCTGTGAATAACAGGAAACAGAGAGACAATGATGGAACACAACTGCAGCTGTCAGTAGTTCAGTAGGACATCACGTCAAATATAATTTGCTGTAATATTGGTATAACACTATAGAAGAAATAACAGAACTCACCATCAAATAATCATCTTTATCCTCATCTCAAAACACTTAAATTGGATTTCAGTTGCCAAGATTCTCTGCATCAGAGATCATAAATAATTCAAAGTTGGGATTGCATCCATGTTGAGGACAATTCACAAAACATAAGACAAGACTGAGTATGCATTTAGAATGATAAAAATCCAAACAGACAAACATCTTTAGAATATTAAAGTTTCCAAATAATCAGTGAATAAATGAAATCTTAGAAATACAGGCAAAGCAAAGCCAGATCTATGTTTTATGAAATTAAGTAGCTTAAAGAATATTTTGGAGGCTTGGGATCCTGGATGTAAATGTAAATAATTTCCTATGTAAAATAGTCTGATAATTTGGAGTGGGTTTAAGTCCTTAGAAAGGTAGGATCCATTGGTACACAGATTTAGAGATCTAAAACTTCCATTTTGCAAACTGCTAACATAGAAAAATACTGCAAAATATTAAACAATGATGCTTTGTAGAAATTCAACTAATATCACTCCCTTCAGTTCAATACAAAATGCCCTGTAACCTGCTGATGAGCCAAAATTAAACCTAATTAATTTTCTTACCTCCATTCCAAGTCAGTGGGAGCTGCAGCATTGACTCAGAGCCCAGATTTCACTCCAAATTTTGTGACTGCTCCAAAGAGCGTCCCTCAGGAGAATCTCTTCAGCAGGTGTCCATTGCTCTATTTTGCTAAGCCAAAGCTTTGTCAGTCCTCATCAGACTGAGTCTCAGCTGCCAAGGAGAGAAGTCAAGGGTATGCAAAACAGCAAATATCATATGAGGATTGTGGCAGCTATGATGCCTCTACCCTTTTCATCACTCCATACTTCACTTAAAGTGGTGGCAGGTTCATCTCACTAGAGCCTCGAATAGCAGGCTAGCAATCTCTAATTTTGTCTGTACTTCTGCAAGCTGCTTTCCCAGTATTAATTTGCTTCAAATATAACCCTCTTAAAAGTGTGCTAGGCCTTCTCATGGCACATTGATCCTCCTGCCTTTTTGGTGCCATGCTGCCAAAGCCTATCTGGCAGCTTGCTCACTCACAGCTCACCTGTCATTCTTTTCCATTGCTTTTTCCCCAGTGTTATTCTTCTTCCATCTCTTCAAGGGTCAGAGTTCATCAGGGGATGCTTGTGGGAAACATTTTTATAGAAAAACATAAACTACTTCTTACATCTGAATTGAATTGTTTAGTAAAATAGACACAGTAAAATCCTAACCTGCTTCCAGTCATTTTTTGTAGGTCTGGTATGAATCACATTGTTTTGAAATAAGAAAGGTAGTAACTTGGGAAAGCATTTGTATTAAAACTAACATGTCTAAAGAACCAAGGTACATATGAGATTCTATTATTTCTGGGCATTTTAAAAATGTTTTTGCTAATTGTTAGATTGTTTGAGCAGTAGAGGAAAAAGAAAACCAAAACAAATATACCATCACACTCTTGTACTGGATACTGCTAAAGAGACCTGTTTTGGAAAGCAATGAAATTCAGTGTACCACCCAATTTATTTGAGTGGGCAGTTTATAGGTGATAGAAACACTGCTTAGTAGATTACATATTTGTGTATAGAACTCAGCAATGAGAGAGTAGCTTAAGGAAGCATTATGCACAACTTTGATGAGAGCCTTTGCACAAATGAAATCAATCTGAATATGTGATTACATTCACACAAAAATCAAGAGGCAGAGACGTAATTAACAAAGCAGATGACTTTGATGCTTTGTGATTAAAATTAATGCACTTATGCCTCACCCAATTCTCTTTGAAATATGATGAGAGGGATTATTTTTTCCTGGATCCAAGTTAACATAATTTTTACATTGCTTTTCTTTTAATATTTGGGAGGATCTTTTAACAGCTGGCAAGTAAAAAAAAAAAAAAACCAAAAAAGAAAAAAAAGGAGGAGGAAATATGAAATGCTTGGAAAATGTTATAAAGGTGCTAGCTTTATTATTTAACCAGTCCAGCAACTTGGCTGTTAATATATTTTCATTGCTAAATATCTGTGTCCCCTTTAAATGCAATTAGGCAACCTACTCCTCCTCCGCCACCTTTCCCTTGCAAATGCTCATATAAACAGAAGCTACAGGAAATCCACAGGTTGCCCTTTGTTTATGGAAAGGTACTTTCTGTTTTATTGTTACTGTTATAATAAATACTTATACATAGTTATAATAATATTTTCTAGAATCTATTTGAGCAGTTTTAAATTGCAATAAGCTGCTGCAACATTTTCTGATTGTTTTTTGCCCCATTTCTTTCTGCCTCTCAGAATACATCAAGCCTAATTAGAATATTGTTGTTAGATTTTGCATGACAAGGGGATGTATTGAATGATAACTCTTTCTTTGTTTTCCTTTCTCTTCTCTCCTTTCTCTTCTTTCCCCTCCCAGTTCAAGGAGAGGAATATATTGGCTGATATTTCAGTTATCTGTCCAGCTGGTGAGGATCTTGTTTCACAGGATACAGAGCTGTCATCCTCAGCCAGAGAGGATGGTTTACAGACTGAATTCCTGGCAGAAGAAGCACCCTCTGGAGATGAATATGAGTGTATATCACCCGATGATATCTCTTTGCCACCGCTTTCTGAGACACCAGAATCCAACCTCTTACATTCTGAAACAGAGCTAGAAGAGCAGTTCTGTTGTAGTTCTCATAGTCTGCATGTCAGTTCCTATAGCTTGCAGAAAACCACTAGAACGGTAAAACTGATGGAAGCACCTGACCTCTTAACAAATTTTGCTTTTGCTGATGCTACAAATAATAGAATGGAAAGCCCATCAGATCACTTTCAAAAGTTTTCTATCTCTTTATCACATTCTGGTCCAAAAGTCAGAGCAGAATCTCCTTTGACTTGTAGCTCACAAGGAATATCTGAAACTAGCACTGCTTCCTGCCCTATAAAAGCCAAACCAGTAGACAGCATGATGAGTGAAACATGCAAAACACATTTACAACACCTTGAACTTCATGAAAGCATGGCAGAAACGCAAGAAAAATTGCATGCCTTGAATAACTGTACTAAACCCCAGGACAGGCTGCATGCTTTGCCCGATGCATTCTCAGGTTTCGTGTTCCAATCAGACGCCACCAGAAGCTGTCAGAGGCAGATGGTTACCCGAGAAGAGATTAAAAGTTCTTCAGAAAAGAACAGCATGGCCAGCCTAACTGGACAGGCGCCTAACTTCTCCCAGCTTCTGTCTAACAAAACCGTCATGGAAGGTTCTCCGGTAACTTTGGAAGTAGAAGTGACGGGATTCCCAGAGCCTACACTGACATGGTGGGTAGCTTGCAATGAGAAGCAGTAAATAGACCTAGTAGTGAGCCACCACAAACCTTTCATAACCAAATCAGTTAATCTGTAGGCTAGAATAAATGGCTTGTATCCTTTCTACTCCACACTTCTGCATGATTTCCACCTTCAGAATTGTTTTCAACAATTAACCAACTTGAAATAATCTCTCTGTACCATATTTTAGGAATGAGAGTATCAACATGCTGCAAACATATCCAATGTTTTCAAGCAAAATCATCATACAGTTTTCCTATTCTGGAATATGGCATTCTACTTGTTCAATGCTTTCTTAAAACAACTGCATAGTTCAGATTTACTATAAATAAACTTACCTGCATTTTCCCAGGCTCTGGGCACTACGTATGGACAGACACATACATTGCATGCACACTGAAATATTTATATAGTCACTATGTAGATGGGAACACATTTACATGTATGTGAAAGTCAGATATCAAAACTAAGGTTACATGTTAAAAAACACCACCTAAATATCTACACTTAGAGAATCACTTTTATATCATATATTGGTGTGCATGGTCTATCTCTCTCTTAATTGCTATGTATCTACTTAGATTACTTTATTATTGGATTTGTGAGAAATATAGATGATGTAATATAAACATCTGAACTCTAAAAATTCCCTGACAAAGGGAACAGGGACTGAAAGGGGGCAGGATTTCAAGATTTTTTTTCATAGTTCTATATGTTATGTCATGTATTCCTCCAATTTTACCTCATTTGTCTTTTCTCCACTTATTCCGTTCGTCTTTCAAAAAGGAGGCCTTTCTTTTAATGATTAAAACTAAATATGCCTCTTACTGGAAAAAATTGATGTTAATATTATTATTACACATTTAAAGAATTAAACTACGTTTTTGTTACACTGAAATTTTTTTGGTGCACTGAGAAGAATACTGGACACTGCAACCTTGGTGCTATAATCTGTTGGTATCAATAAAGTTACCTTGTTTTAAATATCATTATTGTACAGACTGAGGAGTATTATTGGTGAAACAAGATATTTATTTTACTGTAAGAAAGCATTAATTTAACACAAAAATATATACACTATTGACAGATTTTCTTTCAAAAAGATAATATTCAATTGGATTAATTTTGCAAATTAGAAATTCATGAAAATGGGAAAAAATGTTTTAAATTTAAAAATTACCAATAACATGTATTTTGTACTGGTATAGAAATTTCTTTGGATATGCACGTGGAAAAATATTTTCACGTTTGTGTTGGGTTAAATGTAGCCTATGCTGAAACATCATGGTGCAAGTAGAGCCAGAATTTTCTCTAAATTCCATTTTTAAATCAGGTGCCAATACCAATGCACTGTGATAGATCCTTAAGTGTTAGAATATGGCACCAGTTCGCTGAAGTAACTCTTGATGCATTGTTCTATCCTGTTTGTTGATGTGAGCTTGGTAAATGTTAAGTGGGCTGGGATGGAGGCAGGTTCTTTGTGAGGATACAAGTTTAGAAAGTTTGTTTGTTGATCCTTTAGAGCCTATTTATGAGTTGGACGTGGACTGACTTGGGACCTATTGGCAAAAATATCTCAGTGCAAAATCAAGGGCCCACGCCCTTGTTGCCTCTCTGAAGCTGCAGTGAGAGACTTGTAACTTGTCTGTTGAAAACCATTTTCAGAACCAAATTTTTATAATACTGTTAAGAATGTATTATCCAGTAATTTGCATTGTTTAACTGTTCATGCATATTGACAGAGTAAGTTTAAAACTGAGAAATGAGATTACAGCAGTTCTCTGTCTCTTGCTGCTGCTGTAGTGTGACAGATTGTCTGAATTTGCAAAGTTCTGTGTGGCATGCAGTGATAAAACTCTGACTTGCAAACTGACTCTCTGCTTCAGGTACAAGAAGGGCCAGAAACTGACTGCAGATGAGCATTTAAAGCTTTTACAAAAGGAGACAAAGCATACTTTGTTCATTCAGAAGGTGTGTGATAAAGATGCTGGCCTCTATGTTGCTCGGGCTAAAAATTTGAACGGCACTACCTCCTCAAGTGCCATTCTTCACGTGCAAGGTAACAGGCCACCTATTGCAAGAATAAGCTGGATTATGCTGTGTGTCATCTATATTAGTGTATCACTAATGTACTGGCTATTCACAAAATAAGTACAATATTGACTGCACCGGACTTAATTATCACATGTTGAATTTATTTTCTTACACTGCATTTTCACAATATGTACCAAACCACTTTTTATGGCAAAATGGATATATTGCTTGTTTCTTTATTATCAGTATTCTGCATTTATTCTACCTTCTCATAGTGATGTTGAGATAAAAACTTTACGATGATTTTTCTAGAATCTGAGGCTGAGTTTTGCTTTCTAAAACTGTAGGCATTCCAAAGCATTGGAAACAGTTTTAATGGTTGTAGGTTTTAAATGTCAGTACAGAGCCAGGTAGAGTGCTCAGATTGTTGTATATTTTGGTCTTGGGATGGGATGTGAAAGGTGTTGGAATTTTTTTTAAACATAGAATGTATTTTTTCCACCCACATGCTTGCTTGTATGCTTACAAAAAATATTTTTAGAACAAAGCTTTTAAGTAAAGGTATCATACTATTCATGCTTGAATTAACATAGATCAGATTTAGATCTGTCTCAGCCCAGCATAGAGTCTCCACAAAGGAAAGCTGCAGTAGTTCCAATAGAGTTGGGATTGTGCTACAGAACTGACCCAGAACCATCAGGATTTGTGTAAGTGGCATCTAGCACACAATAGAATAAATGTTTACAAATGAAACATTCCACTCTGCTTGAACAGATGTCTGTGATACTTTCTCTGCCTTCTTACAAAGTTAGAGATACAAATATTTCTAATAATCCTCTAAATTGTTTGTATAAAACAAGAAAGTTAATAATTTATGAAGCAAGCATTAGCACTCATTTAAAATTTTTAACACACCGATTTCAAACAGAATCAACCAAATTGGAGAACCATCCAAAAGTGTATTCAAATTAAAAAAAAAATCAGTCAAGCAGAATTATCCTTTAACTTAAAACAGTAATAAAGTTTGTGTTTCCTTCTTGACAAGGACAACCACAAATATATTTTTTTATTAAAGTTCTAATTTTTTAACTAGTATATAACAGTGATGTAATTGTGCCAGTGGAAGACTTAATTTATATATCCTCAAATATAGTGTCATTCTTCAGCCTCAATATTTGTTGTATTTATGCAGTAAAAAGAGTTGACAAACAGCTATATGATTTTTTTCCTGCCTCTTTTGATTACCAGCTTTCATGTTACAATTGAAATTGAATTGCTATGGAAAATGTTTAAAGATTAAATATTTACTTTCTCTTGCATAATTTGCTGGAATGAAGTGAACCTTTTACTGTGTAGCTTCCTATGAAAAGAATATATATTGTAATTGCCGAGGGTCAGATATTTTGGCCTAGTGACTGCAACATTTAAAAAATTCCTGTAACTTTGAAAAAGGAGAAGTTCTCATGATATAACCTCACAGCAAGGAGAGGGAGCAGGAGGAGGAAGTGATGAACAGATGGGGGAACACAGTAAGTTCTAACTAACCTGGTATTACCCTTAATGAACCACTTTCTAAGTTCAGTCATCTCCCAAAAATGTAGATTCACAAGAATTTTCTCAGGTATAAATTTCACCTGTTTTCCTGCACTGTATTTTACATTTCACAATAATGACAATTTAGATCTTAATAAATCATTGTAGAAGTATATAATAGCTTTGTTTGTTTGCTTGTTTGTTTGTTAAAAATTTCCTCTGAGAATTTAACCATTTCTGTGAATTTTAGGTAAACAAAAGTTGATTTTGTGAGTGTGGTATTGCATCTACTTTCCATCAGGAATAGCTTTAAATGCACAGTTTTTAATGGGTGGATATCAGCCACAATTTTAATTGCTGCAAGAAACAAGATTTCAAAAAGAGTGATTAGAGATACTGGATTCACAGCAGGACTCTGAAAATCTCATGGTTTTAATGTTCTGCTTTGTAAACAAAGACATAATCAACACTGGTTACTGCTGTGCTGGCAGTCTGGATTTAAATACCCTTTATTTAAGGACTCAAATGAGTCCTTAAAATATTACTGGAAAATTCCAGCTGTGTTCTGGTTAGATAATATAAAAAAAAAAAAAAGGAAAAAAAAAGAGTGACAGTGATGTAGTCTCATGATGCACTAGTATTTCTTTGAAGGAAAAAACCACTCATTCTTCTAAGATTATTGCAGCAATAATCTTAACATAATGCTTCCCACTCTCATTGGTTTTTTTTAATAGTTTATACTATGCATGCTTTATCTCTTCCTTCTTTTAACCATTCTGCAGAGCAGGGAATACATCTGGGTGTTTTGTATGGTTCTGGTTCTTTCATGGTTCACAACTCTGACTTCCCCTCATTGCAGTCACAGTTTTGAGCCTACAGTTACATCAAGATCCCAAAATGTTTACATCTTCCCAATGGCTCCCTTATAGAGAAGATTTAAGCCTCAGCCCCACCATCCTTAGAAGAATGACATTAGGCACATAACCAACCTACACTCCCTTCCTCCTTCCACATATGAAGACACCCTTTAAGAAAAGGTGAAAGATACTGCCTGACTACAAGACATGGAGTTGTGTGAAGGGGTGTTTACACAAGGTACCTAAATTTGGAGTGGGAAAGGAATTAATTATTTTAATTTTTCAAGAGGAGCAGCCTGTGTGAGGTCGCAGGTTTGAGTCAGTAGGCAGAGGGAGGATGAGTCATTACCCAGATTGGATCAGATGTGGCTGGAGCTGCAGTGGAGAAGGTGAGTTCCTCTCAAATGACTGGTGAGGTATGCTTACTTCTGCACCTTTCTCTGGAGACTTTTCTTGGGTAAAGGGATCATTTTTGTGTGGGTATTAGTGTCTGTGGTCTAGAGGAACTGTCTTGAAAAATTACTGCCAAGATTTTAAAGAGCTCAAGGAGACTGGAGCTCTGGGATTATGGATATTTCAGCTCAATTGGGTCATGAGACCTGCTTAATATTCCTAATAAAGGGATCCTTCTGTTTGTGTTAGGAGCTTAACTGAGACAAAATCTCAAAACAATAAAGTGCACTGTTGATTTAGAGTAATGCTGAGCAAATCCAAAGTCTCTAAGCAGCATGGTGGGAATCTGGCTAGCATAAATTCACAGAGAAGACAGGAGAAGTTCATAAAGTTGTTAATATCACATTTCAAGACACCAGAGACTGGAAATTACATGCCTAGAATAAATAGATTGAGAATAACTGTGAAGCAATTTAATTTAAAAACTGGCTGTTAAAACCAATTTGGATTGACCTGCACACCCGTGTGTGAGAGAGACTTCAGGCAGGGGTGAAGGCTCTGTAATAGACAGATGAAGGTGAACTTTTCCCCTGCAGTTTTTGCATTCCTCCAGGTTGATGATTTTTCTGTGCTTATTCACCAGTTTGCAGCATAACTCTACTGGTCCCTACAGATAACTCATGGAATATTTAATAGTTGACAAAATTATTGCCTGAACCTGTAAGGATGGTATTTCAGTACCATTGGCTACCTGATTATTTTTTCCCACAATGAAGGAACAGATCTGTTCTTTCTAACCCTTGCGGATGTGGACACTATGGGATGTCCAGCCAAGAAATAATTTGCAACTAACAAATTTTCTTCTGAGTTTTTGTTATGATATCACAGGAAAACCACTGGTGAAATATAACCATCTATTCTATTTTGAAAGTTGCTGTCAAAATCTTCTTTTACAGCAGACTTTGTTGAGGTAAAGCCTATGCCTGAAAAAGTTGTAGGAGTTGTCACTTCATGGTTTTATTTGCACATACTTTCCCCTTTGCTCTCTAGAAACTGAACATTTCAGTTTTTATGTTCTGCTGCCTTACTGATATAAAGTCAAGATGTGGTCTGTTGATGATTACTGTCACCTTTCCACTAAGATTTTCTTTTTTTTAATGGTAAAAATCATTCTGGTATGAGATGCAACATGACTAAACAAGGTAATTCAAACTGCACAAGTAATGGAATCCAGCCAAAATTATCCCGAGGAGTGGCTGAAGCCCACTTAATGTTTTCTGCTGGAATACAAGCCAATCATATCCTATTTGTGACCTATTGCTAACTGCCTGCAAAGAGTAGGCAGGGATGTAAACTTGGTTGTCTTGCTTGAAGTGAAGCTGAAGATCTCAAATTTCTGGGCTTCAGGTGCATGCAATGCAATGTAGGTGCAGCTTGCACATGCTAACCTTCAACAGCTAAGTACTGAGTTGTTTGAGCTGCTCTGGCTGGCTAATACAGAGGTCACACAAGGTTAGCAGAAATATGGGAGAGTAAAATTTACATTCTTCTGCGTTGCATTGGTGCCTCAGTCCTGCAGTACCTAAAAAAATAAAAAAGCAGCTAAGCTTGAAAGCTTATTGCAACTAAGAGCTCACCTAAGAAGTGAATTTATTAATACAGTGGTCAAAATGTCTGCCTCATGATGCCAGCAGACCCACATTTGGCAATAGTAGCCTTTGGCTCAATATATTTGGGTTTAGAAGCTGATGGGCACCTGTGTGAGATAAGCTGATTTTGTTTCTTAATAGCATAAAGAAAAAATTTTTGTTCTTAAACAGTAGAGTAATTGCAGCATGGCAGTTTCAAACTCTGTCATTTAACACACATTTCAGTACCTTTCTATTTCAGAGAAGGCCAGTGATAACTTTTGTCAAATATTTTGGAAATGTAGTACAATTTATATTAAAGAGGAAGAAGGACACATTCTTTATGTGATAGAGATGCAAAAAGATTTTTTTTTTGTAGGATGTCTTTGTGACTTCTTTTGTTAACATCCTCTTTACATTGCTTTACATTCCTTGTGTCAAGAATACTTAGTCAATTCTAAGCTTGTCTTCTCTTTTTACTGTAACCTTGTAGGTGGAATATAAGTGGAACCTCAGGTGGTAATACAAAGATTCAATAAATCTAGCTTTACAGCTCATTAAGTTACAAGTCACAGAAAGCAATGCTTTAATTCAGTACAAACTGATGCTGATGATAAAAATTTCTTCCATTTTGATGGGTTAATTTGTATTGATAGGTCCTTGTAGAGGTTCAGGTGTCATCTGTCCTTCCTCAGCTGGCATGAGGCTGGCACAAAATCAATCTCATGTGCTTTGGATACTGCAATAGAAAAGCAATTACTTGCCCATCCTTCATCTGAACCAGACTTGTACTGGTTGACGTGGTAGCACATGGTCTCAATATTAATGATGGCCAAAATAATGACATGGTCAAAGTAGCAGAGAGGCATCATTCTGCCCTTCATTAGCTGCAAATATCAATTTTTAAAATCTTTTCAATTACTTTTTTTTAAACTAAAATAATGGATGGGGGGAAGTGAAGAAATTGTGATGTACAATAATGCACTAAATTATAAAATTTGCTCCCATGACTTTATCACTTTAAATTTGTGTGGAATAATTAATGTTCTGTCTTCACTGAAACAATAATTCACACAGATTTGCCTAATATCTTATCAAATAACATGATTCTTTACCACTTCCATGGAACTAATACTACTATGCTGATGCATTAAATTCTTGGGTGCTTAATATCCATGTTTTTTAACAAATGTTACATTAGATAGATAAATGACGTTTGCCAACTGTCTTGCAAACAAGTTAACCTGAGTTCCACACATCAATAAAGGCACTCTTTGTCTGTCAATGTGATAAACTTTACCAGAACAGATTATTTGCTTCTGTTGTTTTAATTATGTCTCTTAAAACACAGTGAATATTGATTTGATTTTTTTTTTCAGTACAAGGAGAACAGCCAAACTTCGTACAAAAGTTTGGACACAGAACTCTGCATGAAGGAGAAGATTTAATCCTGCATTGCACTATACATGGAAAGCCCAAACCACATGTCTGCTGGACAAAGGATGGCATCCAAGTGGTATCTGGAGATATCAGTGTATGTTTTAATGTTCTTGAATTTTTTCTTGGGAGAAAGGTAATTTATATTGCTTTGTGGTACTAATTATCCCCTATGTGTATTCTCTTGTTTTACAGATTGAGAAATTAGGAGATATCTATTACCTTTTAAAAAGAAATGTAGTCCTTGCTGATAGTGGGAAATACATCTGTGCTGCCAGCAACGAAATTGGAAAGGCACACTGTTCTGCTTTTGTGACAGTGATAGGTGACTCGTCCTGCCAGCTGCATGCTTTTTGGCACTCTCTTGCCTTGTTACATGAGCAACTAATGTACATGTTTTGTTTCAGAGAAAAATAAACCCCCCAGCACTTCCAGTGTAACTCAGGCTAAACCAGAATGTGAAGATGGGTACTTTTCAGAAGTGAATGTCACCACAACAGAGCTAGTTCAAGCCCAGGACACACCATGGGAGGGAGAAGGAAGGCCAGTGGCTAGTTGTACTCCAGTAAGGTAACCTGCATCTTACTCCATGCTGCAACTTGTACTACTGCAGCAACTGTAAGGACCTTAATTTACCAAGCATCAAACACTCTTCCTAATCTATGCATTTCAGGGCAATATATGTAATGTGCATAATATGTGACTCCTTTTTTCACTTAATTCTTTGTCCAAAGATATGAAATTTTTAGATCAAAGAACTAGTAATACATTAGAAAATTGAGCCTGTGCAAGGTATTTATGTTTAGTAAAATATTTTTTGAAATCTAGTCATAATCTAAATATTAATATAAGATTGAAGAGTTTAAAACACAAAGTATTACAGAAGTGCAAATTGATGGACCTACATTAAGCTTCATTAACAGAATATATAAGTGAGGTTTTCTACTAGGCAAGTCTTATTCTGAAGCATAAGTAGCAAGCCCAATAAGACAGGAATTGTCATTGTTCATTAATTGATTAAAAATAACAATCCTTCCCACTGGGCAATTTCAGATTAAATAAATGAGATACATGAAGTCACTAATCCCTGTGACTTGCAGTACAGGATTAAATCTCATCTCAGGAATTTAGGCTCTGATAAAAAAGAAAGAGCATTTTTGTCTTTAAATTTCTGAGGTTTATCTATCTAGACGTAATACAACTTGCAAAAACTTTCCTTTATGTTTACATGTGTTGATTCAAAAGCTTTGTCCTTTTCCTTGTGAGCTGCCTGTACACTATGCTTCATGGCCAGCTGACAAAGCATTAATCCTACATATTTTGTTCAGAGTTTTTTTCCATATTGCTGTGCTATGGCAGCTATTCCTTAGTAAAAAATGACATGCAAGATCATCATAATTTTGCATAAGTTACATACAGAAGTATGATTAAAACATCTAGACTGCATGGAAAGTTTAGATTTATCCAAATTTTTTCTCTTATATTCTTTTGTTTATAGCTAGTGTCTTCTGGTCAGTAAGATGAGATTTAGAATATTTTATTTTCTCTCTGTAATTACTGTTTATTTGATCTCTTATATTTTATTTTCACAAGACCACAAAGGACTGTGGTCTAAAATAAAGGGCAATATTAACTGACCTTTTTCCAACAGGTTTGAAGAGAAGCTCTGGTTTCAAGGAGGGCATCTTGAACTTGAAAGGCCTTAAGAAATTAACTTCAGTTTGAGACATGATCCCATTCTTCTGCCTGATGCAGTGGAACAGAAGATGGACTGAACTGCAAGATGCCTGATTCCTGAGCATGTTTGTGTTGTTTGCTGTGTCCATTAGTAGGTATTGGCCATGGGTGAGGAGCAGATGAATTTTGGGTGCTATCCAATATATATCTAGATTCAAATTTGTATTTTGTTTCTTTACAAATAAATCATTATTAAAATTCACCTGTGCACAGCATTTATTAGACTGTGATTTATGATTTCTTTTGGGTTTGCTCTGGATTGTTGGACAAATCTAACAGAAGGGGATGATGGAGAAAAGAAACACTTTCCTTCAAAATTGCAGATCTCCTTGGTGATTCACTAGTGCTCACTATTGTGTTTTTCTACAAATTTTATCAGTGGTATTAATTCCATTAAGGTCTTCCCAGTAGCTAATATAGAGAATTAGGATTTTTTAAAAAATTATAACTACAAAATTGTTCAGTTTATTAAATAGTGTGTTAGTTGTCATATTTCTAACACATTTGAGACATTTTTTGGAGGTCAGCCATCAAAAGGAGTAGTTACTTATATTAGCAAATCTTGTCTAATGCTTGAGTAGGAGCAGGAATGTCTTCAGGGAAGAGAAAGTCTCTGAGTCAGCATAATGGACAAGTCTTCCACTGCAATGTTTCTGCTTTCAGGACTAGATTAGTGAGACAATGCAGTCCATTTCCAGCTGGTGCCTGCTATTGCAGCTCAAAGGAGAGGACTGTGAAGTGATATTAGTGCTAGCCTCAAAGCACATTTTTAGTTTAGCCAAGGACTCTTCAATAACAGAATTTCTTAAGTGTCTATTCAAGGTATTAAAAAAGCTCTGAACTGGAATTGAATCTTTTGGATTGTAGGCCAGTCATTAGCATGACAAAGCATTAGCTTTGTCTCCATCTCTTGTGTTCAGAGTTTAGGTGTGTTTTCGAATTTACTGCAAAGCTTCTTGTAGAGAAAGACAAGGACTTCTGTAGTGTCATCCACCTGTAGCACTGAAAAAGGTAGTTCAGGAAAAGCTCCATTTTGGATGGCTGTTTGGCTGCCACAGCAGTAAACGAAACAGCTGCCCTTGCAAATAACTGTTCTTGAGTTTGATCCATTTGATTCAGATTTTCAAAGTCTTACTTTTGAAAATTTTGTGAAATGATTCACACTCCTCAGGCTTCTGCTTCAGTGTATTCCCAACAGCTTGGCCAACACCACAGACACACATGAATTCCACATGTACTGTGCAATTCCATGTTGTCCAACATTCTGTCATTCTGTACATGCACATTGATTAGACCTGCTCTGGTCTTGCATACCACTGCAATGCACTCACACTTCTCACTGGGAGCAGATAGGGATTTAAGCAGTGCAGCATTTTTGTGCTTCATCCAAGTAGATGTCATCTGTGCAAAATTGGCACCGAAATAACATTTTTAAGAATTGCTTAAATCATAATATTAAGATATTAGATATTTTTCTCCATCAGGATGCAGCTTGGATAGCAGAAACTTAAATTTATCTCCAAGTTAAAGTACAGGCAGAGAGGAAATGAGCTGGAAAAAAATATCATGTACATGTCTTCACCTGATCACATAAATCACTCGCTTGACGTTATGGAAAAGTCAGTGGCACTCTGCCCGCAGAAGAGTCACAAGGCTATGTATATGTGCACATAAATATAGTAGCTGCAGACTGAGCTACTTGCTCTGCATATTTACTCTGTACATCTCACAAGCTTTTCCAAAATGGAATGAAGAGAAGTATCAAACATCTTATGGATCCTATGCAATTACCTTTCCCAACTAAGCCCCTTGTTATGTGTTATTTAGATTTAGAGATGTCATAGAAAATACTGTGTTTCTAACTGTACTCACATTCAGAGGACTGAAAAAGTACATATCAGATGTCCATCCCCTTCTTCCCCCCAGATTATAAACCCCCTAAAATTAATGTTCTTTTCTAAAAGCTGGAACCTTTTTGCATGGCATATATGATTTCCTATTTAGAAATTCATTCTGTAAAAAGGAAAGTGTAGAATTAAATTCTTTCTGATCTTGGATCCTCATCATATTTAAAGTTTTGGGTTCTTTTTGATTTTCCCCGATTGTTAGACTAGGAGAAAAAATAATATTTAGGGGCTTTTCCTGTTGATTCACAAAACATAACTCAGGAAAAAAAGTTTCAATGTTTCTTTAAATAATACGTGGGGCAAATCAGAAATCTGTGTATCTGTTCTTACTTATGATTTTCTTACAAAATAGTAGAAAGTGGTGTTTATAAATAAATAAAGATCTATTAACTTTCTTTGGCCAATGAGTAACACAGCTATTGCTTCAAGTGTTCTCAGAGAATGGATCCATTGTGAAAAATGGCAAGTGTGCTTGTTTCTTTTCATTTTACAAATCATAGATGTCTACAGATTTGTTAAAAGGTTTCCAAAATTGATGAAATATATGCATCTATTAAATGCTAAGGACTGTCTCAATGTTAGATAGAACTTGTTCCCAGTACAATGATGTTAATTACTGTTTTGTGGAAGGAAATAGAACACTTAATCAGTATGTTCCTTACTCTGGGTGCAGGTTTTGTTAGTAAGGCCTGCTCTCTAAAGTGAAGTGCTGAGAAGGCAAATGTTTCTCTTTCTTCCTTGTTCCATGTATGTAAATGTATGAGGATGATGCATGAAGAAATAATACACAAGGAAATCTTGTCAAAAGTGACTTCTGTAAATCTCCTTAGGTATTTCAAAGGAGATGATATAAGTGACTCCTATTAAGAGGAAGTTAATGAATAGGAACCCTGGTAATGTACAGTTTCCAGTAAGTTCTTCCCATATGAAACAGATAAAGTAATTTCAAAACTCCCTTAGTGCCTTAATTTTGTTTTCTATTTTGGAAGCAACTGAAAGTGCCTTCTTCAGAAAAAATTTTTTTGCAAGCAGGTTTTAGTTGCATTGAAAAAGGTTGAGGTATCTTGCATATTCACTTACAGTGACTCAGATAAGCACCTGAAAAGGCAGCAGCCTTTCAAAAGCCAGTTGCAGCACAAAAACGTGGATATTCTTGTGCATATAATTCAATTAATCACCTGTGTTTAAGGTTCTAAAGTTTTTGTTGCAAAGTACTGTTTGTAGTATTAGCAGGGAAAGAGAAGTTGCTAAGGGTGGTGGAAATGTGATTTGATTTTAAGTCATGATTTGGTGGTTTAACAGTTTAGAATTTTTTAGTTATTTTTAAGCTTAAAGAAAGTGGGAGGGAGAAGGGAAAGTAATTTTTTTCCAAAGTATACTTGGAAAACTGGCATTTAAACAAGAATATAATATACAAAATATTTGGGATTCTGTTTTGTTGGTTTTATAAGAACATAGGGCAGCATTTTTTAAGTGAGAAGTTTTATGTGAAGTTCTATTTCATGACTCTCTTGGTTTGCATAGTTGATCAGAGGAGGGAGTAAAATGAAAATAGTAATTGAAAGGAGATATAATAGTTATTGTATAGGAAGCAACAGACCTGAGAAGTAAGGGAGACAGCAAAAATGGAAGGAGGGAAAGGAATGGGAAAGGTACTTGGGTCTTTTTACACAGTTTGCAAATTGGCATTTGTAGATAGACTAAGGGACCAGGAAAGAAAGCAGGATTTATGTTACATTGGATGTGCAGCTACTGCAGAGTACACTGGTGGTACAACACTAGCAGTGTTTGACAAATAATGAGCAACTGCTAGTGTTGTACCACCAGTGTACTCTGCAGTAGCTGAACAGTAAACATCGTGATTTTTTTAAAAAAGTATTAGGAAATTCCTCTTAAATTAGCACAGTAAAAACTTCCTTAGGTCACACTTTGAAATTTTAAGTGTTCAAGAAAGAATTTATTTTGTCTTTAAACTCTGACTAGAGTCTTCATCTTTCAAGGCATCTTCATGTGGACCTTATTAAAGCAGCTGCATGGCTCAAGTCATTAGGATTGTTATAATTAATCAAAATTATTCACACAGAGATTGCAGGTGTCCACACCACAGTGTTTCACTGTGTTAAATATCACCTGCTACTCCTTAAATGTGTGGTGGCCTACAATCTACTATATGTACCAAACATTGGCAATATGGAGTTTATACTTCAAGCAGTAGCAGACTAAAGCAGATATTGAAATTTTCATAACTATGCCCAATTTAATGGTCTTCCTGGCAAAAAAGTCTTTTTCATTATCTGGATCTGATTTTTGTTTGATGCTTGAACAAAGAAATTATGTCATTTTTACCAGCAGTGTCTTAGCTACACAATAAGACTGAAGTCATCCTTCTGATTTTTCTTGTGGGTACACTGTGTGATACAAAACATGCAGAAATCATGTGATATCAATGTGACAGAAAGCATGCAGGATAAGTAATTCATATTTCCTTGAGGACAAGATAAATATTCCACTGTTTTGAAATTTTACTTCTCTATTTAAAGCAAAAAATTTGAGAACGTATAAACTTTTGTTGGAATAGAAACAGATTATTAGAAGTAATTGTAAAAGTTAAAAAAAAGGAAGGAACTTATTTTTTTAAATACAGTATATCTGTATTTGAATGCAGGAAATTTTTTCCCTCGTAACTGTTATCAGTTTTATATTACTGTTATCAGTCATTGTTGACTTAAAGGAAATAGAATATGGAAACGGAAAATGGAAATATGAAGTTCTGACCATCTCAAAATTTCAAAATGACAAGTTTTATATTTCTGTCATTTCAAAATGATAATATGTTAATAAACTTTTATATTTTTTTGTTTGATTTTGACATCATCATTAAGCAGGCTGCATTTTTTAAGTTTGCAAATACTAGCCTGTGTTTTTCTTCAAGTTTGAATTTTCACTATATAAATGTTTAACTAGAGAGAAAAACAACTGTTTGCTAATTTAGCAGGCCTCTGTTTAGAAATAGACATTTTATACTCTTTACACAAGTTTCTTAAGATATTTTTAATACTTTTTTTTAATACAAGCCAGCTTGAGCTCCCCCTCATTGCATAGAGTTGCATTTAGTGTCATACTAAGTCATGTACAGACTGATTAGGCTCTCTGAAATCTATTTGCAACAAGAAATTAAAAATGAGCTGTAGTACTCTGACTTTCAGCCACTTGTGAGAGTTCAGGTAGTTCCAGTGTAGTACCAGTGAAGAGACCGTTCCTCCAGTTTGTGCTGCTGCTGCATGCCAAGAGTAGCCATGAAGTTGCCACCTTACAGGATGGATGAATTGACTTTCAGATCAAATTTCTGAAGTTATTTTTTGAAATTGCAGCAATATATAATTCCTTATTTATTTCAGATCTGCAAACTATAACATTAGGACTCCCTTGCAGGAATCATAGCAGTGAAACCCTCTCTCTCTCTCCTTGGCATTTTCTGCCTCTCTTGCTGGAGATTTCCTTCAGGTTGTTTTCAAACGCAAGTGCAGCTGATAGCACAAAGCTCCAATCTTTGTTTACTTATCTGGGTGCTCTCAGGGAGGTCCTTTTCCATGTGGAACTTGGTAACTGCAGACTGCAGTCTCGTTTTACCAAACCAGCTAAGCACATGCTTGATTTTAAGCAAGCAATTTTAAGTAGTCTTATGTGTCAGTTATGTGCTTAAAGAGTTTGCTAGATAGGCAGGAATAGAACCAGGCAGATGAGGTGGTGTGGTGAAACACCTCCCATTCCAGCCATAAACAAGAGTAGTCTCCTAACTCTGATGTCTGTTTCAGAAGCAGCCTCTCTAAAAGCACAAGTAGCTGCACAGTGACAAAGCTGGGCTACTGAAGTTCACAAGCCAGTATGCTTTCCATGGCCTGAGGTCTGCACAAGGCCTACACAGGCCTAGAAAAAAGCTGTTAGACTTAAAATCTTCTTTCTTAAAAATGACAGAATTTGTCCATGTTAATTTACTTTAACAAAATTTGTGTTTCTGCACATTGTATGCTACTGTTTGTTATGCTTAACTGCTTGGAACATCCAACAGAAAAATTGTGAAGGAAACAAAAACAACCCTACAGAACGAAATCTATATATTAACAAACAAAATTTTACAATTCAAAGTTAGAGGGGAAAAATAGTTTAAATGGTGTATTCTAATAGTGCAACTGCAGCCACTTGTCTGAGCTCAGCTTACTTATTTAGTCTGGTGATTGACATATGCATTTGGTGTGGCTTCTTGGATGTTTTATAATGAAAGAAAGTAAGGCTGAATCTCACTTGTCCGTATGCCCTGTTAAAATGCTTTTTTATTATTTTCTTTGTCTTGTGATTATGAATTAGGTAATTTACAATGTAAACTGCACTTGGTAAGCTAAATTGAATTATAAATCAAAAGCTTTGGAATGGCTGAGGTTTCCTCAGTGAATCCCTTTTGTGCCTCTAAAATTAGCATTGTCAATCAAAACCAACAGGTGGTGTATGGTTACAGAGAGTGAATCCCCTCTCCCAAGAAACTTTCTTTCAGGAAACCAATCAGAATGGGCACTGACATGATGAGGCAGACGTGTCAGCAGAGCTGGGGTATATAAAGCGAAACAACTATGTTAGCACTTCTGAGCAGTCGTGCATTCCCCGCCTCGCCTCGGGTGTAGGGATTGCAAAAAAACAAAACTACACTGTCAAGACTGTGTAGTTTTGTTTTTATGATTAGAGGCTCTTCAATTCTCATGCTGGGATTGTCTAAAAAATCTTACTCTGGATAAGGACGTCGTTCAAGAAGATTTCGTTGGGCTTAGCCCACTCTTGCAGGCACTTTGAGAGATCAGGTTAGTAGCATGTTTCTGCTGGTGTAATAAGTGTTTTATCAGTCATTAATAATTCTGATACAATCTATTATTTATAAATTTTCTCACAGGGGGTTGTAGATTTCAGGGTATAGACATGAAACACTTAAATGCTCTGTCAAGTTATAGCCTTAATTTCTGGAGTAAGTTTCGATAACTCTCAGCAAAAAGGTTTCTTTTCCAGGGTACTTCATTGCTAAAGACCAGATAAATTAGGATTTTAAAAGTGCATGGAAACATGTGCTTAACTTAAAAACTGCTTTCTGTTGGGAGTGTTCAAGGTTATGCTGCTGAGAGATAAACTGAGAAGCTCCAAGAATAGCTCTGATAAAATGCACATGGTATCAGCTAAGTGCTGATGACTTTTTAAGGAAAACAACTGCTAAGGTATCAGTTACACGGCAGCTCTGGAACACTTGTCTGCTGTCATTCATGGCTGCAAAGGTTATTTCTGGAACATGACATTTTAGATGCATACTTTCAATTCTAATTATACAAGAAGCCTTATAAGATCACATCTATATCACCAGAATTTGCTTGGACAATGAAATATAGAAACTTTGTGGGATCTCGATAGAAATTATTCTCAATTAAATTATTTCTGTTCTCCTCTGGAAACTATATATATATATATATATATATATATATATATATATATATATATATATATATATAAGCTTTCATAATGTTTAATTGTATTGCAAAATTATTCCCATTTATTTTAGCTGAGCTTCAAAACATAGTCATAAATGAACCTGAAAATTCCAATTCAATATCCAGTTCTGCCTTTATGCTCTTATTGCATGTATGCATCAGGCCCTGATTTCTATGAAGGAACCCAAGTAATGAAGAATTTTCACCCCTGTGAGAGGTAGAATAAATTTGACTCATAGTGAAAGAAACTTCACTTTGTCATTTTTAATTTAACCTTGGGACTGTCACAAAGAGCAAAAGTAAATGGAAGTAAATATATGAGTAAGTTTGCCTTGAAATATTGTGGGATTTTTCTGTTGGTTGATACCAGATATGCCCTGAGGAATTTTTTTAATAAGAAAAAATGTAACTTTAATGGATGTATGATAATATTAAGAAAATAGTAGCTACCTTTTAAAAAACTGTACAATTCAACATCAGTTAATAAATAGATCATGCAAATATAAACTATCAACACACAAGCTTTTCTAGTGGCAGTGTGTTATTTCAAAGTAAGATCTTCTGGCATAGCAAGAGAAAGCAAACTTTCTTTCAGATTTCATATGGCTTTGCAGTTGTTCAAGCCATCAGTGTCAGTGGCTACTTTATATCCTAGCTCACATTTCGAAGGTGGCTGTCTTTCCATACTCAAAATTCCACGGAGATACTCTCTAAGAAAGAGGAGAATTTTATCTGCATCTTTATTGCCAATATGCTTCTGTAAAGTGAAATTATTCACTATTTACAGAGTGCTTTTAAAATAGTATTTTGATACTTATTGCATTATTAATAATGAAAAATTCATTAATATTATTATTTTTATTAATAACTTATTATTAATAATTTATTATTAATAATTTATTGGCATTATTAAGCTAAGTACATTGTAGATTTCCACATTTCTTTCAATTGCTTCTTAGTGACCTAGTTGTCTTGTCATTGCAGAATGCAAATATTTTGCACCAGCAAAATATTTTTTAAAATTATACAGGTTAATTTTTTCCTGTCAGATAAAACAAATTAGTAGACAAAGAGAGGCAGCCTGAATGACCTGTGGAAGGTCACACAGTGAGTCAAGCAGAATTTTCTCTCCTGCTGCATACTTGCAGTGCCAAAGCACAGCTCCACTAAATATAATGGTTTCCCATCCAGTTCAGCCAAACATGTTCCAAGAGTAATTTGCAATACAAATTTGTCAAAACCCACAATATTTGCATTTCACCGGTTGTTCTGATTTAAAACTGAGTAAATTGTTTAGAGAATAGCTGCACATATTCTTAAAATCTTGCAAGAAGTGTGTGGATACAATAGCATTTTCACCACTGATATCTAATGATGGGGTTATTTTGCTTGCAGAGTGCCTGTAAAGATGACGACGAAAGCACCAACTTTCACACAGCCGTTACAAAGCGTTGTGGCACTGGAGGGTAGTGCCGCAACCTTTGAGGCTCATATTAGCGGTAAGGCTTTGATTCATTCTTCCAAGATTTGCTGTCGTTTAGCACTAATTTATTCTCTAATGTTTATGATGAGAAAAATGATGACACTTTTCATAGATCATAATCTGGTATGAATGGGTCAAGATGGGTGCTGAAATGCGGATATATATCCATATCATACCGCGCTGAACCACCCCTTGAAATGTATATGCCTAAAAATACATACTGTGCTAATAAGGGAATTTCATGTGGCTGCAGAAACAATAACCTCATTTGGATGATGACTGGGCAGAATTAGAAGTCAGGATGCAAAAAACAGGATTTATGATAGTTCTTCCAAGACCTTTTGTTAAGGTTTACTCTAGCTAAGCAAGCTCTATTTCTGCTTCCCTTAAGTTTCTGCCCTTAAATTTACTTAATTCCAGAGTTCTAGAAGGGGGATTAAAAGCACAAAAAATCTAGGCCCAACTGGCCCCTAAAGAGGGTGCTAAAAAATAGATGTGTAAGGTGATCATGATGTTAGCACAAGGCTGGATTAATATCAATTGCCTGTGCAATTTAAAGATACCATCCAATTTAAAGGATACTTGATTTCTCCAGTCTACATACTATTCAAACACCCTATCTTGTGCAGAACTCCAAGCAAACCCCTGAGATAGCATTACCAGAGACCCAACACACTGTTCTAAGAGTGTCTCTGACCTCGGCAGTGACTAAGGAGAAATGACATGTGCTCCTGCTGGTGGAATTATATTGTCTTACAGGCATTAGCAATGTGATGATCCACATACCATAAAGCACTACTCAGATGCTCTGTGACAGGTGCAAACACATGATCTGTGCAACTATAAAGATCTCTGACATCTATGGTCCATGTATTTCATCCCTTGGTCACTTTGCATGACACTGGCTCACACATTTGGTGTTTGAACACGTCCTGCAGTCTCCATCCATGACACTTTTTCATGCCATATTCTATTATTTGGCCCTTATTCTTCAGTTAATTGCCCTGGTTTTCTCTTCTTGCTTCTACACTGTAAATTTTCTGTGAATTTTTTTTCACTTTTACAATACTTATTGGTATTAGGAATACCTAAAAATATCATCAGAAAAAGTTAGGAGGCTAGTGTTATTATTCAGTGTGTGATTTTGGCTAATTTCATTTTTATGATATTATGGAGTACTTGGGAGGGGAACTTGATTTCTTACCAAGAGAAGATACAGCAGTGTTTCTAATAGCATATGCCATATTTGTATGTTAGTCTCAAATATCTTGTGAGTCAACCTCTTGTTAGGTTTTTTTCACATTGTGAGATTCTGGTGTATCCTTCCTGCCCTAAAAACATCGTCCTGGTTTGAAAGACCTGACAGTGGCTTGGCATTTAGTTTTCTGCAGCATAAAAGTCAGGAAAGGCTTTTACTATAACTAATTGCATAAATAAAGGACTACATAGCTTTATCCGGCTGTAATGTCTACCTTTTCTACCTGCAATGAATTATTGTGAGTTTAAAAATAAGAATTTTTCTCTATCTCTAATAACACTGATCTATTATAAACAAGTCAAGTATTAATACACAGCTACAGTTCAAATGTGAAGAGCTCAGTTAATCTAAGAGTATCAAGGAGAGCTTAGCAACCACCCGAGATGTAATTTTGCCGTGTGTAAACTAGAATAAATGAACTGTGCTGCTGTATTAGAATGTGAATTAAGTGTCACATTATAAAGGGATGATATCAGATTAATAAACCCAGCATGTAACAGAAAGCACAGAACACACAAACCCTGTTATTAAAAGCAGCAAATGCCAGGGCAGCCAGGACACTGTCACAGGGGGAGTCCTACTGGGTCACCGGTGACTGAGTCATGAGACAAGAAAGTCAGAACTGTTCCTGGCCTTAGAACAGTGCCAAGCTCATGTCTCCACAGCACCGAACAAGTTCAAATTTTTTCATAAAGAATTAAACTATGCACTGCTTACCTTTCTTGAACTGGTATTTTCAGGTATTACCCAGTGCAAGACAGCCTTTTCATAGTGCTTGTTGTTGAAAGCAGCACACAGATCATACACAAGTTGGCAGTCCCTCTCACATCGTTGTCAGGAGAATCTTATTGAATCCAATTACTTAAGTGGTGAATTTGAGGCACTACAGGTCGATTTTCTTCTTTTTGGTATTAAAGTTCAAAAAACCTCATGGACAGTTTTAAAATGAACAACGATTGTTCTTATCATTAACAGTCAAATCATAGTGTATTTGGGACATGTAGAAGTAAAACCCTACTCTACATAGACTGGGCACATTTATCTATAATCTGAGTTAGATGTTAATAGCTCTGTGACCTGGGGCTAGCAGAGTGCTAGGAAATTCGTGGAGTTGAGTTTTAAATATAAACTCGGGCTCAGATTTCTAAAATGGCTTCTAGCTTCGGATGCCTTGTACATAGCAGTTTGAGACATCAAAATAGACTCCATTTTAAAAGTGCAGGCCTTTCTCAACCTGCCACAGAAACTCCCATTTTTGCTAATCATCATATAATACCACTGCAAAAGTTCAAATAGAACTTTAGAAATATTTCATGAAATTCACTACAGAGGATGTGTTTTGAAGGATTGCCTAGCTTAAAATATTTTTAAACTAATTTTCACTAATATTGAAGACACATAGCTCTGAATGAAATCACTGGTGTCTGCTGCATACTCTAAGTTGATGATGATAATGCCCAAGTTGCCCTACACCAATAGCACAAAATTGAATCATACCATCCCATCAGGACTGTTTGATAACTTCCATCTGTAAACTGACAATGCTTAAAGCTACTTTTACTCTTTTGATTTCCAATCCTCCCTAAAACTGTCCACATTTTCTTTCTCTCTGTGTGTATGTTCATTTTACATTTCTCTAAATATCAGTGCTTTACTGTGAATCAGATTTTAAACTTTCCTAACCAAGTCTGATGGGACTGCAGTGAACCAATGAAAGCCTCAATCTACATATCAACTTCTCTTTCACTTTGGTCTCACACAGTCATTTTCCTTGCACATCAAATTCCTTAATAATTTATTTGCTTTATAGGAAGGATACTCTAGAAAGGAAGCAGAATTCTGTGCCCCTGGGGCACAGACAATACAACTGGGAAAATTAATTCAAGTCTCAGATCTCATTTCTTAGCCTCCATGCAGTGCAACTGGTGATTTGGGTTGAGTGGAGAAAAACATGAAGTGAATTTGGGAGGATTTTAATTTTGAAGAAATTATGTTCTAGAACTACAAAAAGACTTTGAGCTGGAACCATCTCCTTAAATTACCTGTTCTCCTTATGTGTGTGGTTCATATAAGAATTTTACTTGTTCATCAAATGGATTTAAGTTACTCAATAAATTTGGCTGAGTAGAACACTGAGAAGACAATTTCCACAGGCAATCTCAAATCACCATTTAAAACCAAAAATCAGCTGTTGTTAAAACTGAAATTTTTCTGACCCCAAGACTCTTGTTCATGACCCTGATAAAATAGAATAATATATTTGAACAACAGTTGATTCCAGGTGACTGCTGTTGATCAAACTCAAAAAATTGCAGAAAAAGAAATTAAAACCCCCAAAACTTTGCTGGCATTTGATTTTAATGTCTACAGCAGTCACTTTTTCTATCACTTCATTTTCTAAAACCATAGTAGTTTTAGAACATATGCTTTATTTGGTTGGAAGTACTGATGTTTACATTATCTCCAGACTATTGGACTGCATAAATATGCTAATAATAATCAATCCTACTTAGATACCAGCAAATACATTTTTAAAATACCTCACATCCTCCTCCTGAATTTGATGGACTTCTATTTCTTAGTAAGATTGCTAAATACTACAGTTTTCTCATTATTCAAGTGATTTACTAAACACAGGAGCCAGTGCAGCTGCCCTATTGCTCTGTGCATTTTAGAGACCTTTCTAAAACAAAATTCCTCTGCCACTGTGTCTCTGGACATATATCTGCACCTATGGCATTATGCTCCACCGCAACTGTGTATACATGGTAAATTTTTATGTCTGGCATTTCATAATGTCTTGATCTCCATTTGTCTTCCTTTTTCTGCAGGTTTCCCAGTTCCTGAGGTGAACTGGTTTCGGGATGGCCAGGTTCTCTCTGCTGCAACTCTGCCCGGTGTGCAGATCTCGTTTAGTGATGGCCGCGCTAGACTGGTGATCCCCACCGTGACAGAAGCCAACAGCGGGAGATACACTGTGCAAGCCACCAATGGATCTGGGCAAGCGACTAGTACTGCTGAGCTGCTGGTCACAGGTACTCACAGCCACGGAAAGGCACCTCTCTCTGCCTGCTACCAGTCTGAGGGATGATTGGAAAGAGTTCAGATTTCAAGTACATGATCAGCAAAAAATAGCAAAGCACATTCCTTTTCCTAAAGCAGTCTAGAACTCAGCGTGCATTCTCACCAGTAATGTCTAACAGTGTCCTTTACATTTTAACTGTATCAAGTTTAATCTTGATCTCACAAACTCTTATTCATGATTACACGACTCAAGCTTCTGGCTCAGCCCTTATGCAGGTAGCTCCTTACGGTCTGTCATGCTGGCTACATTGAAATTGCCCATTAAAAAAAAATTAATTTCTGCAGGATGGAGCCATTAATGATATCTAATGGTATCAATGATATTTAACAGAACAAGTCACATAAAGGTCCATACCAAAAGACTGTGCTTAATGCCTATGGTTGTAAGCAATATATCTGTAATTCTAGAAACATTTGCAATCCTAGGTGTAATCAAAAATAATATTTTGAATGTTTCAGAAGGTACTATCACCTGTCAGTAGCCTGTGAAGAAGAAATAGACTTCACACACTTCTAGTAATGAAAGCATCTAGTACTTGCCATTCTTTTTAACAGACACCATTGTTTTTCTGTTTACTTCTTTAATAAAAATGCAGCTGCAACAGCACCACCAAACTTCTCACAACGACTACAGAGCATGACTGCAAGACAAGGAAGTCAAGTTCGACTTGACGTGAGAGTGACTGGAATCCCTACACCTGTGGTGAAGTTCTATCGGGATGGAGTAGAAATTAAAAGTTCCCCCGATTTTAAAATTTCACAAGAAGGAGACCTTTACAGCTTAATAATTGCAGAAGCATATCCTGAAGACTCCGGCACCTATTCCGTAAATGCCACAAATAGCGTGGGACGTGCTACTTCAACAGCTGAATTGCTAATTCAAGGTAACAGAGCTGAAGCTGCAGGTCATGAAAATCAGAGCATTAATGGTAATGGTACAATATGCACCACTCATTGCAGTTACATCAACAAGTTAATTTATCATTTCTTTCTCAAGAGTTATTAACTTGCTGTAAAATAAAAAAAAACAAAACAGCATCTTTGATGAAATTTACCAAAGATTTTTGTCTGAGATTTAACAAGATTTTTCTCCAGAATGAGTGTTCTTTAAGCAGAGGATATAGTTGATGGGAAAAGTGTGGGATACCTTGAGTTGTTCTCATTTTGGTCTGTAAATCTCTCAAAGTTTTATTTGTAAGTTGGCTTTGATAGAATAGATAAATTAGACTGCATAGCTGTACCTAGTCTTGTGAAGGAGGCTGGTAAGGATGAGGACAGTTTTTAGAGAATTGTGGCAGGAAAACATGCTACCCAGAGCACTCTTGCTTGGATTTCACCTCAGTCAGGCTTTTGTCTGTAGTCATTTAAGATCCAGGACTGATATGAAGAATCTACAATGAATGTATTTTGTTCTGCTTTGAGGTTGTTTTCTAATGACTTGGTAATGCAGTAATATTGTTTCAACTGTTTTCACAACTATCTATCTGTAGATATTGAAGGCAAAACAGATGGTTGTTTAATTATTTTTCTGTTGTTTACGTAAATTTTTTATATAATTGAAGTTGACCATTCATTTATTTCTCTGTTTATTAATTGTTAACATATGCAATTCTTCTGACCATGTTTTCTTTCCAAAGGCGAGGAAGAAGCCGTTCCTGCTAAAAAGACAAAGACAATTGTATCGACTGCTCAGATTTCACAAACAAGACAAGCCAGAATTGAAAAGGTACAATTTTCAAAAACAAAGCAGGTAAGGCTAAAATGTGGAGCATTACTTCTACAGTCCCTCACCCTAGTTTTCCTTTTCTTGTTTTTCATTGTAGAAGACTGAAGCCCACTTTGATGCCAGATCACTTACAAGTGTTGAAATGATGATAGAAGGTGCAACCACCCAACAGCTCCCACACAAGGCACCTCCACGAATGCCTCCTAGACCTACATCCAAATCACCAACCCCGACAACTGCTGCAAAAGCACAAATGGCACGACAGCAATCACCATCACCCGTTAGACAATCACCATCGCCTGTAAGACATGTCAGAGCACCAACACCTTCACCAGTAAGGTAAAATTACTGTTCTTTTGGGCAGTATTGCTTTTGGAATCACTTTTACGTATAGAAGTAATGCTGTAGAATGAGAGCACAGTATGAAATGAAAGAATGCACTGACTTAATAATGACTGGCTTTGTTCTGATGGTGAGCAGTAATGTGCTCTATTTGCCACTGGTACAGAAGTGCGTGTCCCCTATGTAGACTTCTATACCCTACTGTAGAAAATCCCATTTGGTTGCTCTACATAGAGCCAAAGTAGCACTCACAGCTCAATTTCATGATGAAACAGAAAAAAAACAACAGTAGAGCAGTTGACTCTTGATTATTTTAGATGAACAGAGAAAACAGCAATGACACTGATGAGTGGCAAACAAAATGAAAGGATATGTAAAAAAACCTTGAGCTCGTGTTCTGTGTATGTGCTGGTAATAACTACAGAAATAATATTTTGAAGGTAGGCAAGCTAAATGTGGTTATGGAAAAATGAAGTTTATCTCTGCTGTGTAGAAGGGCCAGAGAGGGAAAGTGAGTGATGTGAAGAGCAAGGCTCGTGGTCTGGGAGACCCCATGAGGTCTGTGCTGAGGAGCAGGTAAAGCCAAGAGTGTTTTGAAAGTCCTGCATTTGCAGTATCCTGAAGTACCAGCATCATGGAAGGAATGTCTCCAAGCTGAATGCTCAGAAGAGCCCCATTTAAGTTGCCAGAGCTGGGTATGCTGGTGAATTTACCCCACTGATGATAACTTGCAAGGACAGGAATAAATGGATTGATAGCAACTAGCTGTAACTATCAAACTACATAAATGAAAAAGGAATTCAATAGCGACATCTAGAGCACATATAGAACTAGAATTTTGCCCTCCCTTGCTAGTCAGACCCCTTTTAGGCCTACAACACGTTAGAAAAAACTAAATCTAAAAATCAACATGATGCTGCTGCCCCCTACTGCTGCTATTTGATAACGTTCTCTGGGAAATACAGCACAAAAAATTCCACTGAAAGAAATTCTAAG
The DNA here is from genome assembly GCF_035770615.1 of Melospiza melodia melodia. NCBI lineage: Eukaryota > Metazoa > Chordata > Aves > Passeriformes > Passerellidae > Melospiza > Melospiza melodia. Next base: position 22,881,014 of record NC_086201.1, on the reverse strand, counting down.
TTAGAAAGCCTGTTTAAGAATTTTGGAAAACGCTTTAAAACTGTCTGTTAGGATTAGGACTGAATTTTTTGGAATATCAGAATTTAGAAACTAGCACTTGCCAAGTGGATATAAATTATTGCATCTGAGATCTGTACATGTAAGTGCAGGGAAAAATATTCAGCACTGATAAGAAATTTGCCTGGATTATGGGTACTTATATGGACAACACTGACGGTAATATGTAGTACAGGAGTACATCCAGTTGTTTTGCTAGGTGGTAGCTACATGACATTTTTCTCAAGATTGGTTACAATTACGATTTTGTCTCTCTACAGAGACTGGACCATGACCGTATTATGTAGTATTTACAGCCTGTGAGCCTTTTGTGTTATTCCTATTAGAAGAATTAGGATAGAGCAAATGCAAAATAATTTTTATATCTCAAATATATTTGGTTGACTGAAATTTCTTTTGCCACTTGTTCTTATTTCTTTTTGGAAACTAAGCTACTACAAAGACATGTTAAAGTTATGAATGACAACAGTTAGGCATAATGTTATAAAAACAAGTTAGTGTAATTTACAAGTAGAACCTCTCAAAAACCGTTCTTAAAATGAAACTACACAGTACTGGAGATACCTACATGGGGAGTGAGTTCAAGTTCAGGCTGAAGTTGTTTATACAATTATCATTCTGTGGCAGTAGATTAATGATACTGTATTTTTTTTTAATAGGTCCGTTTCTCCTGCTGGGAGAATCTCCACCTCACCTATTAGACCAGTGAAATCTCCATCTCCAATCCGTAAACCACATGTAGTGACAACAGCTGGGGCTGATGTCCTTCCTCCTTGGAAGCAGGAAGGATACACTGGAACCATGGAAGCCCAGATGAAGGAAACAAGAGTATCCACAAGCACTACCCAAGTCACTGAGGAAAGATGGGAAGGGAGATATGGGGTCCAAGAACAAGTCACTGTTACTGGCACTGCTGCTGGCGAGGTGGCCGCTGGTGCTAGAGAGGTAAAGTCTCTTTCTGGAAAAAATACTGGGTTTGGTTTTTGTGGGGTCTCACCACTGCTGGATAGATCTGCTAAATGGACTCTGAGAGGCTATGTGTAAAACCTTGTGTGCATCTGCTATTGAGAGAGTCCTGCTGCAGATGTGGAAATGCTTCTTTGCAATATTCTGTCTCTGTACTGGTTTTGTGCTTCTTCTGAATGTATGCAAAATATGAAAAAATTGTCTTTTGATGTGACAAATATAGGTGAGAAAGGACAGTGAAAAAACAGCAGCTATTGCTACAGTTGTTGCTGCTGTGGATCAAGCCATGGTGAGAGAACCAGCTCCAGGTGTGGCGGAGCAAACTGCTAAAAGGACAGCAATGACTGCAGTCCACGTTCAGCCTGTTCATGAGCAGGTAGAAACAGAGCACAGACATTTCCCTTTATCCCTTCATCCAACACACAAACAAGGCATGATTCCCTGTGAGGAATTAACAAGATGTTACCCAGTGCACTGCAAAAGCATGCATACTCATCTAGAACACCTGGACTGCAAAGGAATGCTCAGGTTCATTTACACCATCCCATTCCATCATAACAGGATTGAACTAATTACTCTTTTTAAGTTGCCTTCTCTGAAAGTGATCCTCTATTCTCTCTTCTCCTTTATTCTCTAACATTATTCTTAGAATGATTACTTTTTTTCCCTAATATCTCATTTATAATTTCCCCACTAGAAATAACATAATTCTCCCTTAGTATTTTTCCTTTACTTGAATTCCTCTCTTATTTTTATTTCTCTTCTTATTTTGATGATCAACTTATTTTAAAATGAATTCTGAGGCTTTGGTTTTTTTTGTTTGTTGCTACAAAAATCAGATGAAAAAGGAGGCAATGGTAGTAGTTACCAGTGATAAAACCACAAAACAAACAGTGATATCAAGAACTAGAGAAGGAATTGTAACTTCACAAGAACAAAGACACATCTCTCCTGAAAAGGTGAATACAGATTGTACCTGAGATTTTTTATGCCCTGCCTTGTTCAAAAATCTGATATCTCATACAAAAGACAAGCCTATGAAGAAGAAAAATGAGATACTGTTATTATTTGTCCCTTTTATATATGTTCACTCTTCCAGCTTACAGTGCATCTTTTTCCTGTCTCTTCTCTTCTCTGTGATTACTCTCTTTCACTTTTTATTTCACTTCCATTATTTATACCTAAGAATGTGATCGATAAAGTTGCAATAACTAAGACAACCTCTCTTTTCTCAAGCATTCTTGATAATTCAAAGAATTGACATGTAGAAAGCAGCTCTTAAATTTTGTTGGGGGCCGGGTGTGTCTGTAGGGGGTTGTTCTGATATTGTCTCTAAGCTTGCATTTGTTCTGCTTTGTCTGTTGGCAGAACAGGGGGTCAGAAAAAAAATGGAGGAAAAACTCATTCTGCATTGAAATCGACTTTGAAAACACAAATTATTGATTTGAGTTCAGATTATTTTAACATGTATTTTATCAGAAAAATGTGATTTACTGGAAGATGAGCTTTTATAGCCAATGTTTTATTTGCATTATAGTAGAAAAGCATGAGGAAGAAAGTGTAACCTCTCTTTAAAGCACTGAGAAACAGAAATCCACCCGGGCATTAATCTGAACTTAGCATTTGAAAGCTAAGTCAAATTCTTGTCAAACGAAAGTTTCATTAAACCTATTTTTAGTATCTTACACTTTCTCAAAGTGATTTTAATGCAGGACAGTTTTTCTCTGCACCAATTTTTTTAGTACTGCTTTCAGTAGCAAAACAAGCATTTGTGCAATGTTTTATTATTTTTATGTTCAATGTTTTGTACAAAGTCTGTTTATGTTTTTATTGTTGTTTCCAGACTAGACGATTTCAAAATACAGAATGTGACATCTTTGCTCTCTTTAATTTCTATGCTCTTTTCCAAATATATTGAAATTCACGTACCTTATATTTTAAAATAAAAATTAAAAGTTCCTTATTTGTAAATGTCCAGGTGAGAAAAGAACCAGAGAAAACTCCAGTACCAACAGTAATAATTGCCACAGACAAAGCCAAAGAACAAGAAAGAATAACAAGAGCTACAGAAGAAATAACTACCAGACATGAACAAGTGCACATTGCTCATGAACAGGTAAATAAATTGATATATTACAAACTAGGAAGTAGAAAGTTTCTTCTCTCATTCAAATAAAAATCAATGGAATATATAATGACTTTTCATTAACTTCTCTCAGCATAGAAGACGTGCTATAACTTGAGTACAAAGGTATTACTCCAATTCTGAAATCATGTTTCTTTCTTCTTGATATACATTTAGAAACATTATCCTGCTATCCAAAAAAGTTGTGTAATCATGACAACAGGCATAATCAATTACTATCATTTTTCTTTACCATAAAAAATAGATAAGAAGGGAAGAAATGAAACCTTCAGTACCTAAGGTAGTAATTACTACTGATAAACCTAAAGCACCGGTCATAATATCGAAAAGTAAAGAAAGAATTGCCACCAAACAAGAACAAGTGAGCATAACACGTGAAAAGGTGAATAGCGCTGTTTTAGCCATATTTGGTTTTATCCTTTCTTCTTTGCAACCTCTTGTTTTCCTCAAAAAATACTAACTGTACATTTCCAGCTCATTTTTTCTAAGATTATTCCACTTACAAACTTTTAGACCTACTGCTAATTAGACTAAATTATTTCATCTTGATCTTTCTCTCTTGTTTTCATTAATAGGATGCTCATAATTATCTTCTGACTGATGTTTGGAGTGGACTGACTGACTCCTGAAACGCATTTTAACTTTTTTTTTAATCATTACTTTTATTTAAATAGGTGCGAGGGTATAACAATACTTATCACTATAATACAGAGATGTGTGCAGTGCACAAGGATCTAACCCTTCAACTCTCCTTCCCTCTTCCCATTTCAAAATGTTTTCTCATTGTTCAAATATCTTTCAAGACTGAACGTAACTGAAACTTTTATTTCTGCTATAAAAACTAGATTAAAAAGGAAGGTGAGAAAACTATTGTAGTTCCAAAAACAGTAGCCACTGTTAAAACTAAAGCACCAGTCACAGCGTCCAGAACTGGAGAAGAAATTACAGCCAATGCACTGTTACAATTTGGTTTATCTGCAAACCTTACATTTTAAGACCTACTTTGATAAAACAGAATGCTCTCAAATTAATTCCTGAAAACATACCCATTCAGTGGGATGATTTTCAAATAAAAGAGTCAGTAGGATTAAGTTTCTAGCACTGAAGGGGTTTATATCCCACCCTGCTAGGAAATGTCACACTTTAGGCTGTAGTCTGATTTCTCTGTGACAGTCTCCTCTCAGTGGCTTTTAAGCAACATTTACTTATTCATATTTCTGATTCTGCAATCGTTTTTTCTATTTGATGATTCCGTGTAATTTCATGGTTGTCAGATGAAACAACTTCTCTTTATTGAGGTATGAATTGTTCTTTGTACAAAACAAATTTTAACCTCCATTCAGGTCTGTCCAGTTTGTTACTTATGACCATCAGACACTCGTTCCAGTAGGATTCCCACAGTAGGAAAGATCCACAACACAGTCAGGAATTCTTACATGTGCAAGAAAAGCATAGTTGACAACAGCTGCTGTTTAAAATCTATCTACTTACAGTATAGTACATTCATAAAATACTTTTATAAAATATAAGTAAATGAGTGAAGCATATAAAACTCACTGAGAGTCAGACTGCTAGGCGAGTTCAGTCCCTTGTTATATGATATAAACTTAGGGCCAAATTCAAGCCAGTATAAAAAATTATTTGGAAAGCAAGAGTAATACTGAATAAGCAGTCCCTGTTACCTAAACACTGCTTTAATAAGAAAACAAAATCTCTGTAAAGGATCACATTTTGGCCTCACCTAAGTAATTTTAGTTTAAGCTGGTAATGGTTTTGAAATCAGTATGAAATTATCTTTTAGGGGTTTTTTTCCCATTTTCAAGGAATACATATCATATGCTCTGTTGCTCTGTCCAGATCAGTTATGTAATTATGTATCAGTAATAACAACCAGTAGTAGTATTCACTATTATCTACTGCTGGCTGACTGGACTGGACTTTGGACCCTAATAACAAAGTTGCAAAGTTGACAGTATTTATGAGTTATTAGAAACAAATAGAAGTCCTGATACAAAAGCATTATTTTCAAATTATGAGATATATCAGTCTCCCTTCTTTTGCAAAATCCTTTAAAATAGATCAGTACTGAATTAACAGATGTACCTGATGTAAAAAATTTTATGGGTCTGTTTCTTAGTAAGTACATTCACAATAGATGCTAGATGCATTTTTTGCATACACAAGACCTATAGGGAGCTGATGAGCATACTTTAAAACTATGTGCACATTTACCTACCTGCATACTCTTAGACAAGTGGACACAATTGTGGCTGTAAAGTATTAGAATAATACTTGCAGACAAATATTGATATGCATAAAACACAGAAGCACAGATATATTCTGAATTTGCAGAGATAGCACTTAGAGAATATATTTGCATTGAATTTACTGATTCTTAAGTGTATTTACAGGTGCATACTTTTGATCTTTTCATCATGACTTTTGCAGAACCATACAACCTCTCTGTGGAACATACTCAGCGCTGTAACGGTTTGTCACATATGCAAGTTTTCAATATAGTTATGCATATGTGTATAAATTCTGCTGATGTTATTTGCAGACTCAAGCTGGAATAAAGGCTGAAGCTGTAGCTACAGTCGTTGCAGCAGTTGATCAGGCACGTGTTCGATCACCCTGGCAACCAGAACTAGCAGATGAAGCTTATGTAAAGGAGAAAACTTTGGAATATGGTTATAAAGAGCACACTGTAACAGACCGTGGTTCTGAGGCCCCAGCAGAACGTCATGTTGTCACCAAAGAAGTCAAAACAGTCTATGTTCCTCCTGAGAAACATATCTCAACTCCTGAAAAACAGGAAGTTCATATATCAAAAGAGGTTAGACTCTTTTTTTCCATTGCATTCTTTTCCAGGAACTCTGTCCCAGTAAAACATGTTTCAGTTTAAAGAACAGCTTCACTTTCAACAACTTTCTTCCTTACTTTGTGTAGATAAAAAGAACAACAGAACTTGAGAAAACAATTCGTGTTGAACCGCCGCGGCCTCGCACAGCGAGTCCTCACTTCACGGTCTCCAGAGTCGCTGTTCCTAAACCAGATCATACATACGAGGTAAGCTGAAGCTGCATCCAAGAGGAGCAGCATGCTAATTTTCAATGGCCAGTAGGTCATTCATTCTAAATTTATTTCCCCCACACTCCAATGTGGTGCTTCCCCAAGAGGAAGAGTTGTGTGCCCCTTGCAATTATTTTTGTTGCCTTGTTTGACTAATAAAGAACACTGCTGTAAACAGACAAAGGAATTACTAAAATACAATTTGTTCTTACTTCTTATTAAAGTAATCTTATAAACTGTTTGAGAAAGCAGCTTCAGTTCTTAATGACATACAGTGAAATTGTAGATATTTGTCATGCAAGTTATATTTTTTAAATAGCACAAGTATCCCTCTTTAATCTTATTATGTGCATCAGTTCACTCACACACTGCTTTTTTCTTCCTTGCTAATTAATACATGCTAAGCTAATTTTTAAATAGAAAAAATCCAGACTGACTGTATAATATGATACCATCCATTTTTAAATTTATTATTCCATTTTGCTGTTGGACTTCTTTACATAGCATTAAAATTTTCCAGTTATTAATTTTCTCATTCAAACACACTTTTTCTCTTCATCTGGAATTTAAATATCATTTTCCCCCAAATATGATTAAACACTGTTATAAATATTTTTATGTATTTTTAAAAATTTTCACTTATAAAAATATTTTGAAATCTCATCAGTTATTTTAATCATTGGAAGTTATGTAATTAGTAGTATTCTTTATTGCAGTATTAGACAGACTAGATGGAAATCTAAGGGTTCAAGCGAAGAAACTGAGAGAACATTTCTTGTGCTCCTTAAGAGCTTTCGAAGCTTAAGAGCTTCTTGACCATTTAAAGGTGAAATTCTATTTGAAAAAGAAAATATTTAAATCTTAGATCAAAAATAATACAGGGATATTATATGTTTGGCATTCTGCTACTGCAATCTAAAACTGCTGCTCTTTTTTTACATATGGCTTTTGCAGTGTCAAAACCAAGTAACTAAGGAAGCAACTGCTGCATTTGCAATCTGCTCAAGAAATGCACTCTCTCCTTTGAAAATAAGACAACAATAAAGCTCCAACTCCTTTTCTTCTGTTCCCTAGGTTTCAATAGCTGGAACTGCCATGGCTACTCTGGAGAAAGAGCTATCAGCCACTTCGGCTGCACAAAAGATCACCAAGCCTGTGAAGCCACCTCAGCTAAAGCCTCATGAAGTCAGGCCTAAAGCAGAGCCAGCTGCCCCTCCACAGTTTCCCTTTGGAGAGGCTGCGGAGACGTATAAGAGTCACTATGATGTTGAGACTAAAAAGGAGACAAGCATTAAAAGTGAAGCAGTGCGGACAGAGCACTTGATGCTGCATAAAGAAGCTGAAGCAAAGGTATGTTTTTAAGCAAATTTCTGTCACTTTGACTGACTTTTATCTTAAAAATAGCCTCACTTTCTTGCTGTCTTCTTATCTCAATTTTCCACTTCTAAAGCAATCTGCTGCCTTTTATTTTTTATTTGTTTTACACAAATCCTTGTTAGGACCTAATATTTACTTACAACATGCAAAGAGTTCATATTACCTGATTTATTTTCTTATTTAAATTATACTTTGTTCATTATTGTCCTCTAAACCTCCTAGGTGACAGAAGCTGCCAGAGTTCCTGTACCTGCAGAAATCCCTGCTACACCACCCACCTTAGTCTCAGTAAGTAATTTGTATGTAGTGTAGGGGAGTTACAGTAGATTTTCACCCATTCTATTTTCTAATTTTTATCGCTTAATACTCAACCATTAAAAACTGGCTTTATATAATCATTTTAACTTTGAATTAGATTTACTCAGGCATATAATTTATTTCTGATACAAAGTCTTCTTGATGTTTTTTATGGTAGGGATTCTTCCCATTTATGTCACATAGGTTGATCTACCTGCATAAATATGAACCTACCTTTTCATGTTGTTAATAACAGCAATGTTCAGAGACCCTAAAAGCCAGTTTCAAATACTTCCCTTTGGAAAATGCCTTTTTTTCCCCTGCATTCATTGCTTCACAGAACAGTGTTTTGAACTAGATGTTAAATTTTCAATTCAAACAGGTTTTAGATATTTGAGTATCTGTTTAGTATTGAAAAGGTAAACTGACTGTGATACTTAATTTTTGTCACACAGGGCCTCAAAAATAAGACTGTGACTGAAGGTGAGTCTGTCACTCTGGAGTGCCAAATATCTGGACATCCTCAGCCTACAGTGACATGGTACAGGGAAGACTACAAAATTGAGAGCTCAATGGACTTCCAGATCACTTTCAAAGCAGGACTTGCTCGCCTTGTGATTCGTGAAGCCTTTGCAGAGGACAGTGGAAGATTTACCTGCACTGCTACCAATAAGGCTGGGAGTGTCAGCACTTCCTGCCACTTACATGTGAAAGGTAAGTATATTTATAGAATCATAGAATTGTTAAAGTTTGAAAATACCTTTGAGGGCATCGATTTCAATCATTAGCCCAAAAGTGCCAAGTCCATCTCTAAACCATATCCCTAGGTGCCACATCTACATGTCTTTTAAATACCTCCAGGGTAGAGAAGGTATTTAAAAGTTGGCCCCAGATGACTCATGGGCAACTTGTTCCTTGCTTTATAACCTGCGACAGCCTTTTTGGTGAAAGGTTTCTCTATATTCAAACTAAACCTCCCCTGGTGAAACTCAAGGACAGTCCCGCTTGTCACTGTAGAAGTTAATAATTTTGTTAACTGTATATTGCTTGTAATGTATCTTGGACATTTAAAACACATGTCTTGAGTTGTGTTCTGGGGTTATTAGGTAAAAGGGATGTCAGAATATGAGGAAAAGGCTGATAACTACATATTCTTTTTATGTTAAGTAAACTCATTGCTTAAGGCCTATTAAGATGTTTTAAAATCCACTTTATAAAATTTGCCTTTTAGTTACTGAAGAAACTGAGACTCGAGAAACCATTTCTGAGAAGACTGTTACAGAAGAGAAACGGTAAAGTTCCTTTCTAAACAGACTGCTCCTATTGCAGTCATTACATTCTTGCATTCTGTTTTATGAGAGCTTCAGACATCAGCTCACTCACCTGCACTGAAATCTTGTTTCAGCTATGTGGAGACAAAGGACATTGTAATGGAAGATGTCTCTGCTGCAGCAGAGGAAGTATCGGGAGAACCCATACCTCCTTTCTTCATAAGAAAACCCATGGTACATAAATTAGTTGAAGGTGGGAGCATAATTTTTGAATGCCAAGTAGGGGGCAACCCAAAGCCACATGTCTACTGGAAAAAAGGCGGAGTTCCTCTCACGACTGGCTACAGGTACTATGAATACAATACCCAAAATCCATCTTAACATAATTTTTATGCATATTTAATTGGCAATGTCATAATTTGATTCCCTCAGTTATGCTGAGACAAATAACATCCTGATTTCTGTGAAATAAATTCATTTTTAATGTAAAAGTTATAGGCTCATGTCTTAATGTGTGACTTTAAAAGGTCATAAGTTTTAAAATATAAATATTCAAAAGACTATAAAGTAAGATATAGTCATATGTTATACTTATAAAAAATCAAGAAGTGTTGTATTTGTTTTATTCTGTCTGTGCAATGCTTGCATTCACTCTACATAAGTCTTGTCTGTAGAAAGCAACACACTTTCTAGCTGAGAAAAAAATATTACATTTGTAGCATTCTTGAAATGATATGGTGACCAATACAAGGACACACATTCTGTGTGCACACAAAATACACCATTATATTCTGTCTGATAACTAGACCTCTGATATTTCAGTACTGATGTTTGGAACCTATTTATTTAGTGACAACAAAAAGACCAGTACTATAATTTCAGCATGGTTATTTTTCATATGCTACTTTGTATGCTCATTCATTCAGTGAGAATCGCCTGTAAAAGTTTCTCTTTTTGTGCCTTGTACAAGTTAGGAGTGTGTCTAACTGTAACTAAAAGCAAATTAACTAATAATTAACTAAAAATTATAGAGGATTTTTACTTTTATGTTTTCTATAGATACAAAGTGAGTTACAAAAAAGAAACCGGGGAATGCAAACTTGAAATTTCCATGACTTTTGCCGACGATGCCGGAGAATACACTATTGTTGTTCGTAATAATCTTGGAGAAGCTTCTGCAACGGTCTCCTTACTAGAAGAAGGTACATTTTATATTAAGGAAATGGGAACAATATTTCTTAAAATTAACTTCCAGATGGCAAAAAATATTTTAAATTGTGCTGCAAATTCTTTGCAGCTTAGTTTATTCAGTTCAAGAAACAGAAAGACAGATCTAGTGCCTCTGTTTCTGCAAAACAAAATATCAGGCCCTTGAAGTTTGTACTTGTTTTCTCTATTCAGTCCAGTGAAAACCAAAAAATTTATCAAAATTAATTTGTTCTCAATTCTTAGCTGATTACGAAGCCTACATAAAATCGCAACAAGAAATGATGTACCAAACTCAAATGACTGCATACGTACAGGAACCTAAAGTGGCTGAGGTAGCCCCACCCATTTCCTATGGTGACTTTGAAAAAGAGTATGAGAAAGAACAAGCTCTAATTAGAAAGAAAATGGCAAAAGATACAGTGATGGTCAGAAGTTTTGTAGAAGATGAGGTATGTCTATCCCTCCACACTAATTTTGGGTACCAACATTTTACTGTACAAATAATTTATTTGCAAGGTAATTTTTTAACACAGAAAACTAAACTAATGGTCTTGCTTTTCTATATAGGAATTCCATATTTCTTCTTTTGAAGAAAGACTTATCAAGGAAATTGAGCTCAGAATTATTAAGACTACCTTACATGAACTTCTTGAAGAAGATGGAGAGGAGATGATGGTTGATATTTCTGAATCTGAAGCTGTAGAGGCAGGATTTGATTTAAGATTAAAGAACTACAGAACCTTTGAAGGGACAGGAGTTACCTTCCATTGCAAGACTTCTGGTTATCCATTGCCAAAGGTACCCCAAATCTTTTTTTTTTTTTTGTACATCATTTGATGCTCTACTTGAAAGGAATCCCTTAACATCTCATTGTCAAACATTCTACATTCTGCATAGGAAACAGTGCCTTTCAAATGAAATTCAGTCTTCTGGTTTGATATTAAGCCAAATTTTCCTTTTGTCCCTTACTAGAATACACTTAGGTTGGTTAGCCAGTTCAGAGGTAGGCTGGATTTACCAACTAAGTCGGTCTTGATTTTGAGTATCTCTGAGGAAGCCCAGACCAGTGGGGAACACAGCAGCAGTCCAGTCGAGGTTACTTTGCTCTTCATTAAAATGGGCTTTATATCTGTTTCTAGCTCCAAAACTTGTCTTTCAGGTTGCTATGCAAATATCTTACACTAGTCTCACCTATTTCAAGTAAAAATGTTAATGTTTAACACATAGATGGTGGGCTGTGATGTTTTCCAGCTGAAAAATTGCAAGTTGTAGTATCTCATACTTACTAGCCAGTAGTAAGATCTTAGTGGATCTTAGCTCTCCTTTAGCAGAGCTCACATAGCAGTCTACTGTTGCTTTCCATGCAGGTGGCATGGTACAAGGATGGCAAACGTATAAGACATGGAGAGCGCTACCACATGGAACTTCTGCAAGATGGCAGCGCCACTCTGCGTTTACCTGTTGTTTTACCTGAGGATGAAGGAATTTATACTGTCTTTGCCAGTAATATGAAAGGAAATGCCATTTGCTCAGCAAAACTCTATGTTGAGCCAGTTGCACCCACAGCAACTCCAGGTTATATGCCAGGACCCGAAGTTATGAGAAGATATAGGTAGGTACACAGTAATATAATTTTATGAGACCTCAATCTGCTGAGATAGTCCAAAAACTCATCACATAGCAGTTAAATAAGCTTATGCTATTGGAGTTTGCACACCTCTAGAAAAGCTCTAAACGCTGTTTTCATGACTCATACAGATTTTTGTGCTAATTTAAATCAGAGAAATGCAAAGGTTGAAATCTGTTTATCATGTCAGTCCATTGTTATATGACATTGCCATACACGTCTGTCTTATCTCTTCCTTCCAGGTCTATCTCTCCACGGTCTCCAAGCCGGTCTCCTGCCCGCAGCTCTCCTTCTCGTTCTCCTGCCCGGAGATTAGAAGAAACTGATGAAGGGCAACTAGAGAGACTATATAAGCCAGTTTTTGTGTTGAAACCAACATCATTTAAATGTTCACAGGGGCAGACAGCAAGATTTGACTTAAAAGTTGTTGGCAGACCTATGCCAGAGACATACTGGTTCCATAATGGTACATAAGCCTCATTTTTATGAAGAAATAATATTTTTAAAAGTTTTTTATGTCTCATGGAGACTGTCCTTGATTGCAACTGTTTTCTTTTCATCTGTATCTGCAGGCCAACAAGTGATTAATGACTACACCCATAAAATAGTGATTAAAGAAGATGGTACCCAGTCATTGATCATTGTTCCTGCAATGCCTGAAGACTCTGGAGAATGGGCTGTCATTGCTCAGAACAGGGCAGGCAAAGCTTCAGTCTCAATGACACTGACTGTAGAAGGTATCTTCTGTGTTTTCTATTATATTCTGTATATCACGCTATTTTTAGTGATCTGACGAGTTTCTTATTTAAAATCATGGCTTTTTCATTTCTTCTTAATGTGGTAACTTACATTTTCTCTTCCAGCTAAGGAAGACCTAGTCCGACCACACTTTGTGGAAAGATTGAGAAATGTCAGCGTGAAGGAGGGCTCTAGACTGGAGATGGCAGTGAAAGCTACTGGTAACCCTAATCCTGACATTGTATGGCTCAAGAACAGTGACATCATTGTGCCTCACAAATATCCCAAAATAAAGTAAGGATTTTTATTATATTGAGATCTATTGAAATTTAAATTTACATTTTGTTTAATTTTATTTAAAATACTTTATATAAGTTAAGTAGTAAATAACCACCATCCTGCAAAATACTTCCTGCAGTTTCACAAAAGGAATTCACTAGGGGCTTTTGCATTGCAGCAAGGATTACAGATATAAATTACCTTGTAGGATTCATTCAATATTTTTCCAGCATATGTTTTCATATAGTTTCTAAAAGCCATCACATTTACTGAACTTTTATCTGTCTCTGATTTTGAACACCTCTGTAGGCAAAACTACCACAGAATATAAGACTGGTTTTTTATTATTCTTCTCTGATTCTTAGGCACTGCCTGCCTAAACATGAATAAACATAAACAAAATGTTTATTAACCCCAGAGATTTACCTTTGGAGGCTTTGAACTAATTTGGAAGAAAGGCAAAAATAAATGACAAAGAAAAATATATTTTTTTTTTTTTTCATATTTCAGGATTGAGGGAACCAAAGGGGCAGCTGCCCTTAAAATTGAATCTACTGCCAGGCAAGATGCTGCATGGTATACTGCTACTGCTATCAATAAAGCTGGGCGGGACACCACCCGCTGCAAAGTAAATGTTGAAGTTGAACACACAGAACCTGAACCAGAAAGGAAATTAATAATTCCAAAAGGAACTTACAAAGCCAAGGAGATTGCAGCACCAGAGTTAGAACCTCTCCATCTGCGTTATGGTCAAGAGCAATGGGAGGAAGGAGATCTCTATGACAAAGAAAAGCAACAGAAACCATTTTTTAAGAAGAAGCTCACATCTTTAAGGCTCAAACAATTTGGACCAGCACACTTTGAATGCAGGCTTACACCAATTGGTGACCCAACCATGGTGGTGGAGTGGTTGCATGATGGCAAACCCCTGGAAGCAGCTAACAGACTCCGCATGATCAATGAGTTTGGGTACTGTAGCCTGGACTATGGGGTAGCCTATTCCAGAGACAGTGGAGTGATCACTTGCAGAGCAACTAACAAATACGGTACAGACCACACATCCGCTACTCTGATCGTGAAGGATGAGAAAAGTCTTGTGGAAGAATCCCAGCTGCCAGAAGGCAAAAGGGGACTCCAGCGAATTGAAGAGTTAGAAAGAATGGCCCACGAGGGTGCTCTACCTGCTGTTGCACTGGACCAAAAGGAAAAGCAAAAACCAGAAATCGTTTTGGTTCCTGAACCCGCAAGAGTCCTTGAAGGCGAAACAGCACGATTCCGCTGCCGTGTGACTGGCTACCCTATGCCCAAGGTCAACTGGTACCTCAATGGACAGCTCATCCGTAAAAGCAAAAGGTTTAGACTCCGTTATGATGGAATCTACTACCTGGATATCGTGGACTGCAAATCATATGACACAGGAGAGGTGAGAGTCACTGCAGAGAATCCAGAAGGCTTTATTGAACATAAGGTGAAACTTGAGATCCAGCAGAGGGAAGACTTCAGATCTGTTCTGCGTCGTGCTCCTGAGCCCAAACATGAGCCTGTAGTTACAGAACCTGGGAAACTTCTGTTTGAGGTACAGAAGGTAGACAAACCTGCAGAGGCAACAACCAAAGAAGTGGTGAAGCTGAAAAGGGCTGAAAGAATCACTCATGAAAAGCTTTCAGAGGAATCTGAAGAGCTGCGCTCTAAATTCAAGCGCAGGACAGAAGAGGGCTACTACGAAGCCATTACAGCTGTGGAACTTAAATCTCGCAAAAAAGATGAATCATATGAAGAAATGCTAAAAAAGACAAAAGAAGAACTTCTTCACTGGACCAAAGAGATCCCAGAGGAAGAGAAGAAAGCCCTTCCTCCTGAAGGCAAAATCACCATTCCAACATTCAAACCAGAGAAGGTGGAGCTTAGCCCAAGCATGGAGGCCCCCAAGATTCTTGAACGAATTCAAAGCCAGACAGTAGCCCAAGGAACAGATGTACACTTCCGTGTGAGAGTGGTGGGAAAACCTGATCCTGAATGCCAGTGGTTCAAAAATGGTGTTCAGATTGAAAGGACTGATCGTGTGTACTGGTACTGGCCTGAAGATAATGTTTGCGAATTAGTTATCAGAGATGTGACTTCTGATGATTCTGCCAGCATCATGGTGAAAGCAGTAAATATAGCTGGTGAAACTTCTAGCCATGCTTTCCTGTTAATACAAGGTAATTTCAATTCTTTTACTCTTCCTACTGCTCATCATAGTGTGTTAAGTCTGTTTGGTCAGTGCACTGTTGATTGTTATGTATTGTTTTGCAGCCAAGCAGTTAATCAGCTTCACGCAGCAGTTACAAGATGTTGTTGCTAAAGCAAAAGACTCCATGGCAACTTTTGAATGTGAAACATCAGAGCCCTTTGTGAAAGTGAAATGGTTTAAGGATGGAATTGAGATTCATTCTGGAGACAAGTACAGGATGCACTCAGACAGAAAGGCTCACTTTCTTTCCGTATTAACAATTGACATGTCTGATGCTGATGACTACAGCTGTGCACTGGTAGAAGATGAATCTGTAAAAACCACTGCAAAGCTTACTGTTGAAGGTAAGAAGCATACAACTCAGTACCATGACATACTGATAAAGTGAAATCAGCTTCAGAAAGAAATAAAAGTATTTAAACAGACATCTAACACCCTTAGAGATGTGGAGCTGCTTTCATACTTTTGGAATCCAGTATGAAAGTCTAGAGATGTATTTATGTAAAACAGTTACACTATATATCTATATCCATTCTCTTAGGCTCATTTAATAACTTTTTTTTTTTTCTTCAGGAGAATCTAATCAAGCTTGTTTACAAATGTAATTATTTGCCTTTAGGTGCTGCAATTGAGTTTATTAAAGAACTTGAGGATGTTGAAGCGCCAGAATCCTTCTCAGCTGAACTTGAATGTGAGGTTTTCCCAGAAGATGCGGAGGGGAAATGGTATCATGGTGATGTTGAGCTCACTTCTAGTCTTAAACATGTGATTGCATCCCGCCGTGGTCGCCAGACCCTCACTATTAAAGATGTTAATAAAGATGATCAAGGAGAATATAGTTATGTTGTTGATGGAAAAAGGACTCAATGCAAACTGAAGATGAAGCGTAAGCATTTCTTACATTGTCTATATACTATCATTTTTCTATTTTATAGCATGTACTATAGCTGTATCATTGTTTCCCAGAAAGTTTTAATGTTCAATATTCTGCCTCTTATAAGTATTCATTAACTTCATTTAATTCCACAGCTCGTCCCATGGCAATTCTTCAAGGACTAACTGACCAAAGAGTCTGTGAGGGAGATATTGTGCAACTTGAAGTCAAAGTCTCCCTAGAAAATGCAGAGGGTGTCTGGATGAAAGATGGCCAAGAAATTCAGTCAAGTGACCGTATTCATATTGTGCTGGATAAACAATCACATATGTTGCTCATAGAAGATGCCACAAAGGAAGATAGTGGAACTTACTCTTTTAGTGTTCCTGACCTTGAGCTGTCAACCACTGGACAGATCACAGTTTACAGTAAGTCACTATGATGATTTTGAAGGTGTGTTTGATTTTTGGCTCCTTTAGGATTACTTTTTAAAGACATAATTTTTCTCATTATGAATATTTTTGTAACTTGGCAGGTGTGGAAATAGTGGTGCCTCTAGAAGATCTTCATGTAATTGAAGGAACAAAAGCCATCCTTGAATGTAAAGTTTCAGCACCTGATGTGTCCTCCTCAAAATGGTACCTAAATGATAATCAAATAAAGCCTGATGAACGTGTGCAAGCTGTATGTAAAGGTGCCAAACAGAGGCTGGTGCTCACCAGAACCCATGCATCAGATGCAGGACGCTATAAGTTAATGGTTGGCAAAGTGGAAACAAGCTGCAATGTCACAGTTGAAGGTTGGTGTTTCCTAAGAAGCACAGTTCTTTGTGAAATGATTTCTTTGAAAACAAAACTAGTGGAAACAACTAACAAATTTATGATTTGTTATTTTTATAGAAATTGAGATTATTAGAGGTCTTCATGACATCACCTGCACTGAAACACAGAATGTGTCCTTTGAGGTCGAGCTCTCCCATTCAGGGATTGATGTAATTTGGCATTTCAAAGGCCAACCCATACAGGCTGGTCCTAAATATAAAATTGAAGCACGTGGCAAAATATACAAATTGACAGTGGTGAAGATGATGAAAGATGATGAAGGAGAATATGTCTTTTATGCTGGAGAGAAGAAAACGTCTGGGAAGCTTATAGTAGCAGGTTAGTAGGGTTAAAGTCCAAGGTTTTTATTTCACTGTGATTTAGAAAGTACCCAAAGGACTTGGAGCAATAGTGCTCTTCCAGTGGGAGTTTGTCTTTAATTTATCCTTATATTTTTATGTTCTCCTTGCCTTTCCCCTTATCTTTTGTGATTAGTGTAATTTGAATCCTCAAATCTGCTGTGTTAATATATTTTGCTAGATCAGAAGAACAGTATGAAATGCTGTATTATGCTTTTGATGTAATTACTGTAAGAAAGAGGTTTTGTCTTGTGCATTCTCAGTATACCTGTGCTGATGATAAAATAAAAGATAATAACTAGGATGGAAATAAGAAACATAATTTTGTAATGTTCAGGTCATATTCTACTCCTGATTTTTCCCAGAGCTCAGAATGACTATGGCCATGCTGCAAATTAGGGCAAAGAATTCCAGCATCTACTTTTCATTTCTGTTTGGGGGAAAGCTGAACAGCAACACAACAAAAGAACACGCTTTTTCTTCCCAACAGGCGGTGCCATTTCAAAGCCTCTCAGTGACCTGACTGTGGCTGAGTCCCAGACAGCTGTTTTTGAATGTGAGGTGGCAAATCCTGAATCAGAGGGCCGGTGGCTACAAAATGGTAGACCATTAGCTACAACGGATCAGTACCGTGCCGAATCTGATGGTGTGAAAAGAAGGCTTGTTATCCCTGCAACCAAACTGGAGGATATGGGGGAATACAGCTATGAAATAGCAAGCTCAAAGACATCTGCCAAACTGAAGGTTGAAGGTCAGTATTTTCTATAATTAACTGATGTCTTTGAGACTTATTCTAGCATCGCTCACTCTATCTTGGACCAGTACTTAAGACACAAGTAAAATAAAATAAATCAAATAAAAAACCCCAAACAAACAAAACCCTGAGCCTATCCAATAACAACGACAAAAACTAAACAAGCAAATTCCCAACCAACCAACTAACAAAACAGACAAATAAAACTCCAAAAACTTCAGAAACCAGATATTTCTCATGGATACTACAAGTAAAGCTTCTTTACTGTGTTCCCAGCACACTACTTTGCTGGAAAGTGTACAAACTACTATATACATAAAATGAAGCAGGATTATTCAGTTTTATTAAAATTCAATTTTAGGCTTTAATTTTGATCTATTTTGTCAAGGTTTTTTTTCTATTTTCTTCCTCTTTTTTTTCTAGCTGTTAAGATCAAGAAAACCCTAAAGAACTTAACTGTGACAGAATCACAGGAGGCAGTTTTCAGTGTAGAACTGACCCACCCTGATGTGAAAGGAGCTCTATGGATTAAAAATGGTGTTGAACTTGAATCAAGTGACAAATATGAAATTACAGTGAAAGGAACTGTTCACACACTGAGAATCAAACACTGTGTTGTCACTGATGAGTCTGTTTACAGCTTTAAACTTGGAAAAATAGGAGCAAATGCCAGACTTCATGTGGAAAGTAAGCCATTCTGGTTTGAATATTTGCTGTAATGTGTGTTTTGAATTCATATCATACACAGTGCTCAATATTGCTAACTTTTTTCCTCAAGCTGTCAAGATCATCAAAAAGCCAAAGGATGTGACTGCTTTGGAAAATGCTGTTGTCTCATTTGAACTGAGTGTTTCCCATGATACTGTACCAGTCCGCTGGTTCCATAAAAATATTGAGCTTAAACAAAGTGATAAATACAAGATGATCTCTCAAAGGAAAGTTCACAAGCTTATGCTGCACAACATATCTCCCGATGACGCTGGGGAATACACAGCTCTTGTCGGGCAAATCGAATGCAAAGCAAAACTGTTTGTGGAAAGTAAGTATTGTAAGAAAGTAGTTATATGAATTGTTACACCAACACTGAGCAACTTGACACTTCATTGCCTGTTACCCTTGGTTTTTTGCAGTCTTCCAAACATACTAACCTTTAGAAAATTCTCTCTTTTTTTCCCCATAATTTTAGGCATACACATCACAAAGACCATGAAAAGTATTGAGATCCCTGAGACCAAAACTGCCTCTTTTGAATGTGAAGTTTCTCATTTCAATGTGCCAGCTGTCTGGCTGAAAAATGGTGTGGAGATTGAAATGAGTGAAAAGTTCAAAATAGTTGTCCAAGGGAAACTCCATCAGCTCAATATAATGAACACAAGCAGTGAAGACTCTGCGGAATACACTTTTGTCTGTGGAAATGATAGAGTCAGCGCAACCCTGACTGTAAAACGTATGTAAAAATTAAATTAACCAGAATATTTTACAGTTACAAGTAATAAGTTTGTGTTAACACATGGACTTAATGATATTCTGATAAAACCAGCAGACTGTAGAGGTGTTTTTAAACAACACTAAATAGCCACAACAGCATGTTTTAAAAGAGATTTAGAAGTGGTGAACTTGGAAGTCAGATCCTGTGTTCTTATTTTTTAGGCCAATATGCCTAAATGCCAGGTCACCATGGGAGACTGAATTTGGATTCCTATGTCATTCAGTAATTGCAGGTCATGTAATTGTAATACTGATTCTGAACACAAAATGTATGTTTTCATATTTCCAAAATCTTCTTAAAGACGTTGAAGCATCTCTAATCTGGTTAACATGCATTTAAAATAAAGTAAAACAGAATGGAAAAAAAGCAAACCATGTCCATTCCTTTCCTTTTAGCCATCCTAATTACCTCCATGCTAAAAGACATCAATGCCGAAGAGAAAGATACAATAACCTTTGAAGTTACTGTTAATTATGAAGGCATTTCATATAAATGGTTAAAGAATGGAGTAGAAATAAAATCGACTGATAAATGCCAGATACGAACAAAGAAGCTTACACACTCCCTCTCCATAAGGAATGTGCATTTTGGTGATGCAGCAGAATATACTTTTGTTGCTGGAAAAGCAGCTTCATCAGCCACTTTATATGTGGAAGGTATTTGCTCTCTTGATTTGTATGTTTAGCGATTTCTCGGGCTTAGATATCATCACAGCACTCATTCTACTTTCTTCTGCCCTAGCTCGTCACATTGAGTTTAGGAAGCATATTAAAGACATCAAAGTGGTGGAGAAGAAGAGGGCTATTTTTGAATGTGAAGTTTCAGAACCTGACATTCAGGTCCAGTGGATGAAGGATGGGCAAGAACTCCAGATTGGTGATAGGTAAATTATTGCTTGTACACCATATTGACTTCTGGAGTCTGTTTTCCCTCAGGAAATATCTAGCTCACTTTCTTTTCTGATGTGCTCAGGATGAAAATTCAGAGAGAGAAATACGTTCATCGTCTCATCATTGCTTCCACAAAGATGTCTGATGCTGGTCAGTACACTGTAGTAGCAGGTGGAAACACATCCAGTGCCAATTTGATTGTGGAAGGTCGTGACATCCGCATCAGAAGTGCCCAGAAAGATATTCAGGTAAGGCCTATACAGATGAATAAATATTTCATAGCTTTGTGACTCAAAGAATAATGCAAGGGAAGAGCAACAATATCTAACCAGAAAGAGTCATAGCACAAAAATCTGTAAGCATAAGGTCAGAACCTTCACCTAAGAAACTGGAGAGTGAGACCAGAGGAAAAACCAATATTACTTCTATTATTTATTCTTTTACAAAGGTCATTGAGAGACAAAGAGCTGAAATTGAATTTGAAGTCAATGAAGACGACATCGAACCACAGTGGTACAAGGATGGTATTGAGATCAACTTCCAGTATGAGGAAAGATACAAGTATGTGGTGGAAAGGAGAGTCCATCGAATGAGCATCTTTGAAACCACTTACTCTGACGCTGGAGAATATACTTTTGTTGCGGGACGGAATAGGAGTTCTGTTATTCTTTATGTGAATGGTATGTGGCCCCACAACTAATGTTTTGACTGTATTTATTACTCAGTGGTTTTCTGATTCTTATATGGCTTCTCTGGAATTCTAACTCTTCAAAGAAAAAAAAAATCAAAGATAATTTGGAACACTGCTGAATTCCTCATGTACATAGATGTTTCTTGCCCTATTGAAGTAGCTGGCTAGTGGATGAAAATATCATAGCAGTTCCTTTCCTATGGTATTTACTTAGGCCAGAAAAATCTTGAGTCTAAATAAAACGACTTTGTTGAAATGGACAAATATGCCTTTCCAGAGTGATCAACCTAACAATTCTTGGAAACATTTTGCCAGAAACACTTACACTAACACAGCTAATTATGTTAAGGCACTTGCTGCTAAATCATTCCCCCTATATCAAGGATGAGGGCAGATTTTCATGGACACATAAGATTAGGAATAATAAGGGTTTGTTTTGCTTAATTCTTTGCAAATAGTCTTCAATCACTAATAACATCAATAATGAGATTTCTCTCTCTTTCTTTCTTTCTCCTATCTCTCTTTGCCACCTCACTTTCCCCCAATTTCCAGCTCCAGAGCCACCCCAGATTATTCGGGAGCTAGAGCCAACAACTGTGGAGTCTGGCAAACCTGCCCGCTTTTGTGCTATTGTATCAGGCAAACCCCAGCCCAAAATTTCCTGGTACAAAGATGACCAACAGCTTTCTCCAGGTTTCAAGTGCAAATTTCTTCATGATGCACAAGAATATACTCTATTGCTGATTGAAACTTTCCCTGAAGATGAAGCAGTGTACACCTGTGAAGCAAAAAATGACTATGGAGTAGCTACAACTTCAGCTTCACTTTCAGTTGAAAGTGAGTTTCCTATGCTCTTAACAACGTTTGTGAAATGAAATTTTCATTCTTCATCTTTAAAAATCACTTTTTCCTCTTTTTCTTTAGTCCCAGAAGTTGTCTCTCCTGAGCTAGAAATGCCGGTGTATCCGCCTGCTGTCATAATACCACTACGTGATGCTGTTACATCTGAGGGACATTCTGCTTGTTTTCAGTGCAGAGCTTCTGGAACAGGTGGGTTTAATGACATCCTATACATCTCTCCACCTGTCAAAATTTTTCATCTTGAACTCAGAAAAAAATTCAGCAATATATGTGCTCAGATCAGTCTTCCCCTAGAAGTACAGATATTTGATACACACACAGCCAAGTGTTACTGACAAGTTTCAGTTAAGCACATCAAAGCATGGAAGTTTGAAACTGTCATAAATATATTAAGTGTTTCTAAAAAGATCTGTTTATCATAATTTCTCATAGTTTATCTTTGGAAACGTCTCAGCATTTTAAATGCTAACTGATGTTAGAAAACTCTGTGAGTAAGACACAGAGAGAAAAGCAGTACTGCATCAAATGAACATGAATTTCTGAAGACACACACTGCCATGTCCTTAATACACAAACTGACCGAAACTGTGACTCAACCTTCCTCCTAATATTTCTAAGTATCATTCGGCAAACACTAAACTCTGGTTACTTTCTTTATCTTAGCACAAAAAGTGTTTGCTAATTTTCCTTTGAGGTGTAGATTTTACTTGAATAAGTTTTTTGATTTAGATACATAGAATGTCACTCTGCAATTAAAATATCTTTTCCTTAACACACATTCAAATAAAGCTACTTTTCTCCACTTAGCAAATGGCCTTGAGTATGACTACTAGTGAAATATTCACATAGTAAACTGCAGAGTAAGATCCAGTTCACAACCCAAAGAATTTAAAATTATTAATTATTATTTCAAGACAAACAAAATTCCAAATTAAAAAAATAATCCTATTTGACGGCTCTATAAAAATCAATACAAATTGGTTATACACATATATATGCAAATATATATAATTTGCATTACCATCCCTTGAAATAAAACTCCATTTAAAAAAAAAAAAGCTTTAGAAAAATTCTGATTCTGCTTCAGAAAATATATGTTGGAAATACTGGCCCACCCTTTGTGCAATGCATGCTAGTGTAATATTTTTTAATAGAACTGTACTTATGTGAATGTGGAAGCTGCATTTATAGCACAGAATATAAGGATCCTTTCATCTAGATCACCCATCGTAGAATCATTTAGGTAGAAAAAGACCTCAAAGATCATCAAGTCCAACTATTAACCCAGAATGGCCAAGTCCAGAAATAAACCATGTCCCTAACTGCCGAATCTACAGGGCTTTTGAATACCTGCAGGGACTGTGACTCTACCACTTCACTGGGCAGCCTGCTCCAATGCTTGACAACCCTTGCAATGAAGTAATTTTTCCTATTGAAAATCTCCTTTATTGAATACACTATTCAAATGCATTTGCATACCTCTCACTTGTGTTATAAAAACCTTTTATATTAGGTTAGGTAACACATGATTGCAAGTACAATTGTTTAATGGTAGGCATTGAGCAACCGGCTATTGAAAACACTCTTCTGATAACAGTAATAACACACTGCTTGAGTAACAACATACGATTGATGATGTAGTACAGTGACAGATGGAGAGAAAAAGCTAAAATCTGCTTTAATCCACTCCTGTCTACAAGAATCTGTACAAGTAATACATTTTATATAGAAATATATAAATCTTTCTTGAGAAATATGACAAGTAATATTTGCAATAAAAAGAAAGAGCTGTGCTTAGCAGAAGAATGATCTGTTTCAATTTCTTAACCTGACTAGCTCAAGCTAGATATTTTATAGCCTGTTTAATCATGCAAATGTAGCAAAATCACATTTTTAAAAATATACTTTCTCTGACTTTAGCCATACAAAAATATTTTTGAATTTTTACACTGAGAGTGTCAAGGAAGAATGATTTTTAGTCAATAACATATCAGCACCAGAATCAGTTTTCCCATACAAATATTTCCAGTGCACTAATCAAAACCTAAAGCAACAAGTAGGTCACTTTCCACTCATCACATTTTACCAGAATAATACAAGGCACATTTAAATTTAAATGTTTGTGCTTTATACTTTTGAAAGATATAAATATAAAAATAGCATTTACTTGCTAGTATAATATCATAACTTAGACCTTTTTCTTTTCTATCTTTTGCCTGAGCAGATCTGAAAGTGTCTTGGTACAGCAAAGAGAAGGAGATCAAGCCATCACGTTTTTTCAGAATGACTCAATTTGAAGACACTTACCAGCTGGAGATTGCTGAAGCTTATCCAGAGGATGAAGGAATCTATACCTTTGTGGCAAGCAATTCTGTGGGCCAAGTGACCAGCACTGCCACCTTGAAGTTAGAAGGTACACTGTGCCATTAAAAAAGTTTTCTTGCTCAGGTCATGTTCCAATAATCATCTTAATATACACTGATACTGATACGCGAGTTGTTGTTTGTCATGTTGTCTTTTAACTCAATTAATTGCTGCCATTTACAATGTCCACAGCATACATTTATGTCTCAAAAATATATGTCATGAACAGAAAAAAGTATTTCAAGATTTTTTCATGTTCCATGCCCCCTTTTCATTTACTCCAGTCTTAAAATCTGACATACATCAAAGATGGTAAAAACCTTTTTTCTAATGGAATTTTTTTGCTTACACATTCTTTGATTTGCCTTGTGAAGACAATCTAGTAGTTTTTGTATGAAATAAATTACTTTGAAGGTTTTGAAAAACAACTCAAATAGAGGTATGTAACAGGTACGTGGGCAACTGAAAAGAAATCCTTTACATTCATATGAATTAATGAAACATTGATCAAAATTTTAGAGCAGAAATACTGTTTGGAGAATTTGCTTTTCTATATTGTTCTTTATATTATTTAACCATAAATATTTTGTTTTCTTTTTGCATTAGATTTTATAAATGATGAATGAGAATAATTCATGCTGTTGTGAGTTAGGAAAAAAACTTGAATGAGAGAGAAAATTCATTGTAGTGTAGGGTAAGAAATTAAAAGTTGGCATGCTTCTTTTCAGGATTTAAAAATGTTGAAGAAGTTACATCAGAGTCCCCTTGGCATGTTTCTTCATCTGTTTCACTTAAGGAGGAATCTGTTGGCCAAAGGCCCACCTTTATCCAGCCTATTTCAAGCTGCAGGGTATGCAGCGGGGAATCAGTCAGATTTCAAGCTAGAGTCTCTGGCAGGCCCAAACCAAAAATCCAGTGGTTTCATAATCAACAACTCATGTTGCCAAAAAAAGACTTAGTTTTCCACTTTGATGAGTCTACAGGCACAGCTATACTGATAATAGTAGATGCTTTCTTAGAACATGCTGGCCAATACTCTTGCAAGGCAAGAAATAGTGCTGGAGAAACAACTTGTACAGCTACACTTACAGTGACTGCAGAAGGTAAAGCCCCATTTTTACTTCAAAGGGATTCAATTTGTTGCATACCACACTTTTATGCTGTTACTAATTTTTTCCTTGTTTCACACCTTTTCTTTCCCACCTAACTTTAATAGAACCCTCAGTAACCCAGCCACTCTCATTTCTTGTCTTTGAGCTGTAACATTTGGAAATTTTCAAGTTTGTATCTCAATATAGGTCAAAGAATAGAAATGCTTTAATCAAAGCATTCAGGATTTTAAAACAAGTGGTTTAATGATCTTTATAGCAGTGACTGAGGTATTTTGCACTATTCTGTAGGAAAAGAAAAAAAAAAAAAAAACAAGATAAAAAAAGAAAATACCTCCTTTAAAAGTGCCATTAAGTTTCCAATACTAAAATGGACCACTTTGGTGAAAGAAGAGAACAAGCACCAACTGAGTATCAACTGCATGACTAGTTTAGGCATCATTTGTTATTTATACACATGAATGGATAACTTCTATGTCAACAGAGTAGTACGTCTGGCATGCTGTGTTTTCAAATGAAGATCATTCATTTTCATCCTCCATGCTGTTTGATTTTGTTCAGAGCATGGCCAGTAAAGTTCTTTAGATACTAATGTTGTTGTTTTTGTTACTTGATTACACAGTGCAAGCCCTAGATAGGCAAAGTTCTGGGAAAGATGTAAAAGAGTCTATCCGGTCACAGTCTATATCAGAACTTCATGTTTCTCCTCTCACAAAGAAGAACATTGAAACTTATCAAAAAGAATTTAAATCAGTGCAACATCCATCACAGGAATTGCGTGTACAGGTTTTTGAAAGTGTATCAGAAAGTTTGACCATGAAGGCTACATCAATTGAAGAAATTAAAGCTGTGCATACCTCAGTCCTTTCTCAAACATCTCAGAGCACCAAAATCTCTATGATGACTTCTCAAGAAAAGAAAGAAGTCCCTCCAAAGATTCTCTTGCAACTCAGAGACCTAACTGTGAAATGTGGTGACACTGCTCAGTTCATATGTGCCCTAGAAAATGAATTCTATGAGTTTCTTTGGGCCCATGAAGGTAAAAAGATAGAATTGTCTGAAAAATTGAAGATATCACAAAACGGAAATGTTCTTCTGCTCACAATCCTACATGCCCAGCTGTCAGATCAAGGACTGTACAGTTGTACTGTGTATAATGACTATGGAGGGACAACAACATCAGCAATACTAACAGTCAAAGGTGGTTATCTGACTTTTAACATTTTTACTTACTTTTTGCAGCTTCATTATAACTGCCTACAGCCCACTCCTATTACCTTTATTATCAGTATTTAATTGAGAAAGCTCTAGTAATAATGTTCTGGGGTTTTTCCTGCACATTTACAGCTCTATTCATAAGTAGCATGTACAGTACTGGGAAGTTGGCACTGTAACTTTGTGCCTCTTCCCAAAAAGTCACAGATGTCTCAGGCTTTTTACTCCTCATATCCTTCATGTTATGCAGTGACGTGTAAAGAAAAACAAGCTTGTAGGAATTTTTATATTTTGTTAATTCCTGAAGCAGGAGTTTAAGGAAGAAAAGAATGCCAGAGGCAATTTTGAATTAGATACCAGGTCATTTCTAACCCCAGCATGTTTCCAACAAATCCAAGATTCAAATTCCAAAGTTTGCAATATAAGTTAATGTATTTGAAAGGATTAATGGGTGCAAGTATTGTATTACTGCAATACTGAACTGTCTTTTACCTTTCACTCTTCCTAATATATTAAGTGTTTACTTTTTTGCTTAAATTCCTTCTACCTCTTCCTGACATCTAAGTACTAAAATGTTAGTAGTGTTACCACTAGTGAAGACCCAAAAATGTATTGTTACCACAGGTGATAGTATTTCTGATGAGTTCAAAGGAATCAAGACCAGAAAACTAAGATGAATAATGAAAAGGGCATTGACCCTGTTGATCTGGCTCTTAATTACTGAAACGTCTTTCTTCACTATAGAGCTGCCAAAAGCACTTTACATAATCTTCTGCTGCTACTTTCCTAATTAAGGCTCTAGATTAGAAGCAAAGATGTGCTTTTTTTTAGTCACTGTGGGAAAGACCCACAGGCTTAACTGGTAACTAGAACTAGCCTAACAGGAATAGAACTCTTAAATGTGCCATCACTCGTGTTTAATAGCACTGTTTTAGCACTAATATACAGCATATTCTATCAATACTAACTACTGGGTTTTCTCCCCATAAGTATAAGGATGTTTTTTATTCCTGCAAAACATCTGAGCTAATACTTTTCCTAACTTTATTCTTACCTAGCAAAAGAAGCACAAGCCAAAGCAGTAACAAAAATTACTCTTGAATCAGATTCTAAAAGCTTTAAAGCAGCCAAAGATTGTCAGTTTAAAGCATCTGAAGTTAAGCAAGAACCTTCAAAGAAAACCTCAAGCTTGTTTATATCTACATCCCAAAGACCACATGAAGCTGAGAAGCAAAGAAACAGAGTATACTATCCTGATGTCGTGCCATGTGAAGACATCACAGAAACTGACGCCAAAGCACCAGAGTTTCTTGAAACTCTGCCTTCAGAAACCACTGTAAAAGAAGGAGATGATGTGTTTCTCTTTTGCATAATGAAAGGTGTGCCTACACCTTGTGTAGTCTGGCTGTTCAATCAGCTAATAGTTGAGGAGTCTGCGCTGTGTTCCCTAAAACACAATGGGCCACTGTGCAGTTTAAGATTGTTGAAAGTTGGTCAGGACCACGAGGGTATATACAAGTGCAGAATAGTTAACCCTGCAGGACAAGCCGAGTGCAGCACCCATCTGAAAGTGACAGGTTGGCAACTGCATGTTCCTTCCAAGTATCAATTCTTCATGCATAGCATCATAACTGCATTCCACTACATTCATTCCCTAGGAGATGATAAGGAACGAGAAGTATCTCATTAGTCTCTGCATTGTTGAATGTTTTCTTCAGGGATTTACAGCATGATGAAGGCATGTTGTTTTAGAAACTTTCCCCCACCCTGCAAAAAGAAAGCAAATCTTACAGAAAAATGTACATTGCAAACAAGTTTGAAAATATTTGATTACTTTATTCTCAAAATTTATCAAGTGATTGAATTGTCTGGCATGCATTTATGTGTGTGTACATGTGGATTTATGTCTATTTGCAAAACAGATTGGACATTTTTACTATATAAAGTGTTGATTGGCACATTTAACAATTATATCTCAAAAATATTTGTCTTTTTTATTCTAGCTCCTGAAAAAATTGTTCATGAGAAGCTAGAGGAAGAGGTTGAAATGGAAGTGAAAGGTACAATAACCAATGAGAATAATTATTACCAGTAATTAGTAATGTTGTGGAAATGTTTTATCAGCTTCCATGAAGTGTCTGATGGGGAAAGACACACTTTAAAGCATATTGGAACATGTTGCATGTTTGTTTTGATATGCAAAAGGTTACCCGCATTATAAGGTTATTTAAGTTTTAAAATATGTTTAAAACTTCAAATCAATAATTGTGCAGCCATATTTTTAACTTTTACTTCATGCTTTGCAGCTGTTCACAGAGCTCATTATGTTCAATTTCCTTTTGAATGCATGGAATAGTTTACTTCAGAAGGAAGTTATACAAATCTTAATTGTATTATTTTTA
This sequence comes from Melospiza melodia melodia, assembly GCF_035770615.1. Lineage (NCBI taxonomy): Eukaryota > Metazoa > Chordata > Aves > Passeriformes > Passerellidae > Melospiza > Melospiza melodia. Next base: position 22,851,913 of record NC_086201.1, on the reverse strand, counting down.
AACAAGTTAGCAGCCTAACATTAATAGGTTCAATGGACACTATTGGATGGATAGATGAAGTATACTAGAGAGCATTTGTTGTTTAGGTTATGTGAAAGCTACACATTCCCATTGATTCCTCGCACTTCTTTTTACATACATTAATTCATCATTATACATCTCTTACCCTGGCTTGCAGATAGCATACGTGGTTCATGTTGCTTGCTTTTCCCCCCGTGCATAACACTGTGGAGTTAGTGGCTGTATTAGTTCGAATAAACGCCTTCTCATTTCATGTTACTTACTTTTTAAAAAATATATTTCAAACTATTTTTTTCAATTGTTTGAACATATCTACAAAAAGAAGGGTCAGAAAGGGCGTTTATTCTACTGTCTGCAAGTCAGGTAAGATTTTCTACTTTGCCACCCAAAGACACACAGCTTTTCCAGGCAACAAAAACATATACGCAGAAGAACATGTTATTTTGAAATTCTTTTTTTGCTTGTTCAAGAAGAAATTTCCAGTCTGAAGAAAGAACAGACAACGAACGATTTTCGTGTCAATCTTTAAAACAGAGCAAGGCATTGCGTTTATTCGAACAAATATGGTGAGTGAATTACTTTTTTTTCCTGGGTGTGTGATGAAATCTGTTGCATGCCCATTTTTTATTTCAATATATTGCTACTTTTTACAACCAGGTGGTAAGCAGAGCGTGACATGCTGTAACCCGGTCTCCTTCTCTTGCAGAGCAGCGCAGCGGGGACTTCGAGGGACACGGCACAGCGGCGGTGCTGGCTTGCCCGCAGAACCGTAAACCCATCTTCACACAGGGACTGAAGTGTAGGTCTGTCCTGGAGGGGGACCCCGCGCTGTTCCGCTGCAAGCTGGTGGCGTGCCCGGCGCCGCACATGGCCTGGTTCCACAACAACCGGCCCGTGCGGCAGGACTGCCGCAAGGTGATTCGCACCGAGAGCACGGAGCACACGCACTGCGCCAGCCTGGAGCTGCGGGACGTGCGGGAGCACGACGCCGGCAGCTACAGGGTATTCGCCATTAACACGGAGGGCTCAGCCGAGTCCACGGCCTCCCTGCTGGTGTCCCGCCGTGGGGAGCGGCGGGGCCCGGCCCCGGCCGGGAGCGCGGAGTGGCTGCGGCCGAGCTGGGGCTGCCTGCTGCAGCAGCGGCGGGAGGAGCGGCTGCGGGTGGTGCTGCGCTGCACCGGCTCCCCCTTCGACAAGGGGCAGGAGGCTGAGCCCGGGCACCTCTCAGCAGCCCGGGGCAAGGTACGAACCATCCGTTTCCAGAGCCTGCCGCTCGGGAGGCCTTGCCGCCCGGGGCTGGCGCACGGTAGGGAGCACAGGGCCACAGTGGTTAATGCTGAGGAGCTGCTGGATGAGGAGACCCGCTGGAAGCTGCAGAGGCTGCGGGAAGCCAAGAGGGCAGCGCTGCAAAAGAAGCAGGAATTCCTCATGTCTGCGCCTCAGGAGGCGCCTCCTGAGCAGCCCAGCCCACGTAAGGTGGCAGCCAAAATGGTTGGCTCAAAGCCCCTCACAGTGCAGGTAGTGAAGCAATACTCCAGGTCCAAGGACCTGGTGGAGAGATGGCAGGTGCAAGGTGGGCTCCTGGAGCCCTGCCCACCCCTCTTTGTACAGGAGATCAAGCCTCAGGAAGCTGTTGAGGGACAAAGATGTGCTTTCTCCTGCCTCTTCCACGGCCGCCCACAGCCCACCGTCACTTGGTACAACAATGACAAGCCCGTGGGGCGCATCCAGGGCACTGCTGTCCACACCACGGGGTGCTGCTCCACACTGACCTTCCCATCTGTGCTCCCACAGCATGGTGGCACTGTCACCTGTGTGATCTTCAACCCGCTGGGCACAGTCAGCACCTCAGCTGGACTCCGTGTGAGGCGGCGAATGCCAGCCTACCAGTACGCAAAGAAGGAAAAGGAGGAGATGACAGTGGAGGAGAAGAAAGAGGTGAAGGAGGAAAAAAGGGAGAAAGAGAAGAAGGAAGAGGAGAAAATGAAGGAGGAGGAAGTTGGTGTGGTCTTTGCAGCAGAGAAGGGACTGCCAAGTGCAGTTCCAGACTCAGACTTGCTGTCGTTGCCTGTGGAAATCAAAATCACTGCCCCGACTCCAACACCAGAGCAAGACACAGAGATGAGAGAGGTCCCACGACCCTCTCCAGAGCGGGCTGCTTCCACCATGAAGCACAAATTTAAGTTTTCATTTGATATGGGAAATGAACCACCCCAAATTGTGAGAGAAGCCCCAGAACATATTCATTGCTGTGAAGGAGAGGAAGTGGTGTTGGAGTGTGCTGTGTCTGGGCAACCCCCACCAGTTGTGAGCTGGTCCTTGAATGGCCAGAACCTCTCTGTCAGTGAGAGACTGAGGTTTGAAGAGGGCAAGAATGGCACATACCGCTTACACCTTCAAGAGGTCTCTGTCACAGATGCCGGGCGATATTGTTGTGTGGCCACAAACGTGGCTGGAACAGCACAGACTGCCTCTGAGCTCACAGTGCAGCCCAGGGCACCCAAACTGTATAGCAGGGCTGAAGGCACTGAGGAACTGCCTGCCATGGACCATGTTCTGCACCTCCAAGACCTCAGCATACTTGGTAGGGATGCAGAGGAAAAAATTGCATGCCCCAAGGAGCAGGAAGCCCACCTACCGTGGTCCCTGAGGTTGTCTCCACCTCCTGGTGACCAGTTGGAAGGTTGTGAGGAAACACCTCACATCAGGGAAAGTGAGATGGAGGGAACAACGGTGCTGGATATCACAGAAGTTTATGCAAGGCAAGAAATGGTCAATAGAGAAGAAAGGGTGAGTTATACAGATGGTATTTCTGAGACGAGACAGAACAGAGGAAAAGCTGTCTCTGAGGAGCACATAGTTGGAATTGATACCACTGAATTGCACTCTACTGTATCAAGGGAAGGATGTGAATTGGTGGCCAAGGACTCAGGTCACTTTTCTGAGGAGCTGGAGCCTGAAGGAGGCAAAGTGCTACCACATACAGATACTCTGTCCTGGGACATCTTGAAGTCACCATTTATGGAAGTGCAAGAAAAAATACATGCTCCTGAGCAGTCTGCTCTGGCAGGGGAGTGTAAGGATTTGTCATTTATGGAAGTGCAAGAACAAATGCCTGCTCCTGAGCAGTCTGCTCTGGCATGGAAGGGGAAGAATTTATCATTTATGGAAGTGCAAGAACAAATACATGCTCCTGAGCAGTCTGCTCTGGCAGGGAAGGGGAGGAATTTACCATTTATGGAAGTGCAAGAACAAATACATGCTACTGAGCAGTCTGCTCTGGCAGGGGAGTGCAAGGATTTATCATTTATGGAAGTGCAAGAAAAAATACATGCTTCTGAGCAGTCTGCTCTGGCAGGGGAGTGCAAGGATTTATCATTTATGGAAGTGCAAGAACAAATACATGCTACTGAGCAGTCTGCTCTGGCAGGGGAGTGTAAGGATTTATCATTTATGGAAGTGCAAGAACAAATACATACCTTTGAGCAGTCTGCTCTGGCAAAAGAAGGTAAGGAATTCTCATTTATGGAAGTGCAAGAACAAACACATGCCTTTGAGCAGTCTGCCCTAGCAGGGGAGTGCAAGGATTCATCATTTATTGAAGTGCCAGGGCAAGCACGTGCCCCTGAGCAGTCTGCTTTGGCAAGGGAGTGTAAGGTTTCACAATTTTTCATTCCTGTATCACCTGTGGTGCAAGACAGAAGTGATGTCTGCGCAGAGTGTGATGCCCCTGCCGGGGAGGCAGTGACTCCTGATGTGCCTCTTGTGGAAGAGCCAAGTGTGCGCCACCTGCAGGACCACATTGCGAGCACCCCCACAAAGGAGGAGTTTGGCTTTTATGAATTCTATGCAGGAGAGCAGCAGGAGGAACAGGAAAAGGAGCAGGAGAGATCAGTTGGTTTTGAACAGAGCATTAAAGCTGATGATAATCTTTCTAAAGAAGAAGTGATTGATGATGGTGATGGCACACATTGGAAAATACAAAGTGACAGGCAAATGCTGCAAGAAATTGAGTGTGATGCATACAGCCCTTCTTTGAATCTAAACCCCACTCCTCCTGGCATAGAAAGCTCAGGTCAGGTTTTTACTGAGAAAGCTGAAGAAGTGGAAGAGGTGCATTTCAGAGAGCGGCTGCTGTCCTCTGAGCCTGACACTGAGATCATATTTGATCTGAAGAAGTTTGCAGAGCCTTTCCCAGCTGCAGAGACTGTGCACACAGAACAGGCACAAAACCCCCCAGCCCTGGAAAGTGTGGAGGTCATCACTGGGATCATCTCCCCAGTGCACCAAGGTGATGTGCTTGAAGGAGGGATGTCTCTGAGTGAGGAGCTGCGTCAGAGCTACAGGATGCAGCAGGAGGAGGTTGATGCCCAGGAAGAAGAAGAGGCAAGAGAAATCACAACATCTGAGTTGCAAACTCCTAATGGGGATCTTGGCAGTGTCATGATGTCTGCTGAAGAGGGATATTCTGCTGAAGAAGTTCAGGATTCAAAGATGAGTGTCTGTGGAGAGGACTCACTCCAAGAAAAAGTTAATGAATTTCTAGTGGAGCCCACACCAGGTTTCCAAAGAGGAGTTGAGGAAGCACGTGTGTGGGAGAGTGGGGAACGACTGGAGACCACAGACTCCCAGAGTGACAGCTTCATTGTGGACTTGAAAAAAGCTGCACATGAAAAGAAACTCCAAGCTGGGCATCAGGCTGAGGAAGATGGTAGTTCTGAGACAGAAAAGTTCTTTGAGCCAGGAAGGAGCACCTTCAGCTGTGAGATGGAAAGCACAGATTCCCCTGAGGAGATGCTCAGAGACATCCAGCAGGAACCAAACACAACCAAGGGCTTCTCTTTGGGGAACCTCATCCTCGGATTAGTAATGGATGATCCTGTGGCACAGAAGGAGCAAAGGAAGGAGTCTTGGGACAAGAAGAGGACTGCCAGTGAGGAAGCCTCTGAGAATAATGGAGAAGAAATGTGGGAGGATACTTCTGCAGGTCCAGAACCCAGTGCTCTTCTAATCTCAGAGCTAGAGCCTAATTTGTCCCTGGCCAATTATTTAAGATCCACTGGGATATATGAAACTCCAACTCTCAAAGGCACAGTTCAGAAGGAGCAGCAAGAAACTATAACTTCACTGGAAGTGGAGGAGGTTACCTTCAGCACGGTTTATGATTATTACAACAACCATCAGGAATTTGCCCGGCCCTTCTCTCCTGAGTCAGAAATGTCTATAGAGCTGGAGAGTGGGAGCAGAGAGGAGTCACCTGATTCAGACCGCTTCTACACACCTCCGTCCTCTGTGGAAATCTTTGAAACTGCTTCATCAGCATCCTACCACACGCCGCTCAGCACACCCGAGCGCTACTCCACACCGTCCGAGGGCTCAGGGTACAGCACGCCGCCCGAGCGCTACTCCACACCGTCCGAGGGCTCGGTGTACAGCATGGCCCCTGAGCACTACCCCTCACCTCCCGAGAGTTCAAAATGCAACACACCCTCAGAGCAGTATTTCACACCCTTTGAGGGACCCTACTCTGCATCGGGGGACAGCACGCCACCGGAACGCTACCGGACACCCACTGGGGAGTATATGGATGCCCTGACCATGCTCCCCCTCTGTGAGAGGAGGCATCAGCCTCCAGACCAGCCCCAGTCAAATGGGTTTATGACCCCCTGTGAAGCCCTGGAGCCGTCAGGCAGGGACATGCCACCAGCATTCCTCAAGGCGTTGAGCGGGAGGAGGTTGTATGAGGGCAGCACACTGATGTTTGTGGCTGAGGTGGTGGGTGTGCCCAAGCCAGGAGTGAAGTGGTATCATAATAAGTCTCTGCTGGAGCTGGATGAGAGAGTGCAAATAGAGAAGGATGGGGACAAATATATTCTGGAAATCACTAATGTCCAGAAAGCTGATGAAGGACAGTATCTGTGCCATGCAGTGAACATTGTCGGGGAAGCTAAAAGTATTGCAGAGGTGGAGGTTTTGCCTGAAGATGGACGGTCACTGGCACTGCCACCCCCTGTCACCCACCAGCATGTTATACACTTTGACATGGAGCAAAGCACATCTTCGAGGTCCCCTTCACCACAGGAAATCCTCCTGGAAGTGGAGCTGGATGAAAATGAAGTGAGAGAGTTTGAGAAGCAGGTCAAAATCATAACCAGTCCTGAATTTAGCCCAGACAAGAAGAGCATGGTGGTTTCCCTAGATGTACTTCCACTTGCCTTGTTAGAACAAGCTGCAGGCTTGGCAGCAGGGGAGAATGAGGATGTAAAAATTGATTTCCAAGTAACTGAAATGCCTCCACGCTTTGCTGTGCCCATTACAGATATCAAGGTGACAGAAGGCTTGGATGCAGTTTTTGAGTGTGTTGTAACAGGTACTCCTGTCCCAGTAGTTCAGTGGTTCAGAGGTGACGCATGTGCGACACCTGGCACAGGGAAGTATGTTGTGAGTCAGAAGGAGGGACTTCACAGTCTGACGGTCAAAAATGTAGGACCTTCTGATAGTGGCTTGTATCGCTGTCAGGCAACTAATAGGCTGGGAGAAGCAACTTGCAAAGGCTCCCTTGTGATCATGGCTCAGCAGGAAGCAAATGCAGAGAGCAGTGGGACAGTCAGAGGCTGTGAACCACACAGGTCTCAGAAGTGTGACTTGCTTTTGAGTACAACTGTGAGCCCAGGTGACCAGTCAGAAATAGAGCTGGAATTTGAGTTTGAGCCGCACAAAGATGGCTCAGAAAAAGCGATTCAACTGCTTGCAGTGACTCAACAAGAGCAGGAAGTGGAAGGGGAGAAGCATGTCAACATTAATTTTGATGTGTTTGCAGAGCCATCTGAAGAGGAACGGGTTGAGTTTAGGGCAGAGGACTCAGAGAGCTGCAGCTTTGAGTTCCAGGTCACAGAAGCTCCTCCCAGATTTGTGAGGCTGATTTCTGACTACAGTACATTTGTAGGTGCCTCAGTGAGCTTCCAGTGTCTTGTGACTGGTTCCCCCTGTCCCAGTGTCCGCTGGTACAAGGATGGGGTGTTGTTGGAAGGGGATAGGTACTGTGCACGGGAAGAGCAGAACGGCTTGCACAGTCTTACCATTGAAAACCTGGTGCAAAGTGACAGTGGGCAGTACAAATGCATAGCTACTAACAGGGCAGGAACTGCTGAGACTTGTGCTGTGTTAACATTATACTAAATTTCCATCGTTTATTTCAGAGTCTGTCTTGAAATACTAAGTGTTTTTATGATGTTCTTCACTGCAGCTAAAAATGCAGCACTCATTTTAGGGGCATTGTTTTCATCTCTCTAAGGATGAAAACCACTCTGTGGGCATATTTGTATTTCACTTAGGTTTGCCTTCTTTGGGGAATTTAAGTGAGATTTAATCCATGCATAGATTTTTGTGCACACTTTCTGCACTGAGGGATATTTCGGACTCCTTCTATGCTCCTTGCTCATTCTTGTAAAGATATTTTAATTGACACTCATTTGCGTAGGACTAATTTTTTTGTATAATGTATATATACCTATGTGTCTGTAACAGTGCAATCACTACTGTTTTATGTAGGCCAGAAATCACCTGAAAATGTAGACACCACCTTTTTCTTGTGACCTTAAGGTATGGAACACTAACTTATGTTTGCTGTTTAGTTTGGGTATAGTTCTGTTAAAGAACTCCTTAAAATTGTTACTTCCCCTTCTCACAATGTTGTGTCAGAACATGATTCAAATCCTGTTTATGGTTTCTATCACTGCAAAATTCTTACATCTATGGGCCTCTTTCATGGAATTAAATGCCTTTTTAAAGTCAATGAAATTATGCTGTTGCAAAGAGAAGCAGAGAAATGGGAAGGAAAATTAAAATTTTGCACTTGTAGAGACTGAACAGGATTTTCTTCTCTATTACCAAGTAATAAACATGAAAGCATATTTTGTACTGTATTTTTAGAAGTTAAAGGGAAAGGACAAAGGGAGTGTAATAATAACAAATCAATTATATTGCTGTAAATTCATTAAAATAATTTTGGTTGTCCCTGTATTCCAGTGTCATTCATAAAAAAATGCATAGTAGTAAAAAAGTAAGATATTTTTATGCAATATTCTCCTCACATTAGAACTGGATCTCTACATATTCCTTTTTTCTTTCTCTCCTTTTTTTTATTATTAAGAACAGTTAAGTGTGCTCTGTAACGAGATGACCAGAAATAAGGGGAATATATTCAGTTGTTATGTGTGGCATTTTTTCAGCACGGGAGATTTTTGCATTAATGTTCTCAATGTGAATGTATATTTTTATATTTAAAGTAATGCTAATATTTAGGAGGAAGCACCAGTAGCTGACATAATTGAATCAGAATTAAATCTACCTTACACAAACAATGATAAATTGATTAAGAAAATCTGTTAAATGGAGGAAAGTTATTAATTAACATTCCTCAGAAACTAAATTACTTTCTAATGCACATGCCAGCTTTCCAGTCACCTATATGTCAAGATGAGATCTTGAGTTCAAGATCCCTAAGCAAAAATTGGTTTTACTTTGTTTACCTGTTAATGAGATTCTTCCAGTTATTTACAAATTGCTGTCAGTTGCAAACAACTTTAAGTGGAGTGACTTTAAGCATTAAAACTACTCCTATAGTGTGTTCAGTAATGTTCATACCATTTCTTATTTCTGAATTTGATGTGTCCTCACGGTGAGACCACATGTCTCAAAAAATCTGTTATCTTCTAAGACTATCCCATCACTCACCTGGGATACTAATTTTTGTTCAAAATATTCACCTTGCCCAGTCATGTTGCCTAAAATTTTAAAATCAGGAGTGGCAAGTACTAATAACCCAGTACCCGGGCAAAATGACTGAAGTGTTAAGGCTAATGCAAATGTGTCACTTCAGTGTCTTCTCAGTCATGACCCCTCAATTAATATTTAAGATTTGTATGTTAAAAGGCAGAGTTAATTGTGCTTTCTGACATGGTGGTAGGAAAGAGAAGTATGCCTGTCTGGCCCAGTGTTGTGCTGGGAATGAATTACTCCATGATGTGTCCTTGATCCATTCCTTGTGTTGATGTGTAGCACTAACTGGTTGATTAGACAGCAGAGGTCCTTAGGGAGGTTGGCATGAATTGTCTGATGTTCTATGTCAGCTGGGATGTCAGGGGTGTTTAAGTTCCAAAGTCAAAGAGGTCAGAGGCCCTTTGATTAGGTCCTGCGCAATTCTGAGGTGTGTTTATTTTGCATGTAAATCTGAATATTTTTAGAAGAAAGAGACCCATAACTTGTTTGTTGAGCCATAAGCCACACAGGTCCAAGTCATATTCACATCTGAAATATATGGCCAAGCATCTTTATCTCTACCCACGTAGTGGTGTTTGTGGTTTATGTAAATGTATAAGTCTTGGTTTAAGTTTTGTACATTAGCCAGGAGCACCTGGTTCACCTAAGCTACAACTATTAAATCTGGAGTAATCCTAGATTTGAATGAACTTAGTATGGGACAACTGATATAGCTTGACTATCTTTTTTCAAAATTTTGTGGTTTTCATAGGAATCAAAAAGCTCACCATTTTATTTTCAGATTTAATGTTATCTTCATTTCTACAAAACAAGTATCTTAAAAAAATTAAATATGTTTATTTGTCATCAATGTATATTGAATGTTAACATGTATGGTTAATTTGTGAAATAAATATGAAATTATTTAACTCCATTGCTTCTTGTACTTTATTCATTTTGCAAACATATCTAAAATATGAAGAAGTATCTGTATAGTTCTCCTCTCATAAATATCCAGGAACACACAAAAGTGCATTAATTTTTGCCACACTCCTATGTATAAAGCATTCTCCTGTGCTAACATCGGTTTCACTCTGCAATTTTTATATATTTAATTTTTTTATTTTATTGGCCCAATTCTGCCACCCATTCTCGAATTTATTTGCACAATTTATTACTGTTTTAACAAGGTTGGTAAGTAATGCTGAAGGACTGCTATAATTTTTTTTACTTAAGCATTTCTTCTCTGCAGTTAATCATTGCATGCTATGTCACTGTTATCACTGTGCTATGTCATTTATATTATGGCATTTGTGGCAAGACTAATAATTACTAAAACAAATGAGAAAGAATTGGGTGACAAAGTTTGTTAATTTTTATGTTTGTTGTTGGAGTGCAGCAAAAATTCTTATCTCTCAATAAGTTTTAAAATTGAAGACACTGTAATTGAGAAGCTTCTCAATTACAGTGCCGAGAGAAATTACAGTGCCTAGAGACATTAATCTGCTCACACGTTTATTCTTTTTTTTAAACTTATATCTGTCAAATACTCTAGGCCTTTACTGAGGAAACTTTACTCAGTGAGGACAACTGTATTTGATTTCCAAAGGTTTTCCTTGCATCATGCTTTTCATGAATTTTTCCATTCCTGGAAATTCCATATTTCACTGATGTTTCTATTGTCAAACATCTGCAGAGATGTTCTTGCCTCTGTTTCCTCTCATTTTAAACTGCTGTTGGAACTAAAGTTATCTAATGCATAGATCTATAAATTCAAAAAGGCAAGAAAACAAAAAATCTTAAAAGTCTGTTCTCTTCTCTGACATTGTGCGAGTTTAAATATGCCACATCTTGACAGGGAGGAGGTCAAAAGCAGAGATTTAAATCAATTATATTAAATCAAAGGTTTAAACTTGTGATGTTTGTAATAATGATAATGACAAAACCAGGACAAAGCTGTTAAGGTAGAAGTAATCTTTTGGTATGCTAGACAAAAGATAGAGTTTAAAGAGATGAACTATGCATCAAAAGAAAGGTTTAGTGTGCTGAAAAGATTGTGGGTTTGTTGGTTGGTTTGTTGGCGGGGGGTGGGGTTCAATCCTAATTGTGGCATTCTGGTTGTTTTGTTGGTGTTTTGAATTATATCGGTGTCTTAGCACTGTTCTGCTGTATTGTTTGCATAGGTGTACATACAAATATGTATGAGACATGCCACTTCAATTATATCTGTGAAATGCATCAATGTTGCTTGATTGTTCCTTGCACAGTGCACCCTGGAGGGATATGCCTAACCCATACTGTGATGTCAGGTTTAAAGACACACCCATCCTGATCAAGATAGGAAATTCTTAAGCAACCTGACAACACAGCATGTCTTACTCATTTTGGCAGGCATGGCAGCAAGGAGAGAGCACAGACCTCCTGTTCATTGCTAGCTGCTGTATAGTATTGAGAAAGCTTCCAACTCTAGAAAAATAGATGGCCTAACACTGTGTATTGCTATATATGAGTGTTCTCATAAATATTCTAGTAAAACTAAACAATTTTTTTCCATACAGACATCACTAGGTCTCTTATTGCCTCTTCTGAGGAAGGAAGAAGTGAAGGCTACAGCAGCGGCCTTCAGTTGCCTGATAGAGAGAAAACACTTGAATTTGAGCCTGGAAAACCAGTTTATTCCAGCAAAGCAAAGATGAAAATTGAGGAAGAGGGCAAAGCCCCTGTTTTCCTCAAACAGATCTCAGATGTTGAAGTCTGGCAGGGAGATGTAGCTAGGCTCTCTCTTTCTGTTACTGGTAGGCCCACACCCAAAATCCAGTGGTTTTTCAACGGTGGGAAGCTAACCCCATGCATGGACCATAAGTTAGAATTTGCTGACAGTGACCACAGCCTCATCCTCCCACGAGCAGGAGTGCAGGATGAGGGTGAGTATCGGTGCATGGCCAGCAATGCCCACGGCGAGACCAGCTGCAGCGCCCAGCTCCACGTGCGCCAGAGGCAGCCGGGCTCTCCCTGCTTTGCCAGGCAGCCAGGCAGCGTGCTGTGTGCCCCGGGCTCCACGGCAGTCTTTGAGTATACTGTGGAGGGCAGGCCGTGCCCCGACGTGCTGTGGTCCAAGGGGAGCGAGCGGCTCCTCTCTGACGCCCGTCGCTCCATCGCTCAGCGCCCTGACGGCTCGGGCTCTCTGACAGTGTGGCACTGCATGGAGGAGGACTCTGGGCTCTACACGTGCAGGGCTGTGAGTGCCCTGGGTGAGGCCACATGCTCTGCTGAGCTCCTGGTGCTGCGCCAGGAGCACGCTGTGTGCAGCCAGAGCCCGGCCTTGCAGCACTCTGCGGTGGCAGAGGAACAAAGCCCTCTTTTCTATGAGGAGGCTGGAGAGCTTCCTGCAGTGGAAGAAGCATTCAGACTTGAGCCTATGAGGGAGCCTTCAACCCTCCTTCAGCTCCAGATGAGCCAGGCAGTGTACGTGCTGCCCAGGGAGGACATCTTGCCTGGCCTGCCACCAACGTGTCTGGCAGTGCAGAGTGTTGAAGAGATGCTCACCCAGGCGGTCTCAATACAAGAGAGCAGTGGGCTTCTGGCAGAGCCCCTGGAAACCCTCCCTGCTGGCTCCCAGGGTGTGGTGCCTGCAGCAGTGATGGAGACACAGCTGCCAGGCTGCCTTGGGACTGTAGCTGCACAGATACTCATGCCCAAAGAGGAAATCATCTCCAAGGCAGCAGAGCAACTGGCTGTTCTGAAGACAGAGGCTTCTCAAACCCTTCTACAGGTGTCAAGCACCACTGAGAGCCATGTCATGGATGGTGACCAAATCCAGATCCTTGAGGGCTTTCAGATAGCACAAGGTGAGCTGAAGGCTGAACCAAGATTTCTCTCTGAATTGGCTTTCACTGGGGGCCAAGCTGTCCCCCTGGAGAACACTTCTTTCCTGGAAAGAGCAAAGGAAGATTTTGCTTCAAGAATACATGAGGGACAGGCTGTGAGATTTCCCTTGCTGCTGGAAGAAAACCAGTCCATGGAGGAAGAACATGTTGATCTTTCCAAGCCACTTAAGCAGTGGCAGAGGACAGAAGGACAATCCCACGAAACCATGTACTCTTGTGAGCTCCAGCCAAGCCAAGTCCTCAACAAAGACAGTGAACTCACTGCTCTGGTTCCCAAGAGCTGCAACTTAGGCATAAAGTCTCAAATTAGAAATGCACTGAAAGCTGCAGTGGTAAGTGGGGAAAACGTCTTGTTTTCAGAATGGTTGGCTGATAAGGAAGATGTTAAAGTACAGGCAATAAACATCACCAGGGCGAATACACATACCTTGTGCACATATGTTGTGACCACAGGAGGATGCAGTCCCGTAGAAATCCAAGTCTCCTTGGAAGAAGTGAACATTCATACAGTTGACCAGAAAACGGCCTTAAAGGAAGTTTTCTATTCCTTTCTTTGTGAAGATAAGTGTTCCCTGACTGGTGAAAAATCCAAAGCATTGCCATTCTCTGCCAGTCCACTTCTATCAGGAAAATCCTATGAGGAAATCTTTGAGCTGGAGCCCCAGCAGGCTGAGAGGACTATGGAGGCAGAAATACAACTGGAACACCTTTTGTCTGCGCAAGTAATCAAGGCTGAGCATGGTCTAATTAAGGATGTGGGCGCTGATGTAGCCTCTGCAGATTTTCTTACAGAGGCACCCACAGACATACTGAAAAGAAAAGAGAAAAGGGAAGAAAAATGTGAGGAAGAGGGCAGAGAGGGTCTAGAAACTAGAGCTGGAAAGCAAGAGGATGTGCTGGGCAAAGAAGGTTATCCCATCATACACATCAAACTGGTTGACACTGTTGTGGAGGAAGAGGAGAGTGTCAGGCTGGTGTCTGTCATAACAAATGTCAGAGAGGTGAATTGGTACTTTGAGGGTAAACTGGTCTCTTCAGGCAACAAATTCAAGTGTTTGCAAGATCAGGACACATACACACTAGTAATAAGCAAAGTGTGCGGGGAGATTCACCAAGGAGTGTACACCTGTGAGGCGCTGAATCAAGGTGGAAAAAGGGCAACAGCAGCAAAACTCACAGTTGTTAAAAGAGGTTGGATTATGGGGATAAAATAATCTTTTTAATGCACTGCTCTACTAATGAACCTCCCCTACTATGCATATCTTTGTACAGAGATACAATATTAGTACCGTCATGCCACTAATCAGAGGGCCCTCTTTCTCTCTGGATTGATAGTCTCCTTTTACCACATTGCAAGGCCTCTCACTTGCATTACCCCCGTCTTTGGTCAGGAACTTTTTTGTTTCATTGCACTAGCATGTTCAGGACAAAGCTGTATCTCAATCCCAACCATTTCTCCTATTAATGCCTGAGAAGTGGACCTGCTCTTCCCATTTTTCTCACTGCTGCACCCTCTCTCACTCCTTAGAGTCATTGCACTTCTCGTTCACACTATAGTTTCTAACAAGTCCAGAATAGATTACTATATATTTATATCCTATTGCTATTGTGCATTGCTGTTTCACTTTGTTTTTCCAGTATCACCACTGTTTCCTGATGTCATTATGCACTGTAAGACTGTCTGTCCACTGAGTCTAGTACTGCTTTCATTTCTTACAGATATTTTTTCTTTTACAGTCACTTTATGTGAATTGCAAGTATTTCACCTTTTTGGTTTTTTTTTTACAGTCAGTCAATCACTTAATTTCAGAATGGCAGCAGGCAGGGTTTTGAGTTACTCTCTGCTTTTAATTTCAGTTGCACCAATCCTGAGGAGAAGGCTTGAACCCTTGGAAGTGGCTGTGAATCATGTGGCCAAGTTTACCTGTGAGGTGGAGATGGCTCCCAATGTCAAGTTCCAGTGGTACAAAGCCGGACGAGAGATTTATGATGGGGACAAATACTCCATTCGCACCTCCAACTACCTCTCCACGCTGGAGATCCCAAGGCCTCAAGTTGTTGACTGTGGGGAATACAGCTGTAAGGCTTCAAACCAGCATGGCAGTGTAAGCTCTACAGCTGTTTTAACAGTAACTGGTAAGTACAGACCTTCAAACTCTTCTCTTTTTCCCCAAAATACCGTGGTTTATTGTAATGCTTTCACTACTATACTTGCATATGTTTATGGTAGGACTCTTGGTTGCCATCAGAATACATACTTTTGGCAGGGACTAGCATAGTAAAGGCATAACTTTTGAGAATGCTGCTTTTAGGGGCTTTCTCTATGAAGGCAATCAGTGTGAGAAAGCTTCAGAGGGAAAGAAGGTAGGGGGAAAGAGAGCAGGAAGAAACAGCATGGGCATGGGATTGCTTTGTGAATTCATTCTTGAAGGTTTATTTCACAAGAAACACTTTTAAATCTGATTTCTTGGTGTAATAGTCACTGTGTGATTATCCTAGCACCCTAAATTTATCCTGCAGCTGTACTTGCGACGCGGGTTATGCAGGTCTGCATACCTGAACATCTTTGTGCCGTCGCCAAAGGGGAGCTCTGTGACTGGGGAAATAGATCTTCTTAAATAAAAGGAGGTTTAAAGGGTTTCAGTTTGCAAATTTTTTTTGTCTATTGAGACCTATACAGTGGGGTTTTTTCTTTAAAGAAAGAAAGAAAAAAAAAGCCATTATAGCAATTATCTTTTGGGGGTTTCTTTTATGATGACTCTTTTACTCTGACTTTTCTCTTTCTGGGAGGAGTTCTTATGTGGTCTTTGCTGAGTGCTAGGTGCTAGGGACTAGAAAAAGGTGCATGAACAGTGAAATGCATACAAACTTGCCCATCTTGAGAGAACAGTGAGCAAACATGTCAGTCTTGAGGGAGACTGACATGTTTATTTTCATGAGGGAGACATGTCAGTCATGAGGGAGACTTTGTTTATTTTCCTTTAATTCGTACATTGCTCCAGAGATTCAAAATGCCTTCAAGCTCTGGAGCAATATATAGATTGAAGAAGTACAAAACCAAAAGCCAAAATTTATCGTCTTTAACACCTCTTATCTCCTTCGCTGCTGTTTTCTTTAGCTTAACAGTGTTCAGTCACAAGGTAGCCTCTCTTGCTCTCGGTCTCTGGCAAATGTGGCTCTACTCCTCACCTCTTGATAACATTGAACCCCTTTGTTTTGCAGAGGCATTTCCACCAACGTTTCTTACCAGACCTGAACCTATTACTACTTTTGTTGGCAAAAGTGCCAAGTTCCTGTGTACTGTTTCGGGCACTCCAGTCATCGACATCACCTGGCAGAAAGATGGAACAACTATTTCACCTTCAGACCACCATAAGATCTCCAAAGTGGAAAATAAACATGTTTTAGAAATTTCCCTTCTTACTGCTAGTGACAGAGGGGTTTATACTTGCAAAGCTTCCAACAAGTTTGGGGCTGATATTTGCCAGACTGAAATGGTCATTATAGACAAGCCCCACTTCATTAAAGATTTGCAATCAGTACAGTCAGCAGTTAATAAAAAAATACGCCTTGAATGTCAGGTAGATGAAGACAGGAAAGTAACTGTAGGGTGGACAAAGGATGGAAACAAAATCCCTCCAGGCAAAGATTATAAGATTTACTTTGAAGACAAAATAGCCTCACTTGAGATTCCTCTGGCTAAGGTCAAGGACTCAGGCCACTATGTGTGTACTGCTTCAAATGAGGCAGGAAGCAGCTCCTCTTCTGCCAGCGTCACAGTCAGAGGTAAGATAGTTCTATGCCCCCTTTACGTTTCATGTTCTTGGGTTCCCCATTTCTTCTTTCACAGGCAAAAGACTTCTTTGGGCTGAAATTACACTGTGAATTCTTCTCAGACCTGTCACCTGATCCATTCCCTGTGAAGTCTTTTCCCCTGCTGCCTTACAGTGCACCATGTGTTACTTCAATATTTCTTTCACCAGAGAAAATCAAGATTTGCTCCTGCCTGCAGGATAGAGATGGATGAAGAGGGAAAGCAAAGCCACAGAAGCTGCAGCTCAGCAAAGATTACTCTGATCTCTTGTGAAGCTGTATTTTGTTCTTGCTCTGGGAAGCAATCTTTCAAAACTTTGAATTTGAGCTTTCTCTCCTTTTCCCCCTTTCCTCTTCCCCTTCCCCTTTTTACCATCTCTTCCCCTCTCTTCCCATTTCCAGAACCACCATCCTTTGTGAAGAAGGTCGATCCATCTTATTTACTGACCCCAGGTGACTCTGCACGCCTTCAATGCAAAATCAAAGGGTCTCCCGAAATCCAGGTTACTTGGTTCAAAAACAATAAGGAAATCCATGAAAGTAACACACACAAGATGTCCTTTGTCAATTCTGTGGCTGTGTTAGATATTTTGGAAATGAAAGTTGATGACACTGGGACCTACTCATGTGAAGCTGTCAACGAGGTTGGAAGTGACAGTTGCACCACCGAAGTGGTTGTCAAAGGTCTGTCCTTCTTGTTGCTGCCAGTCACATTCTTGAGAAAAACCTTCCTTACTTTTTTTTTTTTTTTGCATGGTTGACTAATTCTTTCTTACTGCTTTTATAGAGCCTCCATCTTTCATCCGAACACTTGAACCTGCAGAGCTAGTGAAGGGCACCAACCCCGTTCTTCAGTGCGAGGTTGCTGGCACTGGACCCTTTGAGATTAGCTGGTACAAAGACAAGAAGCAGATTCGCAGTAGTAAAAAATACAGGTTGACCTCTCAGAAGGCTGTTATTTCTTTGGAGGTGTCCTCATTTAATAGTGCAGATGTCGGTGAATACGAGTGTGTGATAGCTAATGAAGTCGGGAAGTGCATGTGCAGTGCCACATGCATCTTGAAAGGTCAGTGGGAGAGAGAAAACTCCATTTACTGAAGGGAATGGCAAAAACCTCTTATTTCATAAAATGTCTTTTCTTTGGAATTGTGGGAGGCTGGGGAGACCGGGGACAAAGAATATCTTCTTCTCTTAAAATTCTGTGTGTATCTTGAGTCTTATCTGGCGTCAAACCTGTGAATTTGAAGAACATTAATTAATGGGCCATTAGCTCCCAGCTGGAGAAAGCACTTCTCCAACTTGCCCGCTCTTTGGCTGAATTGCAACATGTACTGCACATACTGTCTTACAAAACTGTCTTTAAGTAGCATATTTTATGTGATGATGTAACAGTAGATGAGTATTTTTCTCTTGTGTCTTCTTTGAACTAGAACCACCATCTTTTGTTAAGAAAATCGAAAATGTGACAGCTCTGGCTGGAGATAGTGTTACATTACAGGCCGTGGTGAAAGGGTCAGAGCCTATTTCTGTGACATGGATGAAGGGCAAAGACATTATTAAAGATGATAACAATGTGAGAGTGACATTTGATCACGGTCTAGCAACACTGCAAATTACCGGAGTCCAGCTGAGCTCTGGTGGCAAATACACCTGCGTGGCTGAGAATGATGCAGGAAGTCAGTCCTGCTTTGGTGAACTAGCAGTGAAAGGTCAGTGGAAAAGTGCTGTGATCCCTGCAGTCTCCCACCTGAGAGAAGAAGAAATTTTCTTTTGTCCTTAACACTAGATGTTTAATTCTGTTGTAGAACCTGCCAAAATAATTGAAAAAGCTGAAATGATCCAGGTTACAGCAGGGGAACCAGCTATTTTGGAGTACACTGTCACAGGCACTCCAGAGCTGAAAACCAAATGGTTCAAAGATGGAAAGCCACTCCCTGCCAGCAAAAAATACAGGATCAGCTTCAAAAATAACATTGCTCAGCTCAAGTTTTATGCCGCTGAAATGCAGGACAGTGGTGAATACACCTTTGAGATATCCAATGATGTGGGCATCAGCTCTTGTACTACCAGCTTCACTGTGCTAGGTTGGTACTGCCTCTTTGCAGAGAGCCCTGTTGCTCTGCTCTGTGCCTAACAGAGCCAGAAGCAGAACAGCACTCCTGTTTTTCTCATGTGTTCCTTTCTGTCATTTTTTTCACTCTCAACAGATCGCACTCTCCCTCCCTTCTTTACTAAACCACTGAAGAATATTGACAGCATCATTAGCACCTCATGCCGCCTAGACTGCAAAATTTCAGGCTCTCTTCCAATGACTGTCTCATGGTTTAAGCAAGATACTGAGATCACTTCAAGTGCCAAGTATACAGTACACTTTGCAGAAGGCTCAGCATCTTTGGAAATAAAACACCTAGATGCAAATGATGCTGGGGTCTACATTTGCAGAGCCACCAACTCTGCTGGTAGCAAAGACAGCAGTAGCACTTTGTTTATAAAAGGTTTGGCAATTTGTTTCACTTTTCTTGGAATCTTGCTTATCTTGTGATAATACTTTTCTTTCCCAAAATACAAGCCCTCTCTTACTCATTGCATTTTTTTTCCTTTCAACGCAATCCAGAGCCACCCAGCTTCACTGTAGAACCAGAGTCTCAAGATGTATTGCCTGCATCAACTGTACATTTCAAAGCAATGTTTAAAGGCACAACACCACTGACAGTGAAATGGTTTAAAGGTGATACTGAGCTGGTGACAGGAGGATCCTGCTACATTATGACAGAAGCATTAGCAAGTTACTTGGAGCTTTATGCAGTCAAACCAACTGACTCTGGAAAATACACCTGCAAAGTCTCCAATGTAGCTGGTTCAGTATCATGCAGTGCAAACTTATTTGTGAAAGGTTTGCGTTCTTGCTCTTATTTAAAATTCTAGCTGCTGGATTAACACAGCAGCACTCTTTCCTGTGTTCTTTCTCCTGAACACTCTTCTTAAATCCACAGAACCTGCTGCCTTCAAGGAGAAGCTAGAGCCGACTCATCTCATAAAGAAAGGTGGATATGCTGAACTGACCTGTGAAGTCACTGGTACTCCTGAGATTAAAATCACATGGTTCAAGGATGATAGAGAGCTAAAAGAGAGTGACAAATACAGGATATCTTTTACAAAATCTTTGGCAATACTCCGTGTTTCAGAGGTTGATACTGAAGACAGCGGGGAATACATTTGCGAAGCCAAAAATGACGCTGGAAAAGATATCTGCAGTAGCGTTGTTACAGTCAAAGGTGTGTGTGACATCCAGCCACACAGTCTGTATCTTCAGACTCAGTACAGTAGTACCGGCTTCAAAAGTATGATTAATGCAAATTGCACTTTCTTTTTCACACTGTAGAGTCACCTTATTTTAGCAAGGAGTTTCAATCCATGGAAGTCTTGAAGGATTCTGATGTGGTTTTGGAGTGTGAGGTGCTTGGCACGCCTCCCTTTGAAGTGTTCTGGGTGAAAGATGATAAACCCGTGCGGAGCAGTAAGAAGCACAGAATAAGCATTGAGAAATCTTTGATTAGCCTCCACGTTTTCAGGTTTGATGCTTCTGATGTTGGGGAGTATCACTGCAGAGTAACAAACGATGTTGGGAGCTGCCTCTGCCGTTCAGAGGTCACGCTGAAAGGTTAGTGCAAGGTGCAGAACACCAGTAGCATGCTCTTATCCCAGTGTGGTTTTCCATGCCACACTGTTGGTTACACACCAAGCTTATACTTATATAACCACTTTCTTCCCGCCAGAGCCTCCACAATTTTTGAAGAAGATAGAAAACATTAGCTCCCTTCGAGGGGGAACAGTTGTGTTTCAGGCTGCTATTAAAGGTTCCTTGCCCATCACTGTGTCGTGGTTGAAAGACAATGATGAAGTGATTGAAGACAACAATATCAAAATGACCTTTGTGAACAATGTTGCCACTCTTATGGTGAGATCTATTGAGCTGAAACATGATGGGAAATATTTCTGTCAGGCTAAAAACGAGGCAGGAATTCAGAGGTGTTCTGCTCTGCTGACTGTCAAAGGTTGGTCTTAACCTAAGGCTTGCAATGATCTGGGACAGTTCCCTTGTGATTTTTACAGACGTGCTTAACACTGCATCTCCTTGTTTACAACAGAACCTGCTACAATTGTGGACAAGGCTGTGTCAATAGATGTGACTGAGGGAGACCCAGCAACCTTGCAGTGTAAATTTTCAGGAACAAAACCTATTACAGCCAAATGGTTCAAAGATGGCAAGGAACTGACGTTGGGCCCAAAATATAAGATCAGTGTTACAGATACCGTCTCAGTCTTAAAGGTGCTTTATGCAGATAAGAAAGATAGCGGAGAATACATTTTTGAGGTTCAAAATGATGTTGGGAGCAGTAGCTGTTCTGCCAGCATTAATGTCCTAGGTGTGTATGGGCTTTCTCTTATTATTACTTTTAGATACCAAATCTTCTGTCCTGAGCTGACATGTGCCACAATCACTGTTGAATTTTTATATTTTGTCTTTTTACTCTGTCTTGGATAGATCTCATTATACCACCTAAATTCACCAAAAAACTCAAGAAAATGGACAGCATTAAGGGGTCTTTTGTCCACCTGGAGTGCATAGTGTCTGGTTCGCATCCTATAAGTATTCAGTGGTATAAGGATGGTCAAGAAATAACAGCAAGTGAAAAGCACAAATACTCTTTCCATGATAATACTGCGTTTCTGGAAATAAATAAACTGGAAGGCACAGACAGTGGCTCTTACACTTGTGAAGCAACAAATAAAGCAGGAAGCAGCCAATGCAGCGGGTTTTTAACAGTAAAAGGTTTGAGTTCCTTCTTTGTCTTCTGTTAGGTCTCTCATGCATAGTTTTGGATTTCCCCATCTCAGAGTAATCCCCTTTCTTTCTTTTTGCATGTTATAGAGCCACCATATTTTGTGGAAAAGCCCCAGTCTCAAGAGGTTGTGCCCAATGCTAGGGTTCAGTTCAAAGCGCTGGTGAAAGGGTCTACTCCTCTGCAGATAAAGTGGTTTAAAGACAGCCAGGAGCTCCTATCTGGAGCCAGTCGATCTGTCTGGAAGGATGACACTTCTAGTGTTCTGGAGCTCTTCTCAGCTAGGACATCTGATTCTGGGAACTACACTTGTCAGATAAGCAATGACGTGGGGACTGCAACCTGCAAAGCAACTCTGTTTGTAAAAGGTGTGCAACCCAATCTTCTAATTTTTTGGGTTCTGATTTTTATGTGCAGTTTTGGTGGGAGGGAGAGGAGACCTTTTAGCCTTTTTTTTTTTTAATTTTGGGGGTTTTTATTCCTACCTTGCATATCATAAAGCCTGAACTTCTCTGTCCATCTTCTAGAGCCCCCCAGATTTATTCAGATGCCAACTTCTGTAGTAGCTTTGCGTGAAGGACAGTCCACCACTTTTGAGTGCCAGGTAGTAGGCACGCCAGAGATCCGCATTACATGGTACCTGGATGGAAATGAAGTGACTGACAGAGCTAAGTACGGCATCTCCTTCATAGATGGTCTAGCCACTTTGAGAGTCACTCAAGCCAGAGTAGCAGATAGTGGGATTTATGTTTGTGAAGCCCACAATGATGCAGGTAGCGAGAGCTGCAGCGTCGAGCTGAAAGTAAAAGGTTGGTTTTGAACATCTTGTCATCTCTGTCACATATCTGGGGTGAGGAAGTAGGAGATACTTCTTCTCCCCTCAAAACTATTTGAAGTTAGTATCTACTTTCCCCTCATTCTTCTTTATAGAGCCTCCAACCTTTGTTCGGGAGTTGCGTCCCACTGAGGTAGTGAAGGGCTCAGAGGCCACACTAGAGTGTGAGGTGTCTGGTACCCCTCCATTTGAGGTGAAGTGGCTGAAGAACAATAAGGAGATGTTCAGCAGCAAGAAATACACCATCTCCACCAAAGAATCAGTATTTACTCTTACTGTGGCCAACTGTGACATCTCGGATGTTGGTGAATATCAGTGTATTATATCCAATGAAGGTGGGAGCTGTTCTTGCAGCACAAGACTCAGCTTAAAAGGTCAGTCCTCTAGGAAGCACACCTCAATTATATGCCTCAGCTAAAGTGTAGCAAGGGAGATTACTTTATATGATCTCTCTTTTTCCTCTTCCCTTTCCATGACCTCTCTTCTGAACAACAAACAAAACTCACACCACAGAACCACCATCCTTCGTCAAGAAGCTGGAGAACGTCACTAGCGTTTTGAAGGGTGATGCATTCTTTCAGTGTGTCGTAGCAGGTGCTCAACCCCTATCTGTGTCATGGATAAAAGATGAGAAAATACTAGAAGATGATGAGCATCACCACATTACCTTCGAGAACAGGGTGGCCACACTGAAGCTTACTAATGTTGACCTCAGCCACAGAGGGAGATACACCTGTCAGGCAAAGAACGAATCTGGCATGGAGAAGTGTTTTGCTCTGCTTTTTGTACAAGGTGTGTACAAATCGTAACCTTGATGAGTACTTGGAAAGTCAGTTCCCTACCTATGTAGCTAACTGCTGTAATTTTTATACTCTTTATACCTCAGAGCCTGCACAGATCATAGAAAAGGCTAAATCACTTAAAGTCACTGAAAAAGACCCTGTGACTTTGGAGTGTACTGTGGCTGGGACACCAGAGCTCCGAATAAGATGGTGCAAAGATGGCAAGCAGCTCCTGCCCAGTAGATACTACACAATGAGCTTTGAAAACAATGTGGCCAGTTTCAGGATTGAGCCTGTATCAAAGGAGGATAGTGGCACATACAGTTTTAAGGTTGAAAATGACTTTGGAAGTAGCACCTGTGAAGCTGTTCTGACTGTGCTAGGTTTGTATTGCCAATCCATCAAGGAGGAAATGAAAAATAGTCTCCGTGAAAGATAAGCAAGAAGTTAACTGGTGTGTTTTTGCTATTTTTTTTGTGTTGGGCAGATCAATCAATTCCTCCTGTATTTATCAAAAAGCTAACCAAAAAGGATACCATTCTGGGATCTTCTATCCAAATGGAGTGTAAAGTCTCTGGGTCACTCCCAATTGTTGCAAAATGGTTTAAGGATGGAAAAGAAATAACTGACAGTGCAAAATATAGAAGCCTGTGCCATGAGAACACTATGTCACTCGAGATTGCTAACCTAGAGCTGGCAGACAGTGCAAATTACACATGCAGTGTCTCTAATGTTGCTGGAAACGATTCTTGCAGTGCTGGACTGACTGTGAAAGGTTTGAAACTCTTTTACTACTTCTTATCTATGATAAATGCTGGGAAAATCTTATACTAACACTCTTATACGTCTTAATATTAACACTGGAAATGGTCCCCATGCTTGCCTCACTGATTTTCTTCATTCTTAGACATTTCTGATGTAACTGTGTCTTTTTCTTAAAAACTGCAGAGCCACCAAGCTTCTTAGTAAAACCTGAAAGCCAGCAAGCCATACCAGATTCAACAGTGGAGTTTAAGGCCACACTGAAAGGAACACCACCCTTTACAATAAAGTGGTTCAAAGAAGACTTAGAACTTGTATCTGGTCCAACTTGTTTCATTGGGATTGAAGGCTCAACTGGGTTCTTAACCCTCTATTCAGTGGATTCTTCTAGGAGTGGGCACTACACTTGCCATGTTTCAAACGATGTTGGCAGTGACTCTTGCACTACAACACTGTTGGTAACAGGTGTGCACTCTTTCTTGTTGTGTTGTTATCTTTTTGTGTCCTTCTTCTCCTTTCTTTTTGTCAAGCCCACCTTGGTGATCTTTGACACACTGCCAAGTGAATTCTCTACCCTGTGTTTGCAACCCACTGTTGTTTGGCTCTTTTCCCACCATTTTCTCTCCAGTATTATTTCAGATCTTCCTGACCCCACTTTTTTTGGTTTTTTAGAACCCCCCAAGTTTGCTAAGAAGCTAGAGGCAACAAAAGTAGTCAAGCAGGGTGATTCAGCCCGGCTTGAGTGCAAAGTAAGTGGATCTCCAGAGATGAAAGTAGTGTGGTTCAGAAACGACCATGAAATAGTTGCCAGTGAAAAATTCCGGACATCATTCATTGACTCTGTGGCGGTGCTTGAAATGAATCATCTCAGCACTGATGAGAGCGGTGACTACATCTGCGAAGCTCACAACCCTGCCGGCAAGGCCAGCTGTAGCACCAAAGTCACAGTGAAAGGTTAGCCGTCCTCTTGTTTTCCAGCTGCAACTTATTTTTCCCCTGGTGGCTGTATCCCTTAGAAATACACAGGAACATGAGATTAATTAATTTCAGGACTGCCCTGTTCTTCATGTCATGTTTGTTTCTTGATGCCCCCTCATCTTCTCTGCCAGTGTCTAAACAAGAGAGATGATGTTCTTAATGCAGATGAGTACTAAACTAGTTTTTCCCCAGTTCTACAATTTTAATATCCAACACAGTTTGTAGTGGGAATTGCTATATCAAGAAGCTGACATACAAAGAGAAAGAACAAACACAAACTGACTAGTGTCAGTTTTACACCCTGTATGGGAGATTAATACCAGCTAAATGAGACCTGTACCCTCTCTGCCAAATGTCTGTTTACCTTTTCAAAAGGGGAGTTAATGGCTCTTAATGCTCGCCTTTGTACAAGCTCATTTCATATTGTGCCCAGAAAAAGAGGGAAGTCTTGCCCATTCTGTAGTTATTCTCAGCAGTCCCATTTTCCAGAAGCTGGTATCTGTAGACTCTTTGTTGATCAAAGAGCTCCAGACTACTTTCTAAATGTTCCTTTCTTCCCTTGTTAGAACCTCCTGTCTTTAGCAGGAAGCCTTCTCCAGTAGACATTGTCAGAGGCTCTGAGGTTAGCCTGGAATGTGAGATTTCAGGAACACCTCCATTTGACGTTGCCTGGTACAAAGACAGGAGACAAATCCGCAGTAGTAAGAAGTACAAGGTTACAGCCAAAAACTACCACACGAGCGTTCGCATTCTTAATGTCGAAGCTGCAGACGTTGGTGAATATCAGTGCAAAGCACAGAACGATGTAGGAAGTGACACTTGTATTTGCACTGTGAAGCTGAAAGGTAAAGTACTGGTACATGTGTCTTCTGCAGCGCTCCCAAGGGCGCTGCATTGCTCTTCCTTGTGGAAACACTGTGAGTATTTACTATAACTGCGTATTTCTTCTTCAGAACCACCAAAATTCTTGACTAAAATAAACAGCATGACAGTTGTGGTTGGTGAACCAGTAGAGTTACAAGCAAGAGTGGAGGGCTCCCAGCCAATTTCTGTGCAGTGGCTTAAGGACAAAGAAGAAATTATCAGAGAAAGTGAGACCACAAAGATCACATTTATAGAAAATATTGCAACTTTGCAATTTGTGCGCACAGAGACCAGCAGTGCTGGAAAATACACCTGTCAGATCACAAATGATGCTGGAAGTCGCGAGTGTATGGCTACCCTAACTATTCTAGGTAGGTAAAAAGCACAAATACATGGAAGTTTCTTTTTAAAGTTAGAAACTTGGTGCTTTTTTTATCAGCTGTATACTTGGCTTATGCCTCTGAGTTCAAAACAAAGAAAACAGAATCCTTCTCTCCCCAACAAGCAGAAGTCAGGTTCCATATTTCCAATAGTCCAGCAATAGAGTTGGAAGGAACCACTCTATATTTCTGTCATGTCTTTTGCTCATGCCTGCTTGGAGAGAGAGATTAAAATATTTTATATTTTAAATGAAAAGATACTTTAAAATTATTTAAAATATTTTTACTTAGTTTTGGAAAGTATTTAAAATTTACAGTTTTAGAGTAACAAAAAGGATGGGGAAAACAGCTGTAAAAAACGCCACACCCCAAGAAATCAAAATTTCCTTAGTATCAAATGTGTAAGCCCCATCTCATAGTGTATAATACTTACTGCTAATACTTATCAAACCCTGTTTTAACCATATATATTACCCATCTCTCCTTCCAGAGCCTGCAGTCATTGTAGAGAAAGCAGAGCCAATGAAAGTTACTATAGGAGATGCCTGTTCTTTGGAATGCAAAGTAGCAGGCACACCACAGCTTTCCACTGGGTGGTTCAAGGATGGCAAAGAACTGACCAGCAGCCAAAAATACAGAATCACTTTCCTCAATAATGTATCTACACTTAAAATTATGGATGCAGAAAAGGAAGATGGTGGATTGTACACTTTTGCTGTGCAAAACGACGTGGGGAAAAGCAGTTGCACAGCATCAGTTGATGTTTTAGGTTGGTTGGGTAGCTTGTCTTCTATCTTTTACAAAAGCTTTTGTTTGGCCATTCTCTGTCCTTTACTCATTTTCTCTCTAACGGTGGATTTATTATGTTTTCTTATGCAGACCGAATCATTCCTCCTTCTTTCACAAGAAAACTAAAGGACAGCCCTTGTGTTCTGGGTTCCTCAGCACTGCTGGAATGTAAAGTGTCAGGTTCACCTCCTATTTCTGTTGCCTGGTTCCAAAATGGACTTAAGCTAGTCAGTGGAGAAAAACATCAAATGTCCTTTTCAGATAACCTATGTGTTTTAGAAATTAATTCACTGAGTCACTCAGATACTGGCACTTACACCTGCAAAGCTACCAACACAGCTGGCTCAGATGAATGCCGTGCTGTATTGACTGTACAAGGTGGGTATATAATGGTCAGGAAGCTCTCTGAGCTTTTCTTTTGCTCTTTCTCTCTTGAAATTATCTGCAGTCTTTTGTAAATATTCTTGGGGACAATTATTGACAGAAAAATAAAGATTTTGCTCTTTATCTTCAGTAGATGTGTGGAAATACCGGAGCTATGCTGCCGCAATTTGTCTTATCTATCTTTTTCTTTTGTGTATTTAGAGCCACCTTCTTTTGAGAGGACCCCAGAGCCTCTGGATGTACTGCCAGGCACAAGCATCACTTTCACATGTGTTGTCAGAGGAACCCCTCCTTTTAAGGTTAACTGGTTTAGAGGGGCCAATGAACTTGTGCCAGGGGACAAATGCAATATCTACTTGGAGGAGTCCGTTGTGGAGCTTGAGTTATTTGATGTAACTCCTCCTCAAAGTGGAGAGTATACTTGTCTAGTGACTAATGATGCTGGCAGGGTAAATTGTACAACACACCTCACAGTAAAAGGTTTGTAAAGATGATGTCTCTCCATTTACCTTTAATTATTGTTTCCTTCTCTCCATTTGGCATGTTGTGCTCAACATTTGTGACTTACTTTCATTAGAGCCAGCTGTCTTTGTAAAGAAACTGAGTGATCAGTATGTGGAGCCTGGCAAGCCCATCATCCTAGAGGGCACTTACACAGGCAGCCTGCCCATCTCTGTGACATGGAAGAAGAATGGCCACACCATCACACAATCTCAGAAGTGTAGCATCACCACCACAGAGAAATCCTGCATCCTAGAAATACTTGACAGCACCAAAGAAGATGCAGGAGAATACACTTGCCATGTTGAAAATGAGGCAGGAAGAGATGTTTGTGAGGCTGTAGTCTCTACCCTAGGTGTGTGCTCCCTTTGCTTCTTTTCCTTGCCTTTTTTTTCAAGTGTATGCTTTCCAAAACCTGGCACACAATAAGCCTGTCTAATTGCTTCTCTTTTTTTAGAACCTCCCTACTTTGTTACACAATTGGAACCTCTTGAGGTGTCAGTTGGGTCTTACACAACATTGCAATGCCACGTTGCTGGAACACCAGAAATTACTGTGTCTTGGTACAAAGGTGATACGAAACTCAGGTCTACTCCTGAGTATAAAGTTTTCTTTAAAGACAATGTTGCTACACTTATCTTCAACAAAGTGGCTAGCAGCGACAGTGGAGAATATATCTGCAAGGCAGAAAACAGTGTAGGAACTGCATCTACAAAGGCTCTCTTAACAGTTCAAGGTGATGATTTTTTATTAGCTTGCTAAAACTCTTTTTGTCTTGCCAAAATATAAAAAGTTGCTTCCTGGGGTGTATTTATCCTTTACTTGCTTTCTTCCAGAACGCAAACAACCACCTTCCTTTGCAAGAAAATTAAAGGACCTCGAGCACCCTGCTGGTTTGCCCCTTAAGCTCATGTGTCGGCTCAATGGCTCAGAGCCCATTACTGTCACTTGGCACAAAGATGGTGTTCTGCTAAAGGATGACCACAATGTGCACACATCCTTTGTAGATAATGTTGCAGTGCTGCAACTGCTGCGAACCGAGATGAATCACACTGGGCAATACACCTGCACAGCCACCAACTCTGTGGGCACTGCCACCTCAAGTGCTAGGCTCACAGTGGCAGGTGTGTTGGCTTATAAAACTTTTACTTGTATCACAAGCTCCTCTCTCTTATTTCATGCATGCAATGGTACCTGTGTGTTGGATTAGCTTTTTTCTGAGGTATGAGTATTACATGGCTTTCTTGTGTTTCTAGAACCCAAGCAAGCACCTGTCTTCGACATCAAACCAGAATCTATTGATGTGCCTTTTGGAGAAAGTGCTGATTTTGAATGCCACGTTACGGGAGCCCAGCCAATACACATAACGTGGTCCAAGGATGGTCGGGAGATCCGAACTGGAGGAAATTTCAATATTACATTCACAGCCAACACAGCTCACCTTCGAGTGCTCAGAGTGGGTAAAGGAGACTCTGGCCAATATACTTGCCAAGCTAGTAATGAAGCTGGGAAAGACTTCTGCTCAGCCCAACTCAGCGTCAAAGGTATTAAGTCACCTTTGTTTGTGCATTTTCTTTCTCTTGAGTAAAGAGATCTCTTTGTCTTTGATCTTCTACCATTTCTAGTTTAGAAATATATTGAAAGTAGCTTTCTAGACTGCAGACATAAATCATGTAATGACCTTCTCCCATCATACTGTGTAACTGCAGAATGTTTGTGTACCTGCAAAATCTCAAAGGAGAAAGGTATCTGTGTGAACCTGTTTGTATGGAGAGTTGTACTCACACTGCTTTTTACTTTAATAATTGTAGTCACTGTGGTAGTCACTCATAGCAATTGCTATATGGAAAATTATTAGTAAATACAGCTCTACCTTGCATTTGTTGGCCTGCATAGGTGACTCTTTCGAGTTTGATAAAGATTTCAGTTGGAGTTCTGAATTGTTGATTTAATTTAGACTATGAATCAACTAATTTCTTAATGCAGAAATATACTTTAAAGATGTCTAAGCAACTGAAATGATCCCTACCGTGTTTCCGTTGCTCCCAGGGATGAAGGGCTTGTCAAATCTTTCACATTGGCTGGGGACCTCTTGTTACTTGTTACCACTCAAAGGTAACAGCAAAATTCCAATTGGGTGGAGCAACCATTCTTTGTGTATCTTTTACGGCTTCAACTGTCCGATGCAGCAGGGTCCAAAGCTGGCAGAACACAGTTTTGCTTGTTGTCTTTGCCTTCTTTTCTTCATCTTCTGTATTCCCTTGAGAGGAAACTCTGGTTGGAGATGCAGCCAACTTCTGTAACAATTTTATTTTTGTGCTGTAGTACTCTTGTGCCTCCCAGAACTCTTGCTCGGTGCTGTAGATTTCACATGGCAAACAGGTAAGTTGTCATTCTCTACATACTTATTCTGTTCTGCAGAACCTCCCAAGTTCGTCAAGAAGCCTGAAGCTTTGCGGTTCGTGAAGCAGGGGGACACAGTTCAGCTTGAATGTAAAATCAGTGGCACACCAGAGATCAGAATCGTGTGGTACAAAAACGATCAGGCACTCCAGGCAAGCGACAAGCTGCACATGTCCTTTGTAGACTCTGTGGCAACGCTGACCATCTTGGGTGCCACTGCTGAAGATGCTGGGGATTACATCTGTGAAGCCCACAACTCTGCAGGCACAGCCAGCTGCAGCACTTCAGTCACAGTGAAAGGTTAGCACAAGCTCCGCACTCGGCCAGAATCCCTGGCTGCCAGGCTGCTCCCAGCTGCACTGCTGCTGCAGAAACTGGTGTCTGCTGGGCCAGTGTCTCTCCAGCTGCTCTTGCATTTAAATGCTGATGTGTTTAAGCAGCAGTGATCAGGCAGGAAATAGTGCTGGGTGTTCAGCACTGTTCAGTCATTCCCTCGTCTCTCCATTTAAGTCAGTTGCACGATGAACAAGGCAAGCTTTTCAGATCACAGTGGAAACATGGACTAGGTGGAACACCAGCCATGGTGAGGAAGCTGGGAATGCTTCTCAGCCATCCCTCTGCCTCCTTTTTATACACAGTGTTACTGACAGGAATGAAATTTAAGAAGGAAGAGGAGGCTGTGTAGCTGAGCTTCACTGACTGTAGCTTTCATGACTAGAAAGAGTGGGGGTAAGGATAGAATGTAAGATGGAATGACACCCTAGAGTGCAGGGAGAGTGGCTTTTGGGGAAGGACACTGAGCACTGATTCCAAACAGGTGCAGAAGTATCACATTTTCTGCCCTTTGGACTCTGAGTGCTGGGATTTTTTTAGAGGGGAGGCCACATATTTAAAAGCTAGATATGTGTTTACAATATAAGCGTAGGCTCCCTTCCTGAATATGTTGCTTCCTGCTACTATCCAAAAACTCACCCAGAGAAGGAAGCTCACACATTATGATGTGATTCTTTTTTTATAGAACCACCTGTTTTTAGCAAGGTGCCAAGCCCTGTGGACACTCTTAAAGGCTCAGATGTTATCCTTCAGTGCGAGATAGCAGGGACCCCACCCTTTGAGGTGGCTTGGTTCAAGGACCGGAGGCAGGTCAGGAGCAGCAAGAAGTTCAAGGTGACTGCAAAGCACTCCATTGCCAGTCTTCATATTCTCAATTTGGAAGCTCAAGATACTGGAGAATACCAATGCAAAGCTATGAATGAGGTGGGAAGCGACACTTGCACTTGCCCAGTGAAATTCAAAGGTTTGTATGCCAGAGGATCAGCATCACTGCCCTCTTTTCTTGATCTCCTGACTGTCACTTTTTCAACCAAGCATGTATGATTAACTATCCTCTGCCTCCTTGTTTTTGCTATCAGAACCTCCACGGTTCGCCAAGAAGCTGAGTGACACGGCAATCTTCATTGGGGAGCCAACAGCCCTGCAGGCAATAGTGGAAGGATCCCCACCAATTTCTGTTGTCTGGCTCAAGGATAAGGGTGAAGTTATTAGGGAGAGTGAAAATGTTCAGATGTGGTTTATGGACAACATTGCAACTCTTGAGATTGC
Organism: Melospiza melodia melodia; assembly: GCF_035770615.1. Lineage (NCBI taxonomy): Eukaryota > Metazoa > Chordata > Aves > Passeriformes > Passerellidae > Melospiza > Melospiza melodia. The sequence continues at coordinate 22,820,308 of NC_086201.1, read as the reverse complement.
CAGTGCAGAGGGAACTGACGTTGGGAAGTACATCTGTCAGATCAAAAATGACGCTGGCATGCGGGAGTGCTCTGCCTTTTTACAGGTCCTAGGTGGGTATAGCCTCTTCCACTAGAGCTACTGTCTCCTACAGCTTGCACAGCTGGCTCTACCAGCCTTTGCCTTCTGCTTACACCCTGTGCTCACAGGTTTGTGGGTAGATTTCCCTGTGACACACAGACCCCTCCCTTCCTATTTCAGAACCAGCAGTCATCTTAGAGAAGACTGAGCCGATCACAGTAATGGCTGGCAATCCTTTTACCTTGGAGGTCAAAGTAGGAGGAACACCTGAGCTTATCACCAAGTGGTACAAAGATGGCAGAGAACTAAAGAGTGACCGCAAATACCAAATTTCCTTTTTCAACAATATATCCACTTTGAAAGTCTTTTCTGCAGACAGGGGAGACAGGGGCTTGTATACTTTTGAGGTGCACAATGAAGTAGGGGACAGCAGCTGCACTTCTTCAGTTGATGTTTCAGGTCAGCTCTATGTCTTTATTGTTCACCCTTGTCTTTAAAAAAAATATTTTAATTTTTTCCCCTTTTCTCTCCCTTGAAAGAAATCTCAACACTTGTCTTCCTGTTCTTCTGCCCTGTCCTACTTAGATCGCCTCGTTCCTCCTTCATTCTCAAGAAAACTAAAGGAAACAAATGGGGTGCTGGGATCCTCTGTGCTGCTGGAGTGCAAAGTATCTGGCACAGCTCCCATATCTGTGTCTTGGTTTCAAGATGGGAATGAGATTGTTAGTGGAGAAAAACATGAAATCTCATTCTTGGATAATGTTTGTGCTTTGAAGTTGAATGCCCTGGATGTCACAGATACAGGGTCATATACATGTGTGGCAGCCAACGTGGCTGGGTCTGATGAATGCAGTGCCTTCTTGACTGTACAAGGTCAGTGGAAGGATACTGCCATGCCTTCAACAAAATTCTTATTCCCTCATCTCTCTTTTCTCTGATTTCGCGTGGTTTCTTTTTTTCTTTTTCATGGTTTGTTTGGTTTGGGTTTTTTTCCCATGGTTTCCTTTTTTTTTTTTTTTTTTGACTCAAACCTGCTCATTTTCCTCCTCACAGAGACCCTCCTATTAACATCTTTCTCCCTCTTTCACTTCTTTGCATGATCCTTAGAACCACCTTCTTTTGTGAAGACACCTGATCCCCAGGAAGTTTTGCCTGGATCAAATGTGACTTTCACCGGCTACATCAAGGGCAGTACTCCCTTCAAAGTGACCTGGTTCCGAGGCATCAGGGAGCTGGTGCCAGACAGCAACTGCTCCATCTCTCTCCACGAGTCTGTGGCACAGCTGCAGCTGTACAACGTGGAGCCAGGCCACAGTGGGGACTATGCCTGTGTGGTCACAAATGATGCTGGCAGTGCCTCATGTACAACACAGCTCTTTGTGAAAGGTGTGTTTGGGCGTGTGTGTGAATGCACATTTATCTTCATTCACTTCACATAACTGCCTGCAGCTCTTCTACATCTGTCCCTCTTACTATTGATTCATACCTCCCCACAGAGCCTGCAGTCTTTGTGAAGAAATTAAGTGATTTCAGTGTGGAGCAGGGAAAGTCCATTGTGCTGGAAAGCAGCTACATTGGCACCCCTCCCATCTCTGTCACCTGGAAGAGAAATGGGATGCCCATTTCTCAGTCTCAACGCTGCACTGTTACAACTACTGAAAAATCTGGCATTCTTGAAATCTTCAACAGCACAAAGAACGATGAAGGCGAATATACCTGTGAGGTGGCAAATGAGGCGGGTGGGGATGTTTGCCACAGCCTTGTCTCCATCTTAGGTATTCATCACCCCTGATCCCCCTAACACACCCCAGTGATGCTCTGCCTCTGCTCACCACGTTCTCTCCTTCCCCAGAACCACCTTATTTTGTCACACACCTGGACCGTGTGGAGGTGAAGGTCGGCGAGCCCTTGACCTTAAAATGCCAGATTGGCGGTTCACCAGAAATCAAGGTGTCCTGGTACAAAGATGACACCAAACTCAGATCAACACAGGCTTACAAAATGCACTTCAAGAACAATGTGGCAACACTGGCATTCTCTGCTGTAGAGGATAGCAACATTGGAGAATATATCTGCAAAGCAGAAAATAGCATCGGCTTTGCCACCTCCACAGCTTTGCTTGTTGTTAAAGGTGATGGGCCAAGAGCCACTCTTTTGTGGGGTAGTTTGTAGGAGCTCTTTGTTGTTTACAGAAAGGGGGTTTTAATCATTTCAAAGATAATTAATTCTAGGTTGGCTGCTTACTTATAGTAGTGATTATTATTGTTTTGCAGAACGTCAACTTCCCCCGACATTCACCAGAAAACTTAAAGATATTCAGGAGGTGGTTGGTGCCCCGGTGACATTTGACTGCCGCATAACTGGCTCAGAGCCTATCCAGGTGTCTTGGTACAAGGATGGGGCTCTCTTAAGCGACACTGATAACATGCAATCAGCCTTCTTAAATAATGTTGCGACTTTACAGATCTTAGAAACTAGTATGGATTACTGTGGCCAATATACTTGCTCAGCCCAAAATGCTCTGGGGACTGCCTCTTCCAGTGCCAAACTTCTCCTTACAGGTTTGTAGATCACACTTTAATGAAAATCTTTTGTATGTCTTTGCTCTTGTACTTCTCCACCCTTTTCCCCGCTCTACCAATCGTATGGCGGCCAGGGACAATGGGCATGGCATGGTGAGGCAGGCTTGGTGGTGAGCTCTGCCATGCTTTCCTCTTTGCAGAACACCTACGACCTCCCTTCTTTGATGTCAAGCCAGTATCAATCGATGTGGCACTAGGGGAAAGCGCAACCTTCAAGTGCCACTTGACTGGTTCTGCTCCCATGAGGATTACTTGGACCAGAGACAACAGAGAGATTCGTCCAGGTGGCAACTACAAAATGACACTGGTGGAAAACACGGCCAGCTTGACAGTCCTCAAAGTTGGTAAAGGGGATGCTGGACTCTACACCTGCACTGCCAGCAACAGTGTTGGAAAGGACGCATGCGCAGCTCAGCTGGCTGTACAAGGTATTGCCGTGGGCTCTGGTGTTTATGAGGCTTTCTTTGCAAGGCAGACACCTGGAAAACACATTCTGTCCTGAATGCAGACGTGTGTGACTAACAATTTTTAAAAGAGGTTACTCTGAGATGTCTTATTTCAGTTAAATGTTATTGTAATACTTAAATACTTACTCATATGTCTTCTGCTTTGGTATAGTACCTGATTTTTTCTTATCAAAGAGATTCTTCCATTGAAACATTCACTCTTATTACTCTGTTGCGCCTTTATGAATGGTTCTGTTGGACAGCAAAATCTATCTTTCTAAAGTCTTTCTCCAGCAGTGACAGTCACTAGGTTGCCCAGGGGAGTGAAAGGAAAGTGAGAGAAATTCAGTTTACTTACGAGGCTTAGAAGTATTTTTACTGCATGTGCAGGTCCTGCAAATAGCTTTGCTCTTTCACAGACTGAAAACATTGAAAATTGCTCTTCTAAACAGCAAAACTGGGGGATTTGGTTTTATATCCATCCCATCCAACACTTCACCTCTCCTTACAGTGTGTGGATCTAAAAGTAAAATCCAAATTTATGAATGGCTCAGACTGTCTTGGTGCAAGTGACACGTATATTAGTGCCATTTCCTCAGTGTAGGTGGAAACATATTTATAGCTGTTCAGGATATTTCAATTTTACTGATTTTGTAAGAGAAGAAGTGTAACATACGCTGCTTAGATTATGCCTGAGTTAAAAGGTCCCTGAGTAAAAAGGTTAAAAGTTAAAAGCACTTTCTTTCCTCTTTTTTGCTTTTTTTTTTCCTCTTTCCTCTGTACGAATTTGGAGTGCAGAGAGGGGGGAAAATATTTCAAGAGTAAATCCTTTTAATCTGTATGAAAAATAACACAGGAAACTGAGCTACTACTAGCAAGATTTTGTATTAATTATTTGTCAAATGTTTTATATATATATATCAAGTTTTTTCCAGCCATAAGCATCTTGGTGGGGGTAAATAGTAAATAGTGCGTAAGATTGAATCACCTGGATTCAGTAATAAGTAGGGCTGCTGTGTTATGTAGCTTGACTTCCAAAATGCATTGAAAAATTGTAGCAAGAAATCAAACCTCTTTAAAAGATCTGAAGCTTCTTTCTACCACAATAATTCTGTTTATTATTAATTATATCATTGCTAATAGCTTTATTGGAACATGACTACCATTTCTAAAATGATCACAGCTGACTTTTTTTATTTTTTTATTTTTCAAATCTTTATTTTTAAAATCCCAAGGAGTATTATTATTTTATTTTTTGATCCTGAATTTACTGACACTTTTTAGTGTCAGTATTCTTTAGAATTTGTACAGTTTGTCCAAGGCTGTAAAATTACTGATGTTGATTTTTTCAACCAATTTCTATAGAACTTGAAAGGTCAATCTCTTTGGGTGCATTGATTTGCATGCATTTAATTTGGGTTTATGCTGCGTGTCTCACTTCTATGACATGCTGCCTTTTGTTTGTAGAATTAAGATCTTTTTTTTTAATTGATCTTGAAAACCTCACAGCTTTTTATTAACTTTCTCACTCTAGTATATAATGTTCCCAATCTGTAGTTTTAATAATTGCTTTGTGTTCTAGAACTGCTTTACATTATAAATATGTACCTTATTAATGTGTAGACCCTCATTTTTTGAAAGGAGTGGAATCAGAGTGTGACTACTCAGCAGCTGTTAGTGTGCAGATAAATAATCAACTCTTTCTCAAAGTGAAATCTGATAGTAAATTGCTAAGGTTCCAAATCATCATTTCTATTTCTAGAAACTCAGGAAGTTTTGTTTCTAGCAACACAGGATGTTTTGCAACTGTCCCACAGGTTGAAATAATCCAAAATTAAAGAGATATTCTTCCTACACTTCACAGTCACACAAAGAGGCCCTTCATCCTGTTTTGCAGGGAGATCTGTTTGTTGTGCCCACATTACCACCTCTTGGTTTTACTAGTTATAGCTTTGATCTATGAGCATTTAGTCTTGTGATTCGAATCATCTAGATGCCACTTCTGATGAAAAGTACCAAATTTCCACTCCTTTCCCCTTCTTATGGAACAGAATGTAACCACCTGTTTTACTTTTTAATCACAGACATTTAACACCAATTCTATAAAACCAGCCATCTCACAATTCTCCTCAGCATGATTATTTCTAAGCTCTTTTGTTTGCTACCTAAGCTCCTTAACTTTGATTCCTTATGTGCAACTTCATGTTTGGTTTTGCATTAAATGTGTGAGGGGTTATAATGCAGATACATTCATTGACTACATTAATTATTAATCACAGGATATAAAGCAATTGCTATAATACTCAACATAAATGCTTTTAATAAAATTTTTTGGCTGAACAGTTGGATTATTGCATTTGCATCAGGCATTTTGATTACACATATATAACAAGAGCATATTTTGTAAAGAAAACCATGCACATCAATTAATCTGTAATGAATACATACAAGGAGAGGTAAAGTGGGTCAGTAAACTAAGGAAAAACTCACTGAAATGTATATAGAAAACTTGTTTTCTTCTTAATCTGGATTTTAGACCAACTTGAAATAATCTAAAAAAATTTCATAGCAATGGCAAAATCAGAATTTTTGCTTAAGTCCCTAAACTTTGCAGTTTCAGTTACACATCTCTCTGCTTATTCAAACAATTAGTGCAGTTTAAAGCATCATCTCTCCTTTTTGGCTTTCCAGAACCACCAAGGTTTATTAAGAAACTAGACTCCTCAAAACTTGTGAAAGAGCACGATTCCACAACGTATGAATGCAAAATAGGTGGATCTCCAGAAATCAAAGTCACCTGGTACAAAGGTGAAACTGAAATCCATCCCAGTGAAAAATACAGAATGTCTTTTGTGGACTCAGTGGCAGTCATTGAAATGCACAACCTCGGTGTTGAAGACAGTGGTGACTACACTTGTGAAGCTCAGAATCCAGCGGGTAGTGCAAGCACCAGTACTACACTGAGAGTAAAAGGTCAGAATCTCAGATCTTTCCTTCCCTTTCTAACATTAAGGCTCCTCCTTTAGGAAAAGCTCTTAAATCCCACTTTCTCTTGTCAGAGGCCAAAGTCTGCCTGAGTAGATGGCAAATCTCTTGTCTGTTTTTGGTCTCTGTGGCAGCTCTTTCTTATCTATTGTCTTTGCTATTGAGCATCAGATGAGTTATTTCAATCTTCTGTCTTCTTTAACCTCTTTTGCTTAAATAACACAAATGATAACTCTTTTTTCTTTCTTCCAGCACCCCCTCTTTTTACCAAGAAGCCCCATCCAGTTGAGACCTTGAAAGGGTCTGATATTCATCTGGAGTGTGAGCTTCAGGGCACTCCTCCATTCCAGATTTCATGGTATAAAGACAAACGAGAAATTCGGAGCAGCAAGAAGTATAAGGTCATGTCTGAGAACTACATAGCTAGCCTTCACATTCTCAGTGTGGATACTGCAGATGTTGGTGAATACCACTGTAAGGCTGTAAATGATGTGGGAAGTGACTCTTGTATTGGCTCTGTAACACTAAGAGGTTTGTACAAAGATTGGCATCTTCTTGGCATTTCTTTGTTCCTGAAATTCTTCTGGTACTTTTCCGCTCCTGGCAGGGTTCTTTACTGTTAAATATCTTCTCTTAAATAGCACCACCAACCTTTGTGAAGAAGCTGAGTGATCTCACTGTCGTAGTTGGGGAGTCGATTGAACTGCAGGCAACAGTACAAGGATCACAGCCCATTTCTGTTCTGTGGTTAAAAGACAAAGGGGAAATCATCAGAGAAAGTGATAATCTTTGGATCTCCTACTCAGAAAACATTGCAACTATGCAGATTGGAAATGCAGAACCAACCAATGCTGGGAAATACATTTGTCAGATAAAAAATGATGCTGGAGTTCAGGAATGCTTTGCCATGCTGAAAGTGCTAGGTTGGTAGCATGAGATAAAAAACACAGTGTGTTTTAAGATGCTTTGAAATTTAAATTTTAATCATAATAATAGCTATTTCATTGTTCTAAAAATGTTTCTGATTTGCATTTCATTGCAGAACCTGCAGTCATTGTAGAGAAGCCAGGCCCAGTCAAAGTCACAGCCGGAGACTCTTGTACTCTGGAATGCACAGTAGATGGCACACCAGAGCTTACTGCTAGGTGGTTTAAGGATGGTAATGAACTGTCCACTGACCATAAATATAAAATCAGTTTCTTCAACAAAGTATCTGGGCTTAAGATCCTCAATGCAACACTAGAAGACAGTGGAGAATATACTTTTGAGGTGAAAAACAGTGTCGGTAAAAGCAGCTGCACAGCTTCAGTGCATGTTTCAGGTTAGTTGGCTACTCTTTCTAAGTCGCCTCTGATCCTTTAGCTCCTTTACAAAGCCTTCAGATAGCAAAGTGGTTATTGTGATGGGCAACCTAAGAGAGTTGTATAATCTTAGGAGTACTTGGCATGCTACTTTGACAGGCACCAAGGATAGATGCCTACCTAAAATCTGAAGGGCATGAATTATTGAAAGGACTTGATTTCTTCAGCTTTAATCTACATGTTGTCTTGGACAGCTGGTGTAATATTGTCGCTTATGAAAAAGAATGGACAAAACAAACGGTGTTCCTCAAAGATTATAGATGAAAATTCCAGCATATCCTTAACCATTAACTATTTTTCAAATACTTAGCTGTTTCAGAGTATATTGCCAAAGCAGATACAGCAAAAAGTCACTAATTTTATTCTGCACAGAGAACTTCCTGCATTTAAGAATGCTGTATGGTAATTTCTTTTTTTTATTTTGAAACAAATGCAGATCGTATTATACCTCCTTCTTTCACAAGAAAACTGAAAGAAACTTATGGTCAGCTGGGTTCTTCTGCTGTACTGGAGTGCAAAGTTTATGGGTCACCACCCATTCTTGTTTCCTGGTTTCATGATGGACAAGAGATTACCAGTGGAGAGAAGTATCAGGCTACTCTTACAGACAATACCTGTTCTCTGAAAGTGAATGGACTTCAGGAGTCTGATATGGGAACTTATTTGTGCACAGCTACTAATGTTGCTGGGTCTGATGAATGCAGCGCATTTTTGAGTGTTATAGGTCAGTATCAGTAAGAAGCCAGAATCAGAAGATCCAAATTTATTTTCAGAAATATTTGATTTTTTCTTTGTTGAATATTTCTGAACACCGCGATCTTCAAAAGAAGTTCAAATGTACTTATTTTCTGTCTGTTTTATTTGTGTGCTTAGAACCACCATCTTTTGTGAAGAAACCTGAACCACTGGATGTTTTATCTGGGGCAAACATAACCTTTACTAGTATCGTAAAAGGTTCCCCTCCATTGGAAGTTAAATGGTTCAGAGGCAGCATTGAGCTAGTACCAGGACCCAGATGCAATATCACCTTGCAAGATTCAGTTGCAGAACTGGAACTGTTTGATGTACAACCACTTGAGAGTGGAGACTACACCTGCCAGGTCTCTAATGAGGCAGGGAAAATTTCTTGCACAACACATCTTTTTGTCAAAGGTTTGTCCAGACTACTGCTTCTTATGCTTCTTAAAGATGATCTCTTGGCTTTATTTAATTTGTTTTTTTCCTGTTGTTCATTATAGAACCAGCCAAATTTCTGAAGAAGGTGAATGATTTAAATGTAGAGAAAGGGAAAAATTTAATCTTGGAATGCACATATGTGGGTACTCCACCGATTTCAGTGACATGGAAGAAAAATGGAGTGAAAATAATGCACTCTGAAAAGTGTAGCATCACCACTACAGACACATCTGCCATACTGGAAATCCCTAGCAGCAAACTAGAAGACCAGGGGCAATATTCTTGTCATATTGAAAATGATTCTGGGAAAGATACTTGTCATGGTACAATCACAATACTAGGTGCGTCAAGCCAGCAGCACTTCAACAAGTGTTGTTTGAACTACTAATGGTCACCATGCAATATCTTTTTATGCTAATCGTGTGTCTTTGTCCTTCAGAACCACCTTACTTCATTATACCCTTGGAGCCAGTGCAGGTGACTGTTGGGGATTCTGCATCCTTACAGTGCCAGGTCGCTGGAACACCAGAAATGATTGTGTCATGGTACAAAGGTGATACAAAGCTGAGAGGAACTGCTACTGTGAAAATGCACTTTAGGAACCAAATTGCTACTCTGGTTTTCAGCCAGGTAGACAGTAGTGACAGTGGGGAGTACATCTGCAAAGTAGAAAACTCTGTTGGGGAGGCTTCTTCATCATCTTTGCTTACAGTTCAAGGTGAATATTTCAATTTTAAATATAGAGAAATGGCCTATTTTTCTTAAGTATGCTTTTCAAAAAACAACAATTGCCTCTTCATTGTAAAACACTTTACTGTTTCTTGACGTGTGAGATACCCTGTGGTACTTTCTTCTACTAACAAAAGCATGCCAGTAAAGTTAATTGAAATGCGGCACTTACTGACCACAGCTCTTCTGCGGCGTTACAACCCTCTGTATCTTCCATCCCTGTTCAGGATATTGCTTTGATTATTTCCAGTATTAGCAGTCCTGAGGCTCATTGGGTCTAAGATGAAAAAAAAGAGACCTCTCTTCCTGCAATCATATGCACAGGGCTCTTTACAACAAGTTCAAAATAAATGATATGCTAAACAATACTTTTAACTGGAAGTTATGAGCAAAAATCCACCATACTCTACAGCACATTAGTCAGTGATTATTGATGAGTACAGCAAGAGGTGCGTGTCTTCTGGAAGAGTTCACTGTACAATACTTGTTCTCTTACAGAGCGCAAACTTCCTCCTTCTTTTACACGAAAATTAAGAGACGTTCATGAAACTGTTGGCTTACCAGTCGTGTTTGATTGTGGCATTGCTGGCTCAGAACCCATCGAAGTATCTTGGTTTAAAGACGGCGCGCGTGTAAAAGAGGACTACAATGTTCACACGTCCTTTGTAGATAATGTAGCAACCCTCCAGATTTTGAAGACAGATAGGAGCCTTATTGGGCAATACACCTGCACAGCTGTCAATGCTATTGGGACTGCTTCTTCTAGTGGCAGGCTTGTCCTTACAGGTTGGTGGGCTGTGAAATATTTAATGGAAATGTCTTAAACCTGAGTTTGGCTTTATGTATGGATTTAATATTGTACAAGAAATTCTTATTTCACACAGTTTTTGAGATTGAGTTTTTGAATACAGTAAATTGAGATTTTTAAGTGATGGTTTTTTATTTCTTTGACTCTTCAGAGGGGAAAACTCCTCCATTCTTTGACATCCCCCTTGCACCTGTGGATGGCATTATTGGAGAAAGTGCTGATTTTGAGTGTCACGTTTCTGGAACACAGCCTATTAGAGTCACTTGGGCAAAAGATGACCAAGAAATTAGAACAGGAAAGAACTATCAGATCAGTTATGTAGACAACACAGCCCATCTGACCATCTTGAGAGTTGACAGGGGAGATTCTGGAAGATATACATGCTATGCTAGCAATGAAGTTGGAAAGGACTCTTGCACAGCTCAACTGGCTGTTAAAGGTACTGAATAGATAATATGTTGTGTTTACATTTTTCTTCCTTCAGTTATAAATGAAGTCAGACTATTACTGCAAGACAACTTTGAGAAAACTTTTGGGATGTAGCCTGAGAGTACCTATCTGGAGATACCTATGAATCTTTTATGGGAATTAGGAAGGATCACTAATAGCAACAGGAGGAGAAATAAAACATTTTCTTTGGCCTGCTTTCTCAATAGGCTCTGGTCTATTTCGTTCTTAAGAACTTGACAAAACTCTTGGGGTTATTTAAATGGTGTATGACTTAAATCAATGTAAGATAATTTTTTTTCAAACAGGAAAACACAGTGACAATGACTGTAAGAGCAAGACTCCTGCTGTTTATCTTAGCATCATTTCACTTTAAAAATATATCCAATTTAAATGAGAGTAAATATCAATTCCCCAATGTTCAAATTTTTCTTGAAGCATTGTCTTTAGATTTTTCATCTCAAGATAGATTCATGGAATTTATGTTCTTTTTACAGAACGAAAAACTCCTCCTACTTTTACTAAGAAACTGTCTGAAGCAGTAGAAGAAACAGAAGGGAATGAACTTAAACTTGAGGGTCGTGTTTCCGGTTCTCAGCCTTTGACTGTTGCTTGGTATAAAAACAATCAGGAAGTCCATTCAAGCGCTCACTGTGAATTATCTTTCAAAAACAATGCCTTGCTTTTACATATCAAGACTGTAGAGCAATCAGATGCTGGTTTATACACCTGTAAAGTGTCCAACGAAGCAGGAAGCGTGTTGAGTACATCTTCTGTTGTTATCAGAGGTTGGTTAAGTCTTGTTTTTCTTTGCTTCCTGCTTAAAAAACAATTTCTTTGTTTTATTTAGCTGCAAGTATATAGCATATCTCTTATGAGCTGGCTTTACTTACCTTAACAGCAGTGATTTGTCCAGAGATTCACATAAACCACAAAGTCAACAAATTCTTTTATATTAGTGATTATTTTTTTTCAAGGAGAAACTTCTTTTCCTGTATTTGCTATGACTGATTCAAAGTGAACATTGAAATCTTTGTGAAATTTCTGTTGAATTTTTAATCATTCTCCTTCAGTGGAGTAACAGGGGGTTAATGCAATGAAATCTAAGCTTAGGCAGTTGACACTGCATTTTGGTAGCATGACACTTCATCGTAATAGTCTTGCAGGAAATTGCAGGTTTATTTCTTTAAAGATTTTTATATAGTTTTGCAACATAACAGTGCTTTTGTTCTCATACTATTTTTTGCGTGTAAAGGTTCGTGCTGAGAGGATAAAGATATTTCTTGCATGATTATATAGCAAATATGCTGTTATGCTCTCTTGATATTTATTCCATTTTATAACACTGTGATTGACATTCTCAGACTTCTGTTTATCATCCTCCATTCCTTGCCATCGCCTCCTTAGTAATCACATGTATCTCTCTCTTATATTCTTGATCATACTTTCCTGAGTATTCATTCAAGCATTTTCGTATTCCAGAACCCAAAAAGCCTCCAGTTTTTGACCAGCCTCTTCAGCCAGCAGCAGCAGAGGAAGGCGATACCCTGCAGCTTAGCTGTCATGTCCAGGGATCGCAGCCAATCCGGATCCAGTGGCTGAAGGCAGGAAGAGAAATAAGAGCCTCAGACAAATGCAACTTCAGCTTTGCTAATGGAGTAGCTCTCCTAGAACTTGCTGCAGTTACCAAATCAGATTCAGGAGAATATGTATGCAAAGCTTCAAATGCAGCTGGCACTGATACTTGCAAATCTAAAGTGACAGTCAAAGGTACAGTAACATGGAGAAAATAAGGCATATGACAAAAATGTCAACCAAAACGCTATCCCACCTCTTTTTCTGTGGAACAAAAAAGTTAATAATCTAATGACAAACAATTATTTACTTTTAGTTTTTTGTAAAATTGTAGAATCTGGTAAAACAGAGTATTGAACAATAATTTATATATAAATAGTGACATGAATGCTGAAAGATCAATGTCAAATCAATAGTACATTCCTACCAAAGAGATTAAAAAATTATTTTCTATCTAAACAAGAAATTTACAAAAATGCAAGCTAAATGGGTGAAATTACTTTGACACGCGTGTTTTATGGAAAGCATGTCAAAAGTGGTGTTTATTAAAGGAAAATACAGAAGGAATTTGAACATGTGGCCTTAGAGGCTAATTGTTTTAAGACTATTACAGCCCTGAGACATTTTGACCTTTTAGCTGAAAGTAAATATTGTCTAAACATGAGTCCTTCTGTGTAGTTCTTGCTTTACCACTGCATAAAGGACACAAGAGTCCAGCAGTATGCACAATTCTTTTTCACTACACGGTTAGCCACTAGGCTAAGGGCTAGTCAAAGAAAACCAGGAGAATTTAACAGATCACTGGTAAAAAACTGCAAGTAACTCTTAGGACATAATATCCAGAAATAGAATGAAAAGAGAAGACCTCACAAAAAAAACTTACCCATTTTAGAAAATGAGGCTTTATAATTGCATATCTATCTATGGATTTGCATCCATGGAGAGTATAAATGGCCTGAATGAACAGCACAGTATGGTCCATTGTGGAGAGTTTCATCTGGAAAGTAAACTGGAAGTTGGTTAAAACAATAAGAAAATATTTTGCATTTTTACCTCTTGCATAGTATTTTGTTCCATCTCAGGAATTAATTCATTTTTTACAATTCATTCAGAAACATCATCACCTATGGACATTAACAGTTACATGAAGCCATCTGCTATAACTCTCTGACTCTGTTTTTTTAGAAAAACCGGCAGCTGCTCCAGCAGCTAAGAAAGCAGAAGTGGAAGGCAAACTTTATTTTGTGTCAGAGCCTCAGAGTATCAAAGTCATGGAAAGTAAGAACTCTTTTCAAAACAGTACAATGTCTTCTATTTACCTACACCTTTTGTTTGAGATGATGTCCCTCTGTCAAAAACAGCTGGAAAGACTTAGCTTCCTCATTTGCATCTTTCTGCAGAGACCGTTGCAACATTTACTGCAAAAGTTGGAGGAGATCCAATTCCAAATGTTAAGTGGATGAAGGGAAAATGGAGGCAACTCAACCAGGGAGGCCGCATTATAATCCAGCAGAGAGGAGATGAAGCCAAACTAGAAATAAAGGATACAATAAAAACTGACTCGGGCATGTACAAATGTGTTGCTTTTAACCAACATGGTGAAATTGAGAGGAGTGTAAACCTGCAAGTTGAAGAAAGAAAGACAGAAGTTGTTGAAGGGGATCTCAGGGCAAAACTAAAAAGGTATATTGAAAGTTTTTATGGATTAATTTGCTATCAACACAGAAGAAAAATTTTTATTATGCATCTCAGAACAAGATATAATTTAAAAAATTTCATTAAATAGGAATTAATGTGCTAAAAATAAAAGCACCTGACTAGACTAAGCTAAAGGATTCTACAGCACAGAACAGCTCTGAGATGATTCAATATTTCATTAAACAGCTTTCTGGGAATGAAATGCTGTGTAGTTAACTTCTGTTATTGATTTGAATAGCACTCCAACAAAAAGAAAAGAGGAGGAAGAGCAACCTATTGATATCTTGGAACTTCTCAAAAATGTAGATCCCAAAGAATATGAGAAATATGCTCGCATGTATGGAATTACAGATTTCCGTGGCCTCCTGCAAGCTTTTGAGTTACTAAAGCAAACCCAGGCAGAAGAAAGCCACAGATTGGTAAGATACAGTGTGACTGCAGCATTGGTTTTCTTAGGAGTAATATGTTGAACAGACGTGTGTCCACACTGTGAAGCTCTGAAGTTATGATGTGTGGAGAAATTTATGATTCCTCTTTAGATCTTTTAATGGCAGTTCTCAATTTCTTGCATGCTCAAATCCAAGAAGAAAAAATGGGCTTCTGGCTAAATAGGTTCTGTCTTCATAACTTGACTGCAATTGTTGGAATGGGAAGATTTCCTGGTTACAGTACAGTTACATAAAATTTGATGTAGGAATTAATTTTGTGTTGGGTAAACACAACAGCTTGACATTTAGTATCCTTTAATCTTTGAGTATATTCTGCATTTTTATAGGAAATTGAGCTCACAGAGAAAGCTCAAAGGGAAGATCAGGAATTTGATGAACTTGTAGCTTTTATTCAGCAACGACTCACACAAACAGAGGTAAAACATTTTTGGACTGATTTATGAAATATTCAAGCCTATAACAGGGAACCCTGAAATTAACTTAAACTAATATTTTCCAGCCTATTACTCTGATCAAAGACATTGAAAATCAGACGGTTTTAGCAGATGAGGATGCTATCTTTGAATGTGAGATTAAGATTAACTATCCAGAAATTAAACTGTCATGGTACAAGGGAACACAGAAACTGGACTCCAATGACAAATATGAAATTAGAATTGAAGGTGATCGCCACATACTGAGAATTAGAAACTGCCAGCCTGAAGATCAAGGAAATTTCAGAATAGTGTGTGGACCACATATTGCCAGTGCCAAGCTAACTGTGATTGGTAAGTTTACTTCTGAAGTATATATTTGAATTAGTTTACACTGTATTTATTCCACTCTCTGATCTCTGTTAAAATGTATGTTTTAACATACTAATAGAACCTGCAGTTGAGCGGCATCTTCATGACACCACTTTCAAGGAAGGAAAAACATGCACACTGACTTGTCAGTTCTCTATCCCAAATGCCAAGTCTCAGTGGTATAGGAATGGGAGACCCATTAAGATAGGAGGGAGATATTCAACACAAGTCTCTGACAAAGTGCACAAACTCATCATCAAGGATGTTAGAACGGAAGACGAGGGACAGTATACCTGCAAGCTTGACAGTCTAGAAACAACGGCAGATCTGGCCATTGAAGGTTTGTAAAGATATAGAATCTCTTTCTTACAATAGTGACAATTTCTGGGGGTTTCATTAGCAGAACAAATGAAAATAAAAATAATTTCTGAAAGACAGATTCCAAAACTTGGAAACAGACTAAATAAGAAATTTTACTGTCCTTTCTCTTTGAACAACATGTGACATACTTGTGCAATTCAATTAAGCCTGTTCTTCACTAAACCATGATTGATGTCCCATAGCCCACAAGCAATCTGAGTTGTACTAGCTTCTATTTTCTTTGGGACTCTTATATTTTCCTTGGACTTTTTCTTAATTATTCTCTATCTTTAGTTTCCTTAATAGCTTCTCTTACAAAACGTATCTGCAAAGCAATCTTGTTATAGTTGAACTCTTACATCTTCTAATCTTCATTCTTATCTTCGTAGAAGATGAAATCCTTTTTTCTTACTCTATTTTTTTAAGATCTATCAGTATTATCTCATTAAAATTTAGCTACTTTGATGACAACAATGAGAAGGATACAGATACACTAAATGCAGTGGTGGTGCATAACAATTGATGTATTTTTTCTTTCTAAAAACAGCGGAACCAATTCAGTTCACCAAGAGCATACAGAACATCGTTGTGAGTGAACACCAGTCTGCAACCTTCGAGTGCGAGGTGTCTTTTGATGATGCAGTTGTGACGTGGTATAAAGGCCCCACTGAACTGAGAGAGAGTCCCAAGTACAGCTTCAGAAGTGAAGGTCGTTGCCATTATATGACTATCCACAATGTTAATGCAGATGATGAAGGTAAAAATGCATGAAACAGTTGTGCTGGTGCCATTTTTTATCTGTTTCTTTTTGGTCTGGTTTTAAATTATAAAATAATATAAATATGAACATTCTTGGCTGCTGCAGGTGTTTATTCTGTAATTGCTCGTCTTGAACCAAGAGGAGAAGCAAGAAGCACTGCAGAGCTCTATCTTGTAACCAAAGGTTAGCAGATTTTCTAAATAAATTTGTGATCATAACCATGTACAAATTTCTTTGTTTGAAACATGATTCTGGAAAAATCAATAGTCCTAAAAGAAATCTAATATTCCTTTGCAGAAATCAAACTGGAGTTGAAGCCACCAGGTAAAGTCCTCAAGCAAGACTGGCATAAGACCTTGTCAATACTCTGTCATAAAATTAAAGCATTGCTCTGCTTTTTTATTATTTCAAATCTTTTTTTCCTGGTCAGAGTAAGTATAAACTACATCCTGAAAAAGTGTTCCTCATCCACAGACATGTGGAACTATTATTCTCATGAGTAGTGGCAATGAATACTGAGACAAATCCATACTCAGTGACATTAATAGGGACCTTATTTTTTACAACATGGAATGCCTCATTCTCTAAAACACACAAGTTATTTTTTTTACTGCTAAGGAATAGAACAATGAAGATGTAGCAATTATTAGATAAGATCTCCTCTGTGCAGCTGAAAAAAATAACCAAGGAGATGAAATAGGTAAAAATCACCTCCTTATGATATGCAGTGATTTTCTTTTTTGAATGTTCTTAAGAGCCTACTGCAAATGTTGCAATAATTATCTAGAAACATTACATAACATTGTACGGGCTGGTTGAACTGAAAGGTTAATACAGTTAGTTATCTATCAATTGGCTAGCTTATGCTTGAGGAGCAAGATACAATCCTTGTATGTTACAAAAAGAAAGATTAAACCACCATCAACTACTATCCTTGAGAAGAACACATTGAATATTTTAATTGGTAGTATTTATTAAGTCAATTAAACATTTTGATTTTCTAGATGTTCCTGATGCCAAGGTTGCAGTTCCACCTCAGAAACCAGCTGAAGGTAGGGTAACAAACCATACTTGTTCTCTGTCTGCACTGAACCAGAAGGCCAGTGGGAACCTCAGAAAAATCTTAGCTCAACCATAAGATCTAGTTAATTGTCCCTGAGAGCAAGACTTGACTTGGATAGGCTTCTTTGCTGTGTGGAAGGCAAAAACTCTACACAGGTAGTGGTAGGATTTAATTTAATTCCCTTAAAAAGAGAATTTTTAAGATTTTCTCTTTAAAAAAGAATTCTAATTCTCCTAAAAAGAGAATATTTTCTGTTATGTTTTCCTATCGGTCTGTTGTTCATATCACCTTCCTTTTATTTCCATCTTCCTCTCTGACAATTTTTTAAATTTTCATCTCTTCTTTTTGCCACAAAATTATCTTTTAAACAAGCTGTCTGAATTGCTGCCTTTTGAAAAAATATTCTTTTAATTGTATGGGATTCTTTACATTGTATTTTTTACATTGGATTTCATGTTTATGGCAAATGGTCTCTCCTCAGACTCTGGTTTTGGACTATAGGCTACAGACAATATTTATACTTCTATTACCTCCAGTAGTTTACTATAAATGCCAGCAATTTGAACTTCTTGTGTTTTTTTCCAGGATAATTTGGTAAATGCTTGCAGTGGCAGCACGAAGGGAAAGATTTGATATTTAGATGAATTACAATCAGCAAAGATAGGAGAGTGATGGCAGCAATAAAAATAAAGCTGAGGACATTCAGGGTTCAAAAAAGTAGACTGAGGATTTCCACTCAAATTATATTTATTAAGCTCCTGTAAACTCTCAGAATAAGCACCATGTTTGCTTTTATTCTGCAGCTGCAATAAAATAATATAATCCATTTTACCAAACCAATATTTTTTTTCATTTGCAAGGAAATTTCAAATTTAAATTTTATTCTAAATATTTCATTTTTCCTACAAGCTGCCCCTATTCCCATTCTTCTGCCTCTTGTTCCACCTCCAGAGAAGAAAAAGCCAGGTAAAAGTCCTTACAGTATTTGAATACTATATTCATGTTTCATTATGACAGCTGATTTTTGGATTTTTGTTTGTTTGGCTTTTTAGGAGTTCTTAAGGTTTTTTAATTCAAATTTTAAAATCTATTATTTTTAAACAGAGAAAAAGGTTCCATTAAAGAAAGTCCCCCAAAAGGTGGTTAAAAAAGCTCCTGAAGAAGTCCTGCCACCTAAAGGTAATTTTTTTCCTTTGTTTGTAAACTTTTAAAAGAGTAAAATTATCTTGTGGAAATAAGGTGTTTTGTTTTGAAATAACTTCAATCTATCACAATTGTTTGTTTTCTGGCCTTATATTAAAAACACACATTTAAAATCCAAGCTGATCCAAGACTGCCTAAAAAATAGTCCCTTCTTTGAACCATCCGTGTGGGTGAAATACTTTCACTAAAAGTGAACATCCAATATGCCTTCAAATTCCACACTGTGATACCAACAATCAATTTATTTATTTTAAGTTCCTGAGGTGCTACCAGAGAAGCCCAAAGAGGTCAAAATAACATCCATGGCAAGGAGAGAAGAGATACGTGAAGAAAAGAAAATACAAGAAACGCCCAAAGAAATTTATGAAGAATGGGAGGAAGATTATGGTGAAGACCATGACTATTATGTCAAGGAAGAGGGCTATGATGAAGGGGAAGAGGAATGGGAAGAAGCTTATGAGAAAAAAGAAGTGACTTATGAAGAAAAAAGAATAATTCATGAAGAAGGTATTTGAATTATCATGTCATTTTATTTCTTCTCTTTTCTCATATTTATTATGAAGGTCCCAACATTTTGAACCAGGCAACATTTTTTTTTGTTTTGTTTTTGCTAAAATATTTGGAACCATAATATGCTGACAAATTTTAAGTGGCACTTGATGATAACACAAGATATCACAAGGTATGGATGGAGACAGGAATTGATACATTAGAAGTTCATTGTCAGTTAACTTTGCAGGTCTTTGAAACCTAACATGAGTTAATAGTGAGTGGTAAGGATATGTGTAGTTTTTAGGTTTTTGCCTATTTCTTCTATCATTGTCCTGTGCTCTTGTTATACTTAAATGTTTATTGATTGAAGTTATGGCTGTATTTTTCAATTTCTTGCATGTTATAACTGTCTTGGGGATTAGTAACATGTATGCCTCTAGCAACAAAATTTGGCTCTGATGAGAAAAATGAAACTTGGAGATAAGCAAAACATTTTACTTCAACAATTGGATCTCCAAAACTCTCTGTATGTTTTTAAAATTCATAAAACTATAATGGCATAACTAATGCCTTTCTGTCTACAGAGCCTTTAGACAACTTATTTTTTATCATTAAGTGATGTTATTTTTTTTTAAGTGACTGAAGTTCCTAAGAAAACTGTGCCTGAGCGAAAACCACCAGCCATTATAGCTGAAAAGAAGGAAAAGAAGGAAGTAACTGTTCAAAAAGGTATGAATTTCCCACAAAACTAACAGGAGTTAGATTAAGATATGCAGATTAAGATCTCTCATGCATCTCCTTCAAGATGAATGGTGCTGGTTATTCACATTTCCTTGGAAAGAAGAAAATTCTCATTATGTTGGACAGTGAGATGAGCAAGGGTCATGGTAACTCTCTTCTCCCACCTCATATTTCTGAGCTCTCTGCTCAAAGGTGGTTGAATCAAAACAAGAATTGATGGTAAAATCAAATTGAACTTCAGTTATCCTTCCTTCACCCTGTGCATTAGCCTTGGGCATGGGTGTAACTTTTAAGAAATTAAATGCTGCCTCTCTGGGAAGCATTTTCCACTTAGATCACTGCACGTCACTGTTCACCACCATTAGACAATGCACTGAACAGAGCCCCATTTTGTAACATCCTGAACAAAAAACCCCAGCCAGCTCTATCTGGTTTGTATCCAGAAAACAATTTGCAAGATTACTTGAACAATAAATCTGTCTGAATTACTCGCAGTTGTCAAGAAACCTGTCGATGAAAAAGTGGAGGTAACCACTCAGAGGGTTGCAGAAGAAAAAGTCAAAAGGGCTGAGGGTAAATACTGTTATCTTAATGTTATGTTTCTGTGAAAGTTGTGCCTTTTGTTACTTAGCTGATCTGCATATGCTTTGTCTTTACTTAACATGGTCTGATCAATTTTTCAGTCTTTGAAACATCTAATAAAAGCTTCTGCTGAATCCTTTAAAAAGAAGATTTAAAGCTTTTTAGGGGAAAATACTATATGCTAATATTAACTACCAATGCTTTAAGAAAGAAAGTGTGTTTAAAATTGCACTGGGTGAAAGAGTGTGTTTCATACTAAGCTGAAGATGTGAAATCCCTATCTTGCTCAGCTGGCCATTTTGACCCATCTATCAAGATACTTTGGTTAATTCTTTGGTTATGAAATAAATATGCACCTTTATTCTCTTAGTAGCTACTTCATTTTGTATAGCATTTCCCATTCTGCAGCAGGATTCTGTCAGCTGCAATTCAATAAGTATCAAGAAATTACCTGTGTGCTAAATGTCCTGAGTACCTTTAGAACATAGCAATAAAAAGAAACAAACACATTCCTTATGTTGCTTTATGTGCTTCTAAGAAGCCTGACTTAGCTGATGAGTTAGATTGTTTGCTGTGTTTGTTGTATTTGCAACATCATTGACAGATTACTGTAGACTTATTTTGATCTCTTTGCCAAATGTTTGACTGAATAACAAAATTCTAACATCAACAGTTACCAAGAAAGTTCTGCCACCAAAACCTACACCAGCGGTCATCGAGGAAAAAGTTATGAAAAAGGAAGGTACAGATCAGCATCTTTGAATTGCAGTTTATACTTTTTTTCAGCACCCGATGTGTTTCTGTGCTTCTTTGGAATATGTGGGCCTGTGTGTATGTATCTGGATCCATAGAAGTAGTCATGCTGTGACTGCTCTCAGTGTTTAATTAGTATGTCTACCATGCTTTTGTTTTTTATGAAATCTGTTCTTAACATATTTGTGGATAGTCTTTTGGTTCTAATTTCAAGAGCCTACGGTCACACTGCAGTGTGACTTAGCTTTTTCTTCATCTGTTCTGCTTGCTGGCCTATCCTTACATAATAAATATAATTGTGTCCTCATGCCCAAAAATGTCTTTGAAGAACAACCTTTAGAATTCTTCTGATGTACTATTTGCAAAAGCCTGTGCATGCATTTTGTTTCAAATGTTTGGGTTAAAGGTGTCTGTGTCTTTAGTCTTTAACAAATACTAAATATTATACTTGTGTCCTTGTTCTTTGTTCAGTATTTTACAAAATGAATACTGACTGTCTAAATATGTCTAAGACTTTAATGTGCAATATGAATATAGACCTGATAAAAACTCACATGCTGACTACCACTAATGTGGATCTAGAATATTAAATACTAAAACAAAATCCTATCTTTAAAGTACCAACAGTAGAAACATGGACTGTTTCAGAAGAAAAGATGTCAGTTTCTGTCCACAGAGAAGAAGAGTATTCATATGATGTTACAGGTATGTACAAAACCAAAAGTCTGTGTACCCAAATCAAAACAATCTATCAATCCTACTATATTTTCTTTTGATCTATTTTTATGTATGTCAAATTACATATTTAGACATATTGTACATTTGTCTTTCAGTATGCCTTGCTTTTTTTGTCCATTGTGTTATGTAGCATTAGTATTATTTAGCTTGACAGATGGAAATATTTCAAGTATTTTATCTTACTATTGTTTAAATACTTTTCTTTAAAGAGCCAACAGAGCATGAGAAAACAGTTGAAGAAAGATTCTTTGAAGCTGTTTACCCAATTGAAGGTAGTTTGATTATTGATGGGAGTCTAATAAATATTTGTCTGCTTGTTTGTTTAATTTGACTCAAAATTCAGTACATGCTGTTCATTTTCTGGATTAATTTTTTACATATTAACATATATGTTTCAGTGATGATTGTGTTGTGTACACACATATTATCTTCTTGAGGTTTTTCAGATTTACTATGAACATTGATATTTCCTATCTCAACATTTAATATCTTTAAAATTCCTATTGTAGCGCATAGAGAGGTCGAGGAGGAGGAAGAAGTTATTTCTACAGAACTGGAGATCTCTCATGTTGAAGGTGAATGTCTTTGCATCAACATCTGCTCTGTTTTCCTGAACTTTCACATTATCTGTCTGTAACACTGTTTACCAAAGGATAGCATATCAGAACTGAGATCTTTCAATTTCTCTATGGCTCTGCTGTCAGAGATTCAAGCCTTTTTGCATTCTTATCTTATTCCTCTTCATGACTTTAAATAATCCCTTTAATAGCTTTTTGTGAGATGGGTTTGTTGTATCCGTTTGATAAAACAGGTTAGGTTTTGACATTTATTGTTTGCTTACACACCATGTAAAGAGTAGCCAGCTGTGGTTTACCAATTATTTTAGCTGTCTCCTAAATGATCACCACCTATCTTTTAAAGTGCCTGAGATACCAAAGAGGCGTGTTCCAGAAGAAAGAAAGCCTGTTCCTGTGCCTAAAGCAGAAGCTCCATCAGCTAATGGTATTTCTACTGCTCTAGTAAAAAAGAAAGAAGCAAAGCCCAAAGAAATTTTCTTTCTTTGTATTATTTTTCATGTTTTCTTGCATATATTTAGGAATTTACTCTCTATGTGTCTTTGTTTTGCACTATCTCCATATGCATTATTTGATTTTGCATTGTGTCTCTGTTGCACTATTTCAGTTTTTCAATCGTGCTATAACTTAGCTTACAGCTTGAATTTGTCTCAGCTTGGGTCCTTCTCTCTCTTAACTATCTTGTACTTATTATTTCTATTTAAGTTGTGTGGCTTTTTCAGGCGAGTGTAGAGTGTTTTTACTTCAAGAGAGTAAAATGAAAGGTGCTAGTGCAGTGATTTTAACATAGGACTTTTTTACTGTATCATTATGTCTTTCCTGTACTGTCCACATTTGTACACAAAAGGCTGTACATTGTATTGTGTCAGTTGCAGTGCTCATCTCCTTGTCCAAGCACTGGCTCCATTGTAAAAAAACAATCTTGGATTATTCAAATCTGGATTAGTGTTCCAAAAACTAAAGATCTCTTACTTTAACAATGTTTCCCAAAGTGCCTGAAGCCCCTAAGAAACCTGTTCCAGAAAAGAAAGTTGCTGTTGCTAAAAAGGAGGTGGCTCCCCCAGCAAAAGGTACAGCATCTTTTGAATGTGGGCTTTAACCAGTTCTGTGCTATTGTCCCCTTTTCCTAACTTCTCTTATATTCTCAACACATATGATAAATGTAATTTGTGTGTTATGTGTGAATGTCTGTTCTCATCTAAGGCATTCAAAAGCCTTAGAAGGATAGCCTAGATTAATTTTAATACCTTAAGAGATTTTGAAGGGCCTAGAAAAACTGTGCCTGAAGAAAAAGGACATGTTCCTTTTCCCAACACTTACTCTCTCCCAACACTTTCCCAACTCCAACAAGTGTGCATTACTTGTTGAGTTTTATTTTCCTGTTAATCTGTATGTAAGCATGTTTGTGTTAGAATTTATCTTTTGTGTATAATTCTCTGTTCATCCATGAGATTTTTTAAAACCTGGTAGTATATTTGAGCATCTCATTCTTCAGTTAAGTAATCAGTCTTAAAGTATTTGATAGTCTTCCAGCAACTGGTTTGATTTTGTTTTGTATCAAACATATGTTGCTCTTGTCATAGATCTTTCTATGTTAAGTGTATGAATGTATTATGTGGTGTGTCTTGATATTCTTACAAATGGAAGATGTCTATCTATTAATGAAATCAATAATACTCCAATAAATCTTTGAAATTTAGAATTCAGTTATCTTATACTTTATGGTTTTTTAAGTGCCAGAGGTTCCTAAGAAAGCTCCCCCAGAGAAAAAGGTTGCTGTTCCAAAAAGAGAGGAAGCTCCAACACCTAAAGGTACACTTTAAAAAATAATGTTCTTTTCTTATTACCTTAAGCATCTTATTTATGTCAAATTTAGGATTTGATTGCTAAATTAATCTGGCTATACTGGTACTTCATCTACGTTAATGTGTATCTTTTGTGTCAGTTTTGTGTATAGGTGTGCTGTAGATTTATTGTATAAAAACTTGCTAATTTAAGCTGATTATATTATAATTAAGATCTTTGAAGTGCCAGAAATACCTAAAAAACCAGTTCCAGAAGAAAAACTGCCATGTATTCCTAAAGTAGATACTCCCCCTGAAAAATACAGCTCATTTTAATATCATTTATTGTAATCTTTAGAACATAACATTTATCTCATTTTGGTCAACTGTCATGTTTGGTAAGCAAAACATATTCATGTGTAATCTTTCTCAACAAGAACACATTTCTCTTGTGTGAAAACTGCATGTGTCAGTTTTTACTTCAAATGTTCTAAAACAAATACTTTTTTTAAGTGCCTGCAGTTCCTAAGAAACCTGTCCCTAAAGAAAAAGCAACTCCTGCTGTTCCTAAAAAAATTGAGGCTCCTCCAGCTAAAGGTATGCTTTGCAGCAGAATACAAGAATATGCTATTTCTCAGCTTCTGTCTATTAGTTCTGTGCTGTTATTAGTCGTTGATTTGTGCTTCTCCTGTGAGTTCTGCTGCTCTGATTTACACAATGAATCATTACAGTATGTTGTATCTCGTGTGCAATACTTACATAGTATTCTTTCTAAATATTGAATCTCTGTTATATGTTATGTGCTCAGTACCCTTCTTTGGAAACCTAGATTTAGCATTTCAAAAATTTGTTTCACAATGGAATTGGAAAAGCATACATTTAATATCATTATCTTCCAAAGTGCCTGAAGTGCAGAAGAAAGCCACTTTTGAAGAAAGAGTACTTATCACAGAAGAGAGAATATCTGTTGCCATTCCAGAGGAAATCCCATCACCTGAAGGTACACTATAAGCAGACAATAGTGAGAAACTTGCACTATGTCTACAAGTCTGTTGTTCTAATATCAAGATCAAAATAACACCAAACATTTTTTGATAGTTATCTTGTATAAGTTTTGTGCTGAACTGCAGGCAGTTCAAAGCCTCCTAAAGTGCTATTTACAATTTCAGTCTTGAATGTCAGGATCGCACCACATTGACATGGAAACTCTACTACTGAATACAATAATCTTCAGATGAGGGCCTCATAAATTTGCAGTAGCAAATTTATTTTAGATTTATTTTTAGACTCTACAAATTAGGGCTGTAACCATCCATTTGTCATACTACCAAGCTTTCTGTAGCCCTCAAGATAAAATACTGCTTCCCTTCTCACCAGCTTTCACTTAACATTGTCGTCTTCAGGGAAGATTGAGATCAGTTGTTTTAAGTTAGTATAATTCCACATAATATCTGCTTCAGGATAACTTCAAGAATGCTGAAACAGCATTTTGTTGGATTTTATGTCCCATTAATAACTACCCAGTCAAGAAAATTTGCACTTTCTTTTTAAAACCATAAATGAATTTTTAGAAGAAAATTTGGAACATGTCTATCTAAAATATGAACAAATGCACATCCAAATGGATACATGCAGTGTTAATTTCTGTTTGTCTCCTGCAAATTAATCTTTTCTCCAGAACCAGTTGAGGTTTTCCCTGATACAGTCACCTTTTTAGATGAGTACATGCCAGGATTTCCTTTCAGTTCTTGTCCTATCCATCTCATTTTTTCCTTTCCTCACTTTCATACAGTTGGATCAAGGAGAAACCTCTAATTCTTTGACTATTGTTCCCCCACTTCAGCTGTTGTGATGGGGAAATTTGGAGAGCTGAGGCATTCTAATAAACTGACAGTTGACAAGTGAATGGTATTAGATACAACAACACACAGTAGGGAACCTGGGACATGGACAAACCACATAATTTAGAACAAATCATACATATGCATGCGGTGCACAGCACTTTCTGGATTGTATGCATATCTGTCATTACCATCTGGAACTTCTAAGAATCAGACTTCATCTTCTCTATCCATCAATCCTTCCCTCTCTCCATTTATCCATCCTGCAAAAATATTAAAACTAATAATTTTCCTTAAAGAACCAACGGTTGAAGAATGGTCTGAAGAAGAAAGAGAGGAAGTATCTATTTCCATCCACAGAGAAGAAATTTCTGAAGGTATGACAACAATTCAGGAACACTAGGCAAAAGTAAAAAAGTATCCAAATAGGCAGTTTGGATTAATATCTGATTTATTTATAAGGAAAAAATTACAACTATATAAATATGTTTTGTAACTTACAACTTTTAATTTTAATTTCTACAATTTCTATTGCTTGCTTTTGAAAAGTAGCTAATCCTGTTTCAATACAGTGAAAATAATAAGTTATCTTTCTGATAGTGAGATCTATCAGGACTTCTTTCTGCTTACAAAAATCCTCTGTTGGAAGTTCCTCTTCCACCAGGTTGCTTGAATAAAGTACATGTTCTTCCGAATGCCATAATGCACTCGGATTCCTCAGATAATTTCACTGTAAAATAACTATATTGTTTCCACTTGTAAGTTTATTGGTGGTCACATAATACTGCAAAGGACCGTAACACTGACTGACTCAGTTTCTATGACTAATGACACCACAAATTTTTCCAGGGATATTTTTAGTCAAGGAATTTTCTCAGTATTTGGGAAAGAAGGTTTTTCAAAATAGACAAATTTCAACATTAGTGACTTAGTGGACAGAGGAATGGAGCATTTTCAAATTCCACACAAATACAAGATGAGAGCCCAGTCTCTCAGTTCCATTTAAGCTGCTTGGAGTGTTTCCATTGGCCTCAGTGGAAGCAGGATGGCTTGAACGTAGATTTTGTCATCCCAGAAGAGTCTGTTAATAAAGCACACTGTTTATTTTTGTCTTTCAAATACTTTGTTGCTTACCTGAGCCATAAAGACAGTAATATATGTGAAATACTTAAACATAAGTATTTTTATTTTTACTCTTTTTAAAAGTGACTGAAGAAGAGTCTTACTACATAGAGGAGACAGTAACTGTTCCAAAAAGAGAGGAAGCCCCACCTAAAAAAGGTATAAGTTCATTTCACTTCAACATGTGAGTTGTTTCACCATTCTTAACATTATATTGCCACTACATGTTTATGTCCATTTTTGGCATTTTTGTGTGTTTGTGCTATAGTGATACTACTCCTCTATGTAAAACTATGTATTGTAATCTTTTAAAGTGCCTGAGAAGCACAGGAGAGTTGTCCCTGAGCCAAAAGTCCCAGCTGCTCCAAAGGAAGCTCCAGGAGTTAAAGGTATAAACCAGTTCCTCAGCTGGTTGATGTGTCCTCAAAGGGATTGTGTTTGTCTTACTGTCTTGCTCGTACATGTTGACATAAATGGTGTCTTCTCCCAGTGATGAATGCTGTCTCAAATTCCACCTTGTACTTTGAAAATTCTTGTTTGTGTTAACTCAGTAAAACACATTGTGTAGTAGGCAATTGTAAATATTACACTTTAATATTCTTTCTCATCTTCCTTCTCATCTTGCTCATTTTTCTAAAGTTCCTGAAGTTCATAAGAAGGCAGTTCCTAAAGAGAAAGTGCCTGTTCCTGTGTCTAAAAAAATGGTGGCTCCACCAGCAAAAGGTATAACAGTGTTTGTTTCTGTTGCAAAAAAAGAAAAAAGCTTTTTTGCTACATTCCATTTTTAACATATACGCCTTGGCTGGGGATTGTAGTGTTGATGCAACATAGATCTCTGGTATCAAATTTCTTCAACATTAAACATATTTTTATGTCTATTTGTCTACAAGGATACCTGTGACCTGTGCTGTCTTGATGAGATTTATATGTTATTTTATGTTATTTATATGTTATTTCATCTTCTATCTTATACCTGTTGATGAAATCAAACAAATTTTCTAAAGTTACACATCTTTTTTAAGAACCTGAAGAAGCATTGGTGCCCACTTTTGAGGCAGAATTTGAAGAACCTCCAACAACCAAAGGTAAACATTATTACCATGGAGATTTTTTAGTTAGGTCTTGCAGTATTTGTGTTTGGGCAATTTACTTAATACAGTTTTGTTTGTTAGTATCTGTAACCTTTGTAGAAATCTCCCCTTTCTTTTGACTCTACTCATTTGGGTGCTATGGATGTAAAGGATGCTCTTCAGCAGCATCTTATTTCTGTTGCTGTTGAAGTTCACTTAGCACTTTTTTAAAACAATCAGAATAAGTAAAAGTATCATATTTCTGCATTTCAAATATTGTAATTAAATATCCCTGTACATTATTTTTAAGTGACTGAAGTACACAGGAAAATTATCACAGAAGAAAAAGTTGCAGTTGCTAAAAAAGAAGTGGCTCCACCAAAGAAAGGTATATAAATTTTCAGAGTTACACTAGAGAAGTCTTGTCTCAGAATAGTGGTTTGTATTTATGTCTAGTTGTGTAACACAGACTCTAATGTTCAGTGTTTGCTGTCTTTTTTTCTTTTTTTACTTGAAGAAATGTCAAGTCTCTGATTTGTGTTTTGTCATCTGCTTATATTTGTATACTTGTATAGTTTGTGATTAATTTAACATCTATTACAATAAACTTTTTTTACAAACTGCTAGCAGTGCCCAAGAAGCCTGTCCCAGAAGACAAAGTACCTGTTCCAATTTCACAGAAAGTGGCAGCTCCACCAGCTAAAGGTATAGAAGTTGTTTTGGAAGTAGAGATGGCTTTTAAATATCACACATCCATGCGCATCATACTCATAGTCTGCCTAGTTAATAAATCTGTGTCTCCTGATTTGGTTATAAATGAAAAGGACCTTCATCTTTTCCCCTTCAGTATACTGCTGAATGTAACAGGGAATAGTCATGCACCTTCATTCTTTGCATTTTTTAACTACTATTTAATTCCATTGATCACTCTGGATGCTTACATGCTTGCAAAGCTGAGTGACAACATTTAATCAGTGAAAAAAAATTGAACACAAATTTTTTTTAAAAATCAATGTTTATAATATTGTCAATATTCAGTGAAGTGTTTCAAACCTACAAATTTGTTCTCTGTTTCTGTGCTTTTCTTGCGTTTGATTTTGTTATGTACCCTGAGTATGTGGTGTTCTGTGTCTTCATTGAGTTTCTGAAGAGTTTAGAGACAAAGTCTTTACCTCTTACTTTCGTCTTCATTCCATCTTACTTCACAATTTGTGAATATTCTGCTCAATTATTTTGTCTATATATCTATTACTCTAATACTAGATGTATTATTTTACTATATTATCTGTATGTCTCATGTGATTGTTGTGTTTATTATATTTTCTTTTAAACAGTGTGCTATTTGTTCCTAATTGTTTGTCTATAATTCTTTAGTACAAGTTTCAGAATGTGTGTGATTTCTTTTAGAAGCTAGTTTTCTTACAATTACTATCTTTAAAGTGCCAGAAGCACAGAGGAAAACTGCCAGAGAAGAAAGAGTATCCATTGCTGTTCAAAAGAGAAAAGTGTCTCCACCACCAGAAGGTAGTCCTGCCCATGGGTTAATCTATGAACAGATTGTGCTGATGTAAGACTACCAGAGCTTCAGGCCTATTGGTCTGGCATGTCTCCTGAGGTTCAAATTTAGAATTATAGAATCATTTAAGTTGGACAAGACATTAAGGTCATTGAGTCCAACCATTAACCTTACACTACCAAGTCCATCACTATGATTCACTGTAGTCCCAGAGGATTTTTTACAAAGCCTTTGAGAAATACTAGACACATTTTTCCCAATTACTCTGGGTGTGGGTGGTGTCTAAGAAACTCCAAATGGGATATTTATTATTGTACATTATATTACCCCAGGAAAAAAATTAATGTTAGACTCTGTCTTTGAAGTACCAACAGAAGAAGAACATTGGGCTATGTCAGAGGAAGTATCCGTTTCTCTCCACACAGAACAGGAGATTTCATACACAGGTATGAAGACTAAAAAAATTCTGTATCCAAAGTTACATCTCATCAGCTAGTAAAAGAAACAGAGAGAATAAAACTAAATTTCATGTCCTTTGCCACTGCCAGTTTATCACAAAAATGAAGCTTGTAGAATAAGGCAGGACATATTTCATTATCGCAATAAAATACTATTTCTCATTTAATTCTTTCCCTTGGCTTGCTGCTGTTCGCATCGTGGAAGCCAAATAATTTCATTAGGTCCTCCTTTTTAAATCTAGCCACCTGTCTGACCTTTGAGGGGAAGCAAGAGACAATCTTTGCTTTCATTTAAATTACCATGCTTTATTAATCTGAAAAGACAGACCTTTCCTGTTCTGTAAAAGCAACTCCTCACCTAAATCTGAAGGTTAAAGAAAAAAATCCTTAGCTCTGCTATTGCCTGTATGGCTAAGACACAACACAATCCAATGTAATGGATCTGCTTGCTCAACAGTCCATAGCCTGTAAGGAAAATTTATTGCTCTTTTACTTTTGCATTGATTTGTGAAAAATGACCCACAAGATGCCTCACACTCACTACTTTTAGATCTGATACAATTGATAAATGGCATTTTCATATTCATATCATGAAAGATTAATACAGACAAATCAGCATGAAGTTAAATTATCTATTTAGTCTCCAAAGTTGTGGGGACAAGCATCCTATGAGTACCAAGAGTGTGATGAAGGATGACCTTTGGCTTTCAGTAAGGCAGGTTTAATATGCCATCTGGTCTGGAAGGAAAAGGGTCAAAGCAGAAAGACATTGAAGGCAACAGTTCTCCAATAGGATACCAAACATTGGTGTTTTAGCTGGAAAAAAAGAATCCAAAGGAATCTGAGCTTTCTGAAAAGGGCACTCATGCATAATGCAGTTTTTGATTTCAAATCCACCAAAGTATCGGTTTCAAGCAGTTTCAGTTTAAGATTTCAAGTATAGATGTACCTGGCATTTATAATTAAATATCAAGGAAGGCTGTGCCAGAAAATACTTAGAGAGCTAATGAGTCTTCACACTGCCCCAAAAATAACACCAAGCATCAAGACTTGTGGCAGCCACTCATCTATGCTCACTGGAGCTTGTCATGAATAAAGCTTCTAGAAATTCTCAAATCTGTCAGCAACAGAATGGATTCCATCTCTGAAGGTCAGAAAAAAAATCTCAAATCTGTTAAGAAAATGACACAGTTATTGTCCGAATTGGCAATTCTGCCAGATCTTAAAATGACAAGGTAATTTTCTGTGCAGTTTCCAATTATATTGGTCAAAAATTTTCCAAGACACCTGCCTCAGAAGACAAGACCCACGCACTTCTGTAAAAGAGAATATGCTGCTTAAACACAGCATTCTTTCCCAAATAAGTCTTAAAAACTGAACATATCCACATCTTAGTCTTTTGGAGATGCTCCTGCTTTTACAAGGAATGGCTCCTTGCCATGTCAGAAGAAACAAGTCACTTCATCAAGTAATTGACGGAAGAGGAAAAACACCTTCCTCACTGAGCATGTCATTCTTTTGCTTTTAATTAGACCAGAGCCCTTATCTATTGTTAGTCACTCTCAAAGTTTCTCTCCATGTGTTGCTTCACCTTCATCTAGAGTTTCCAACACAAATCTTTTGTTGTCAGTGAATGAGGAGCCTTTATCTCTTCCTGAGGTAGTGCAAAGTGTCACTGCTCTGGCAAGGAGCTGCTACAGAGAACAATGAGATTTATTGATTTTATAATTCAATGGCTTTGGATTTTGAGTTCTGCCCATCAGCAAACTTAATTTCACTGTTGGCAGCAGTGGATGAAGCAGGAATCATATCAACTGCTTATATTGGTACCTTGAAAAGTTGGTTGTTTCTTAATTGAAAAGAAGCCTAATTACTTCCCTAGCTACATGTCCAGCGGCAATAAGCATGCTTGTCTTTTACATGTCAGCCGTGTGTTTGTAAGATATCTTTTTCTGTTTCTTGCCAATACTTTTGCTTTTAAACAATTTGCATATAAAAATTCTTAAATGTAATTGTACTGTATCTTTTAAGAGCCTGATGTACCAGAGAGGGCTATCATTGAAGAAAGAGTACCAATTTATCCTCCTAAAAAAATGGCAAGACCACCAGCCAAAGGTATATTGGACAGAGTATTCAAATATGGTGTAAATGTTTTTTGTGTCTTGTATGTTCCATGTGCAGTCAGTACTGATTTGTTTTCTATGGAATGTTCTTCCTTTGGTTAATTCTTAGTTGACAATGCCTTGTGATCCTTATTATTAGTAAGATCTGTTTGCCAAATTTTAAGGTTCTTTTAATTGGTATCTTTTTAAGTGCCCGAAGTACGCAAGACAGTTGTCCGAAAAGAGAAAGCATATGTTGAAGTTCCTCAGTATGAGGAGGAGGAGGAGGTTCCAAGGTACGAGGAGGAAGACACCACCAGATATGAGAGGGAGGTAATCCAATACAAGGAGGAGGTTCGCCATTACGAAGAAGTTAGTCACTATGAGGAGGAAGTTCCTCAGTACGAAGAGGAAGAAGTTCCTCAGTATGAAGAGGAAGAAGAAGTCACCCATTATGAAGAAGAGGCTGCTTATTATGGAGAGGAAGTTGCTGAATATGAGGAGGAAGAGCCACAGGTTCCTCAGTACGAAGAGAAGGCTCCCCTACCAGCCAGAGGTATACTTTAACTTTAGGGATTGTGTGAGGAAAAGTAGTATCTTTTCATTTTATGAAAGTACCAGATATGTTTTAAAATGTTGCAGTGTGCTTTACAGTGTGCATTTTTTAACATGTTATTTAGCACAGAAAATATGTGATGGCTCTATATCTACTCTTTACTGCTAACTCCACAAATTAAAATTTTCCATGTTGTACATGTTCATTCCTCTATCATATGAACTCTGTATAACCCATTATGAAAGTTTAACCAAGCTGAATTTCATCCTCATCTGGGGTTCATTTTTTCTATCAGACTGTGCTTGAAATACTTAAAAATGCTTATGTAAAGTCTGCAATCAGAGACAAAAAATATATTTATCTAGAAAATAGCTAGGGTACTTGAAAATAAGTGATTTAGGAGCACAAGACAAACTGATTTTTTTTTCAGAAATCTTAGAAAGCCCTATGGTTGATGTTTCTTTCCATCTTGAAGAGACTAATATATTTTCATGAAAAAGAAAAATACCCGTATTTAAATAATCTTCATTTCAGATATTTCCCATAGGACTAATTTTTATGTTATGAGTATAAATTTTCTACATTGTTAGTACAGGATGAGCATAGTATTCCCTACTTAGGAGAACTAGGTCATACCAAGATCTTGGTAACAAAGACTTTCTACATCATAATATAAAGATATGGGTTGTGTATATCTGATTTTCCAAAATTACATAATCATCTAAGATTATCATTTCCCGTCCTGATCCAAATCATTCCATAGTGTTTTTTTCCATCAAAGAATTTCAGAATTTCATTTGACTAATTAATAAATGTCAAAATTATATCTAACATTGTTTGCAGTAGAAATTTTGTCATAAACATGAGAAAAGATGAGGCTGTACACTGCAAAAGCCAGGTTTATCCTGAACCGGGAGATTAGTGCTGGCTGAAATTTCCATTTAATTTCTCACAGTAGCTAAGTTTAATTCATATGTACTCCAAACTTCTTTCATTATGCTCAGAGACAGCGGAATTATTCTCCTGTCATTGTAAAATTTATATGGACATTTCTGGGGTTTGGAGTACAAACAAAAGTTTAGATACGTTTTAGTTGAAGTCTTTGCCTCACTGCAGTTAAAGGAAAAGTCTGATTTTAGAAGAGTAAAAGGATTTTTTTAAAAAGCATTTCATTTACCCAACAAATTGTGGTATAAACTGCTGGGTACTTATAATGGACAGTTCTGTGCTTGAAGTCAGTCAGTTGATAAACTAGATGTGCTTGGAATTTTTGCATTTAGAAAGCTCTTGGAAATTTTTCAGGAAGAAAATGCAGTCAACAATTTATATTAAAAATATATAAAAGAATATTATCAGATGCAACCTATTACGTGCCTGACAAGCATTGGAAATAATTTTTAATAGCTGATTCAAAAAACTGACTGAATCTCTCTGACTTAATCTTCTTGATCATCTTCTTTCAAAAAAGCCCTTGAAGTTGAAAACATTTTTATTGATGGTCTCCATGGCTAAGCAGGGAGAATAGACATAATAGCAGATAATATGATGAGTTTGTTATTTTGTTTTGTCTTAGTGATAAAATCTTTTTAAATCATAGCTGGTTTTTTGAGTATGTGATGTTTGTTTGCATGGGTATATATTTGTGATGTTTGTTTGCACTTTATATTCTTGTTGTTACGGCAGTAAATACCTAAAACATTAATGGTATCTTTCAAGTGCCTGAGGTTCCCAAGAAGCCTGCTCCAGAGGAAAAAATACCTATTCTGAAGAAAAAAGAACCTCCTCCAGCAAAAGGTATATATCATCTCTTTATGTTAAAAGGCATCCTCTGAATATTTAATTCACATTATTTTTCAGATGCCTTAATTGCTTATTACTTTTTTCTGTTCTTTTTGGAGAGGGGTCTTCATATGAAATATTTGTGTTGTTGTCTTTTTTGTTTCATTTGTGTTTCGAGTAGCTTATGGTTTATTTTTTTAACCAAACTCATGTTTTTGAAGTGCCCGAGGTGCCAAAGAAACCTGTACCTGAAAAGAAAGTCCAAGTGCCGAAGAAGGAAGCTCCTCCAGCTAAAGGTACATGCACTTGTCATTATCTGTGATCAGAGAGATCTTCTAGCATTCCTTTATCTTCTCACTTGTGTTAAAAACCAGGATAGAAAAAGAATTGTTACTCTTAAGAGCTGTGGTTCTTTTTGTTTGTTTGTTTCTAATTGTTTTAGTGTGACTGGTTTGTATGTCATGTTGTTTTGATTTTCATGCCAAGCTCAATATTTAATAATATCTTACTAAGTTCCAGAAGTGCCAAAGAAACCTGTGCCAGAAGAGAAGGTTCCTGTTCCTATACCAAAAAAGAAGGAAGTTCCACCAGCCAAAGGTATTGGACTTGATATAGCTCTTGACTGAATGTTTTATAAAAAAAAATAAATTTAAAAGTCACTCTTTTTTCATACATGATGTAGAGTGAAGAGTTTTTCATTCTTCACAGTTCTTATTTGTCACCCAACTTTACTGATTCATATCAATGTTCTTTACCTTATGGCTCAAAAATGAAATTCTTAAGCTACAATAATATTTTTTCAAGTGCCTGAAGTACCAAAGAAACTTGTGCCAGAGGAGAAGGTACATGTCCCAGTGCCTAAAAAAGTGGAAGAACCTCCACCAGCCAAAGGTATGCCATGTTCTAGTTCAACTCTGTGATTCTACTTTTGTTTCTTCATCTTTATAAGATTCTTACTGGCAGTAACAATCCCACTCTTCAGCTTAATGTGTTTGAACCCCTCCCTGAGCCGTTTGACACTGTTGCGTGTCTGTCTGTCAGTCATGGGGTCTATCCTTACTCTTCACTTTGAAAATGTCTTTGTGTTTTCTATGGTCTCTGTTTTTTGGATCTTAGATATCTAAATCTTTTAAAGTTGCTGCTTCAAAAACAGATGGTCCAAAAGAGAAAAAATTTACCTAAACAGCCAGATTTCCCCCTTAGCCTTACCACACCAGTTTCTAGTCCTATAGTCCCTGTATATTTGTAAGTTTGCATCTGTGCATAAATCTGTGGATAAAATCAATGTTAACCTTCATCACATGACTAGATTTTACCCTATTTGTGTAGTTATCTTAATATCAGATACACAGTTATCTTTTTACTAGGTTTATATTACATTGAAAATTAATTCCCTAAATAAAAATGTCTTTAAAGTGCCTGAAGTGCCCAAGAAGGTTCCAGAAAAGGCAGTACCTGTCCCTGTACATAAAAAGCCAGAACCTCCACCAGCCAAAGGTATTGCTTCTTATAGCTGGACATGTGGGTAATGCTTGTTCTTGGTTTTGTGTATTTGTTAGAATTTAACTGCAGTGTTGTAGCAGTGTGTGACAAATGTACTTGCTTTAGCTTCTGTGTAAGTTGTGTCTAAGTTTTCTACAATTAAAAACTATCTTTAAAGTGCCAGAAGTACCAAGACGTCCCAGTGAAGAGGTACCTATTTTTGTTCCTGAAGAAGAAGAGGAAAAGGTTCCAGAGATGCCAGCAAGAGGTACAGCATTGATTCTTGAAGATTATCAGAGCTTTGTTCAATTCATTAATGGATCTTCATCTCCAGTGATTGTTTTAAGCTTGGTATAAGCCTCAATTAACCTTTTGAGAGGAGTTTTCTTCTTCTTTCTGGTCTTTGTGACTTTGTTGTGTAGATTTAGTAGTTTTGATGCTCTAAAAGCAATTACCAATTTCTTATCAAAATAATATCTTTGAAGTGCCAGAGATGAGCAAGAGAGCTGTCCCAGAAGAAAAAGTACCTGTTGCAGTTCCTAAAGTAAAGAAAATTCCACCAGCTAAAGGTATATCACATTGTTATGTATGCAGATAACTCCTCTCCCTCTTTTTTTCATATTTCAGTGGAACCTAATTTTAACATTCAATTTATACTCGTATGAATTCAGGTCCTGCTGTTTCCCTGCAGTGAGCAGTGCTAGGGCTCAGACAGGGCTTGTCTATTCTGTCATTGACTGCAGCCAGCTGAGAATCAGGCCTTGAATGATCTACTTTTTTCCACTTTCAATGGTTACTGTGAATTAAATAATTCCTTCTGATATTATCATCCAGAAATAATTTCTAAAGTAATTTAAACTTCCTTTGAACAAAACAGCTGAAATTAAATTTTATGGCCCTTTACCTGGAAATTCTTTAATTTGGGGAGATCACTCTTACATGTATCTTGAGAATAAGCTAGATTCTCAAGGGTTTTAGCTAAAATTATACAAAGATAACATCAATATATAACTGATCATACTAATAACCCGATCCTATACCCTAAATGTGAAATTCGAAGTGGAGGTAAACTATTGCAAAGGCCACTGTTGGATGACAAGCAGATTCTACCTCAGCAGCTGAGTAATTTAGAAAAAAACAAGAAAAGAAAAGAAAAGCAGACACTGTAAGGTTTTTATGTAAAAAACCTTAATGCTAATAATGTTTTTTAACTGTGGTTTGTAGCATATCTTGCTAATGTTTTCTGTTTGCAATGACACTGTGGAATTAAGAATTGGGCAAAAGTGCTAGTCCTCATATAAGACTTGCAACATAATTACACATCACTGGTTTCAGGGAGTAAAAAACACCCAGTAGTTTCCCCTATTTTTTATTTCTATTTCTATTGTTACTTAAAAGTTGGTGTCTTTGTGTTTTATGTTATGGATTTTTCTTTGTGATATCATGAAAGTAAAGTTCTTAAAACAATATCTTCAAAGTGCCTGAAGTTGCAAAGAAAGTTGTGTCTGAAGAAAAGGTTCCCATTTTTGTTCCTGAGGAAGAAGAAGAGGAATTTATTCCAGAGGAAATTGTACCAGAAAAAGGTACATGATCTTTTCTTGCAAGTCACTCATGGCATCTTTTGTGTTCAATAAAATTCACCTCTATTTCTTGTTCTAAGTTTTATGTAACTCTTATATATGTTTTGAGTTTGTGGTCTTGTTCTATGTTTTTATCTTGTTTCCATGTTCATGTTTTATCTTGTTTCCATGTTCACGTTTTTACTGTTCCAAAAGCAATTTTAACATGTGTTTGTAAATTGATATCTTTAAAGAACCAGAGATTCCTAAGAAACCTGTCCCAAAGGAAAAAACACCTGTACCCCCACCTGAGAAACTGGAGCATCCTCCAGCAAAAGGTGCATAAGTTAACAATATGTTGTTATTCAGTGTCTCTGTTTAGTTTGTTTGTTATTTATGTTAGCTTTGTGTCCCTGCTGCATTTCTGTATTGATATCTCAGAGTGCCTGTCAAATTCCTAGCACAAAACAAACTCTAAAACTATTTGAGTTGCTCAAGAAGTCAAGCCCGTGGGTGTGAAGTGTCTTGTTTCTGTTTCATCTTTTAAAAATATATTCTGCAGATCAGTTCTTCTTGTGTCTCTTTGTTTTCTGTTCTCTTTCTCATACTACTGGTGGATGACATTCTTAAAATACAATGTCTTTAAAGTGCCTGAGATGCCTAAGAAACCCATTCCTGAAGTGAAAGAACCTGTTCCTAAAAAGGTGCCAGCTCCATCAGCCAAAGGTACTGCAGACTGTAAATGCCGTTATGGTTAACTGATAATATTCTTGATCCAAGCTGAGTTTAGCAAGGGACACTTAACTATTTCTTTCCTGTATTGTATTTGTCACTATAGTATTTGTTTGTACATTCCTGCTCTGTTGTTCATAAACTTCTGGCTTTCTGTCCATTTAAAAATTGGGCAAAAGTACACTGAAGTTAGGTTTTATCTTTAAAGTACCCAAGGTGCCTAAGAAGGTTGCTCCTGAAGAGAAGGTGCTGGTTGCTCCTGCTGAAAAAGTGGAGGTTCCAGCTGCAAAAGGTATATGTTCTCCTTATAATTAATATTTATGCTAGGAATACCCTTGACCACCTTCTTTCTAAGTTTTGTCTCTGTTGTACAAGATCTTTGTTTGAATTTATGTTTAAACTCTTCATTTTCAATGTTTGTGTTGTTGAACCATAAAGCTCTGTTTCTTGTGCTTTTTTACTTGCATTGCTCTAAGGTGATTTGTTGTTTTTAAATTCCTAAACAAAATCTGTATCTTTTAAGTCACGGAGATGCGTAAAAGAGCTGTGGCAGAGGAGAAAGTGCAAGCTGTTGTGCCCAAACCCAAAGAACCGACACCAACCAAAGGTACAGGTATATTTCCTCTTATTTTTCCCAAAGATTTTTTTCCTCTTCATTCTAAATTCTTTTATCATATATATATTTTTTCAGAGGCATAGTTTTATAATTTAATGTAACTTGTGCTTGAGGTTGTCATGCATATTCTCTGTTCTATGTCAATTATCTTGTCTCGCTGTAAAAAAAAAA
Source organism: Melospiza melodia melodia (assembly GCF_035770615.1). Classification (NCBI taxonomy): domain Eukaryota; kingdom Metazoa; phylum Chordata; class Aves; order Passeriformes; family Passerellidae; genus Melospiza; species Melospiza melodia. Next base: position 22,781,152 of record NC_086201.1, on the reverse strand, counting down.
ATTAAAATACTTGTCAGGCAGTAACAATAATACTGTTTCTAAAGTGCCTGAAGTATCCAAGAAACTTGTAAGGAAAGAAAAAGTCCCTGCTCCTGCACCTGTGGTGGAGAAGTATGAGTATGCCTATGAAGAATATGAGAAGTATGAGACATATGAAAGCTTTGAAGAGTTTGAGAAGATTCAGGAAGCTGAAGAACTTGAGGCGTACGAGGAACCTGAAGAACCTGAGGGGTATAAGGAAATTCTGGAACACGAATATGAAGTGGAGGCTGAGGAGAAAGATGTCTATGAGCAGTATGAGTATAAGGAGAAGGAAGAGATCTATGAGAAGTATGAGGAGGCATATGAGGAGACTTATGAGACCAAACCAGCTATAGGTAAATCAAGTAATGACTTCTTTGTTCTTATAGTGTGGTGAGTTTTCAGTTGCTGCTTAAGCCTCCTATGGGTGTTTATTTATATTTTGCCTTGTTCGTAGTCCTATGTGTGTCAGTTGCTGGTGATGATAAATCCATTCAAAGTTTGTCTCTATCCTAGTGCTTCCTTAGCAATTCCCTTCCCTGTAAAATGGGAGGGTTCCCTATCTGACTGCCCAAGAGTGAACTAGCAGATATATAACACAAGCAGAGAAAATGTTAATCTTATTATGTAATTCAGCTTCAACCTCAATTACTTTTTATGCATTAATATTTAATTCTTTTGTCCAGTTCAGATCCTTTGAGTTATAAAGATATTAGGACTCATGTAGAACCTTCTTTCCCATAATTTAAATTTATGATCATGGGATCCCTCACACCAAACAGAAACTGCATTTACATTATACCAAACAGATGTATATTGATATTTCTGATTTTATTACTCAAGAATTCTGAGATGACTGCTCCCTTTTTACTGCATGACTTATGAGGTGGCTCCTCTACAAATGAGTGATTGCTGTGCTTGCTGTCTTTATGTCTGTTTCTTCATAAATAACTTATAATCCATAATGACATATTTTTTAAAGTGCCTGAGTTGCCCAAAAGACCTCTGCCAGAAGAAAAAGTACCTGCTCTTAAAAGAGAAGCTCCACCAGCTAAAGGTACATCATCCACCAGATAAATTTGAAAACACAGCCTTCTCCACTAGTCTCTGAATCCCCAAATCCAGTATTTTGCCTATTTTGATTTGACTTCTGGACTCTTAGCTTTCTTTCACTGTACTGTTAAACATAGATTACTAAAAAAATAATTATTTATTTAAAAAACAAAAATCAAACAAATTACTTCCTTGAGACAAAGGGAATTAACTTAGTACCTTAATTTAATTTTGCCATCACAACTTAAGTGATATTTTAAAGCTAATGGTTAAAACTCTAGTTTCCTGCAGAATCCTAAAAACCTAGAACTCTTTTTAACCTAATGTGCTGGAGTGTGTGCTATCTTAATGGGTATTGTCTGTATCAGGCTTTATGAAACATAAATGTCATGACTAGCAATTGTCAGCAAGTGCTAGAGAAGTTACTACACTAGTCCAGAGTTCTGTAATTTTCCGTTCATAGCACTAGATTTGCCAGGAATTTGTTTCATGCTAACTTTTATAGTCATTTCTCATATGAATTGTCAGAATGAAATCAGTGGGAAAAGGTGGATCAGTTTGCTTGTTTGTTTTTACAGAAAAGCTTGGAGTTATTTGATAGGAAATTGCAACCTTACCCTATTCCCAGCTGCCATTAATTACAGCTGATAGCACATGAAACCTAACTGTTAAGGCTTATCCCTATTCAAAATTTATCCAACAACAGCAGTGATTTTCTTTCACTTAATACTGAAACTGGCTGCATTGATCCAAGCAAAACAGTCCAGATAGGTGGCTTCTTTTCTACAACATGTATTTATGTATTTAAGAAACATTTTTGTGTTTTGCTAAGTTTTCTGACTGTTTGCATTGTTTGCTTTTTGTTTAACTTCTATTCTTACATTATACTCATACTGCAAACGTTCTTAAAAAAACTACCAATGTCTTTTAAGTGCCAGCAATGCCAAAGAAACCTGTTCCAAAAGAGAAAGTACCACCTGCTGCTCCTAAAAAGGAAACGCCTCCACCTGCTAAAGGTACACTTCTTCTTCATTGTCCTTGTGAAACATAAACTCTAATGTCAATCTTTTGTCCTCATTGTTTGTTGAGAAACATGTGCATGTTTTATGTCCTCATGGTGGGTCTTTTTTCATTTGTTTGTCATTGAGTCTTTTTTGCCTGTTGGTTTCAAGTCATTTGTTGAAAACATGTTAGTTACTTAAAAATGTGTGTTCTGTCCTTAATTTGCACATGGAAAAAGGTTCAGAAAGAAATAATATCTTTATTTCTTCTGGAAAGGAAGAAGAAAAAGTAATCTTTCAAGATTTTTTTTAATATGTTATTCTTCTCTCTAATCTTCAAAATTAACATAAATGTTCTTTCAGGAAGGATTTAATTCTTTGATGTTTCAAAAATCTTCCTTGCTAGACTTGCTCTTCTTCTTTTTAACTTCTTTCAAGTAGCTGTGAAAGCCCTAAAAGTAAATTATATCTTAAAGGGCCAGATGATTTCAAAAGACCTGTCCCTGCAGAAAAGAAACCTACACGTACACCTGAAATAGAAGTTCCACCAATGAAAGGTAAAGGAGCCTTTGATATGAGATTTTATGGAAAGGAAATATTTGTGCCATTTTTTCCCAGCTAACATCACTAAAACTTGTCATGTTTTTTACACCACTGCAATCTCTAAGTGGAGATTGAAATCTCAGTGATAAATCCCAAACTCTGGGGCGAACATTTCAAATATGTGCTAGACAGTAAATCTAGGAACTATGAATGAAAACATGCTGAGGAGGTATTGCTGCTTGCAACACCAGTATGTAAAGCTTCAGCGCTTTTCTATTTATAATAGAGTTGTGAATTTAATTTAAATTGGGGTTTTGATAACAATACACAGGTCATGATATTGGTGAAGAAGTAACAGGGCAAGAGCCAGTAAGTTAAAGCTATTAAAGCTGTTACACTAACCAGAAGTAAGAGCATGACAATGCAGTAAGGAAAGCAAATGGCTCTCTCTTTGAGAGCTGAAACCATAAATTTCTTCACATAGTTCATTGTTCCAGGATGGCAGTTCTAGAACTGTATCATACTTTATTCTTAAAAAGTTTCTAAGACCTCAAAACAACTTAGTTTTCGGGGTTTATTTCTGTTTGGGATATTAAAAGTTAAAAACTACTTTGAAGTTTCTAAAAAAAGCTAATATCTTTGAAGTTGCTGAGTTTCATAAGAGAGCTGTCCTTGAAGAGAAAGTATCCACCATTATCCCTAGAGAAGAGGAGCCTCCTTTTTATGAAGGTACATCAATGACTCATCTACCAAATAGTCAATTGAAGAGAATACATCAAATCATGCTCTATATTATTCTGAAAAATATGAGCTAATTTTAATTAATTTTTAAAACTATTTAAAATAAGCTTTTATCTATATCTTTCAGACCATCTATGTCCACAAATTTAAATATAATTCAGCATTTCAAAAATTTTACATTTAAACCTTACCCCAAATGTAAAAATGGAGTTTAACATTTAAAAAATGCTATACTTTTTTCCTCTAATAATGTGAAAAAGATACATAAATAAGAGAGAAACCAAGTTTCTGATTCAGGAAGCACTTGAGTCACACGGGAGCAAAGAAGTGAACTTAAGCAGACAGTGGTTTAAGAGCAACACCTAATTTTTGAGTTGCAATGGAGATAGTCAACTCCAAATGAAGACATATGAAATTCAGTTACAAATTCTATCTAATAGACAGAACTAAGAAACTAGAAAATGAAAAATTAAAATACTTCTGTAAACATATATTTTACTAATTGGGAATGGTAACTTTCAGCAGTAGTAGGTCAATGATCAGGCTGAAAGATATTTAAATAACTTATGCTCAAACAGCTCTTTGTCCATATACATTTCTGCATGCTTTTATTTTGTCTTTCTACCCCTGTCTTGTAACTAATATTAAAATATGTAAAACAAACTAATATCTTTAAAGAACCTGAAGGTTATGGAGAAGTTCCAGCAGAAGAAAAGATGCCTTTTATTACTCCTAGTGAACCAGAAGCTCCAGCAGCTAAAGGTAAACCAACTCTTCAAGCAATCTATAAAGCAACACATTCCTACAAATTATTCTTCTTCTTCATTCCATCTGTGTGCTAATCTGTTATTTAATGTTTTCATTCTAAAGTTTCTTTAGATGCTATGTGTCTGTTGCTTCTTTGCTACTTACACTTTGTGTATTATAATGTTCTTAAAAAAATTTAATATCTTTGAAGTATCTGCAGTGACAAAGAAAACTGTCCCACTTAAGAAAATACCTGCTGCTGTACCTACAGAAGAAGCTCCTCCAGCTAAAGGTACATTACCTCCAAATTAACCCTCTCTAACCTCTTATGAAAGTGAGATACCAAGTCAGAAACCCAGCTTGCTTGTTCTCCTTAAACAACACAACTAGATGCTAGAGACACTTTACAGTTCGTTTTTATTTTTTTCCTATAAGTAGTTGCTTAAACAGATTGATACATTCTGCAACAATTTAAAATTTAGGAGGACTAAATTAGACAGAAATTTAGTGGGCAGGAGAGTCAGGGATTAGTCTTATATTTTTTGACTTCATGTCTCATGCTCTATTTCTCAAAATACTTTCTCTGACAATATATTGGGAAAAAATCTAAAAGGTTGTGAGAGAAGATTATTTGCAAAAGGATTCTTTGTAGTCATATCGAGGGCTTAAATAAAGTCAAGATTAAGGTATGACTTTAAATCAGGACAAAATAGAAAGCCACAAAATTTTTAATAGAAACATAATTTTGTTACATGATTCCAGAATTGAATAGCTCTATGCATGTTGGAACCCTAAAAATTACCTAATTGAACTGTATTTTTGCCTTGCTTTTATGGGTAATTTTTAAATTTCTAAAAAGAAAACTCTTTTTAGTGCCAAAATCCTTAAACACACACATACACATGCACTAAAAACAATCCCACCAACAAACAAACAAAACCAGGAAAAACAAACAAAAACCCAAATATAAAAACTCCTGCTATCTTTTCAGAGAAGAGCATATTCAGAACCATAAATACTAGGAGTTAGAAAAATAACAGACTCCAGAAGGTGAAGTTGTTAAGTTTTATTCACATCTCAAAACCACATATTTTTCCTTTTGTTCTAGTAGATTTAATTTTTTTTTACAAAATTGTATTGCTTATTTCATAATGCAAATTTCTAAAATAAACCAATATTTTTAAGTTCCTGAAGTACGAAAGAAAGCTGCCCACAAAGAAAAAATACCTCCTCCTGTACCTAAAGAAGAACCTGCACACTTTACAGGTATAAGAAATTTTAAGTTTGATTTGAAGAATAAAAACATGTTTTCGTATATAAATTATTTTGAGAGTATTCTGTTTATCATGAACTTAACAGCTTTGGTTATTTGCAACAGTAAAAAGTAATTTAAAAAATTATTGCCTGTAGTTGTTCTTAAAATTAAGTGCTGCTTGAGATCAGCACAAAAGAGAAAAACATAAAGAAAAAGTGAGAGAACTGAGATAGACAGGGCCTATTTCTGCACTCAGGGCAATAGCTCAGTTTAGGACACATCACACATTTTTCTTCTGACAAACTGCAGAGACCAGGTCAGTGAGGAGTTTTTCATCCCTTACTTGAAAGCATCCTAATTTTGCACATTGATGTAAAATAAACCTGTATGTCTTCAGAGGAGCTTGAATATTTGATTATATTTTTTATTTATCTAACATGTTGTCTTGCTTTCTGAAGATACTATAAGTTAATTTAAGTGTTCAAACTAATATCTTTCAAGTACATGAAGTTTATGAGGAGATTCACATAGAAGAAGAAATTTCTACTGTTCATAGGAAAGAGGAGGCTCCACCATCTAGAGGTATATGACTTCTTCATCACCTCTTCCTACAATTTGCTAAGTCTTGAACTCCAGGAAAATTAAATTATTTCTTTGTGTTTTAGTCCTTGTTCAGCATAATTCATATTTGTATTCATTCTTTCAGTACCTTGCTTATATGAAAAATTTGAGATTTTTCATGACGTGTCTTTCTCTGATTAAATTGAACAAATGTCTTTAAAGTGCCTGCAGCCATTAGGAAAGCTGTTCCAGAAGAAAAAGTACCTATTGCTGTGCCTAAAAAACCAGAACCTACTCCTGTGCCTAAAAGACCAGAATCTCCACCATCTAAAGGTACTTTGAGAGCCTGGTAGAACTGAGGTCTTTCACTGATAAACATCTTTACTTTTTTCTGTTTCTTACATAGTTTCTAATTTAATGGTTCAGTGTCCACATGTCCGATTTGTGGCGTTTATGTTGTATATGTCCCATTTTCTGTTTCTTAAGTTGTGTTTAAGTCATAAAATCAAAATCAGTAAATAGCTTTAAAGTGTCTGAATTGCCTAAAAAAAGTATTCCTGAAGACAAACTCTGCCTAAAAAGCCAGAAGCTGCCAAAGGTATAGGTCAGCAGATTCTTTCATTCTTTTTCTACAAGTTTCTTCTGTCCCTTTTCCTGTTGCTGTCAAAGCATTTAAAATTAGTTGAGTTGATCTATTTATTCCACACAAGAATAACCCAGAAATTGTACCAGAAGCCAGTGAAAGGGACTAGAAATAAGGAAAGCTCCAGCCCTGTTAACACGCAGTGAGATTTACAGAACATTTTCACTTTATGGGTAAAGCCTCTGAAATTTGATCATACACTAGCAAGAAGTACATCCTATCCCTCTGTTTCACATTGCTCATGTTAAACTTAGGGGTCAATTGATTTCATTTTGAATGGAAATGGAATTTGCACAGAAACCAGTTGTTACAATGCATTCAGGTGTTTTAAAAGCCTGTCTGAACTGGCAGTTTGAATGGCATTAACAATTGTCAAGCAGCACAGCTTATCCCACCCTAGTCATTATCACATAGCACTGCCAGGCATAGAACTGTTATGTATGACATTTAAAAGGCATTTCATTGAAGTTCAACTTTTGCCATGACTTCTTTAGCTTGTTTTTGTCTTTATGGGGAGCATAGCAAATGTAAACCTGCTTGACAGCAGATCCCAAGCAAAGTCACTTCCAACTTACTCTTTGCCAGAGGAGTAGAACCATGAAGATTTCTCAGAAGTTATAACTGTTGTCAAAGCATCCTTATCCATCTACTTGTTTGTCACATCCTTATATATCAATGTGTTTTGTCTTATGTCTCTGTACTAAATGTTTAATTTTTTTGTAATTTTAAAAGCTACACTAATGTCTTTAAAGTGTACAAGGTATCTAAGAAAACAATAAATACTGTTATATCTAAAATACCAAGGGTAACACTACCTAAAGCTTATATGTCAATAATAGTGTCTTTCAGAGGAGGAGATTTTTCTCTTGAGCATTAGAGTTTATAGCAAAACTCATTTATCAAAATCCCATCAGTGTGTAATCGTATACATTGCTTTTTGCATGACATCTCTCTTTTTATATCTTTTCTTCTGATATGCTTCTTGTGATCCTCTTTCTCCTTTACAATGTACATATTTTAAATGCTTTATTTTTAAAAAATGAATGCTGTTTTCTTTAAAGTGCCAGAGGTGCCCAAGAAAATTCCAGAAGAGAAAGTGCCCACTGCTGTCCCTAAAAAACCAGAGCCACCGCCAGCCAAAGGTATGTTGTGCTACAGAAAACTAAAATTTGGAAGAGGAAAAACACCTCTCTCTTGATTGTGCACATTATTTATCTGATTGCTTGTTTGTGTTTTCCTGTTATTTTCTGTGCCTATATTGTTCTATATATGTTAGTGTGTTTGAAATTCTTCTCTTTTGAATCATAGTTGTAATCTGTACCAGAGTGTTAGAAATATTGAAGTAGAAATATTGAGCAGAAATGAGATTGACACTTGAGAACAAAAGCAGAAATCTTAAGAGGAGAAAAGGTGGCCTCTGTGATGTGAAATAGTCCTGACTGACAATGAAAAACTAGCCCCAAAAGAGAGCATAGAATGAGTGATAGAGATGTCTAATATAGAAGAAAACTTGTGTGCAGAGATTGATCCAAAAAATTGGTATTGATATCAAAAAATGGTATGATTGGTATCAAAAAATTGATACCAAAAAGTCATCACACATAGAAGAATGTGACAAGGAATACAAAATAGACAATGTCAGTCTCAGTCAAATAGAGATTTCGGAGATGTTTGAATAAAATGGAATAATAAGCCCCAGAAGATTCTGAGGTGTTTCCTGAGGCTTTACAGAGACATAAAATAAGGCAATAAACAAATCAAATCAGACGTTTTATTAGGAACCTTGGCAATTTCTACTGAAAAGTTTTGAACATAACTGTAAAATTCTATATAATAACTGATAATAATCCGTTTCCTAAAGGGCCTGAAGGACTCAAGTAGATGTTGAACAAAAAAAATCAAAGTTGCTGTGCCTAAAACCTTAAAAGTTATACTAGCTAAAGATACCTGACGTTATGACAAAAGTACAGAATTTAAAAAAAAATATTTTCTTGTTTTAATAATATAGAAGACAGTATTCAAGACCTCTGTTACCATTTTCTTCTGTTGTCGAATTTTTTCAAGTGAGAAAATGTTTTGAGTGAAAAAAGTAGATCTTTGTAGTTGGTGTTTTCACTAAGAGTGATCTGCTGTTATGCTTTAGTGTTTATGAAGTTCTGACAGTATAAAGTCATTGCTATTTTTCGAGTGTCTGAGGTACCAAAGGAACTGGTCCCAGAAGAGGTTTAAGTTAAAGTATGAAAGACACCAGAACATCCAATCACTAAAATTGTATGGAAGTAAAGAAAACCCCTTAATTTTCTGCAGTACCATTTTAACATAATGGTAATTTACTTTTACTATTGATGTCTTATAAAATTTTTTGTTGTTTCAATTGTAGTTTTTGCATCTGTAACTCAGTGAGGCAGCAGAGAGAGTTTTCCCTAGAGAAAGGATAAATTACATATTCACATCCAAAATCTCTCATGCTTTTGAAGTGCCTGAGATTTACTTTTTCTTAATGTCTGAACACTGCAGACATACATAAATAAAATTAACTGCTTTTTTTAAAGTGCCTGAGGTGCCCAAGAAAGTGATTTCAGAAGAAAAAATACACATTGAAGTTCCTAAAAAACCAGAACCTCCACCAGCCAAAGGTATATGTTCAACAGTAATAAGACTGCACACAAACATTTATCTGTTTCTCTCAGTATTATGTTTCTTACGTTTGTGTTAGTAACTTTTTTGTATACTTTATATAATATAAGTGTTACAAACTGTATTGTCTTCTTCCTTTGTGAATAACTCCTGGTGACAGTGGCTACTAATAGTGTGTGTAAAGCAATATGAAAAAAAAAAAATCCAACAACCAAATGATTTATAAGAGGTTTTTTCTGATAATGTTAGCTTTTCTTTTTTTTTTTTTTGGAGCTATTATTGTCTTTTTAATTCCTATTCTTCAAATTCCTGAAACTAAAACAAACAAATATCTTTAAAGAACCCGAGGTGCCGAAGAAAGTTGTTCCAGAAAAGAAAATACCTGTGCAAAAAATACCAGAACCTGTGGTTTTCCCAGAACCAGAGGCTGCACCTGCAGAACCAGAACTCCCACCAAAGGAAGGTAAATCAAAACACTAATAAAATAACAAAAGTAATGTTTTTCCTCTTTTCTTTAACATGTAATTATCCAAGCCTTCTGTTTCCTGAAATTCTAAATTCTGCTTGTTCTAGTTATCTACATATATATGTGAAATAGACACACATGGTTGTTTTTGAAAAAAACTAGTGGCAAATATTGGATGTCTGAAATGCCTGTATGTTATTCTTACTATTATTCTACTTAAGTTCTTCTTACTATTTTTGCATATTCTTGCTATTCTACCTGCTTTTGTTCAAGAAAACCACCACAGCTTATAACTTAAAAGTTATAATAGGAGAAGAAAACAAAGTATCCATTCTAGAGGAGAAGTTATCAATTTAATTGAAATGCCAGAAGTTCCACCAAGAAAATCTACATGCCATCACTGCTGTTTCTTGAAAGAATCTTCAGCTTATTGCCTGCAGTGCAATTAATATCTTTTGTCCTGTCCATTCTGTTGACAATTATCATGGCTTTTACTTATATCTTAAGTTATATTATTAGTGCATGTGTGTACTTCCATATGGGAGCGTGAGTTTTGTGAGGCAGAGTGTGTGTATGTACTCTTGAGAGATAAGCCAAATGTTCTATATTCATCTTTTAAAAGGCCAGCATAGATGATTGATACCTGATATGTTTTTAATATTTCATCACAACTGTCTTTTTATGTTTTATGGTTGGCTTAATTTTGGTATGATTGTCCGTGCAGCTGTTAAATTTAGAACTAATATCTTTTATGTACATAAAGCAACCAAGACAACTTTGCCAGAAAATAAAGTACGTGTTCCAGTTCCTCAAGAACCAAAGTCCATTGCAGGACACGCAAAACCAAAGCCTCAAGAGGTGGAACCACAAAAACCAGAAGTGGCTGGAGTGGCGCGAAAACTAAAGCCTGTAAAGGCAGTACAAAAACTAGAGCATGTTCTGACATCTGAGCAGCCTGAGACTGTTTTGACACACCAAAAATCAGAATCTGTTGTAGCATCCCAAAAAACAGAGCATATTGTGTTGCCTGAGAAACCAGAGTTTGTTGTGGTACCTGAGGAACCCAAGCCTGATGTAGAGCCCCAAAAACTAAAATATGGCGTGATGCCTCCAAAACAGAAGCCCATTGTGGAATCCCAAAAACTAGCCCAGGTTGTAGTTCTTGAGAAACAAGAATTTGTTGTAGTACCTGAGGAACTGAAGCATGATGTTGAACCCCAAAAACTAAAATATGGCGTGATGCCCCAAGAGGAGAAGCCCATTGTGGAATTCCAAAAAGTAGCACATGTGGAAGTGCTTGAAAAACAAGAGTTTGCTGTGGTACCTGAAGAACCCATGCCTCATGTAGAACCCCAAAAACTAAAATATGGCGTGATGCCCCCAAAACAGAAGCCTGTTGTAGAATCCCAAAAACCAAAGCGTGTTGTAGTGCCTGAGAAACCAGAGTCCATTGCGGTACCTGAGGAACCCAAGCCTGATGTAGAGCCCCAGAAACTAAAACATGGTGTGACACCCCCAAAACAGAAGCTCATTGTGGAATCCCAAAAACTAGCGCATGTGGTAGCGCTTGAGGAGCCAGAGTTTGTTTTGGTACCTGAGGAACCCAAGCCTGATGTAGAACCCCAAAAACTAAAATATGGCGTGATGCCCCGAGAAGAGAAGCCCATTGTGGAATTCCAAAAGGTAGCACATGTGGAAGTGCTTGAAAAACAAGAGTTTGTTGTGGTACCTGAGGAACCCATGCCTCATGTAGAACCCCAAAAACTAAAATATGGCGTGATGCCCCCAAAAGAACAGAAACCCATTGTGGAATTCCAAAAAGTAGCACATGTGGAAGTGCTTGAAAAACAAGAGTTTGTTGTGGTACCTGAAGAACCCATGCCTGATGTTCCACCCCAAAAACTAAAATATGGCGTGATGCCCCCAAAACAGAAGCCCATTGTGGAAACCCAAAAACTAGCCCAGGTTGTAGTGCTTGAGAAACAAGAATTTGTTTTGGTACCTGAGGAACCCAAGTCTGATGTTCCACCCCAAAAACTAAAATATGGTGTGAAGCCCACAGAACAAAAGCCGGTTCTAGAATCCCAGAAACCAGAACCATTTATGGCCCCTGAGGAATATGAGCTCATAGTAGTGTCTGAGAAGTCAGAGACAGTTGAATCAATTCAAAAATCAAAGCGTGTTGTGGTGCCCCCCAAAACGAAACATTTTGTGCAGGCCCAAAAAACAGAGTTTGTTGCAGCTGAAGAAACAGACCTTGCTGCAGATTTCCAGAAGTCAAGGCCTACTGCAGTGTCCAGAAAATCAAAGCCTTTTGTGCCAGAACCTGTCATGGTGTCTGAGGAACCAGAAACTGTTTTAGAACCCCAAAAACCGGAGCCTTCTGCACCTCTTCGAAAACCAAAGCCTGAAGTGGCACCCAAAGAACCAGAGCTGGTTTTGGCAGTGGAGGAACCACCACCAGCCAAGGTGGCCGAAAAGGAGCAGCATGTTGCTGCTAAAAAGCGAGCAGCTGCACTGCCTAAAGGTACCTCTTGTGCATAGGATCTCTTTTCCTTCCCTCGAGTATGTTGCTTCACTGCTCATTTTAAAGCTTAATATATGTAACTAATAGGTACTAATATCTTCAAAGGACGTGCAATGCCCAAAAAGCTGTCCCAGAAAAGAAAATTTGTCTAGCTGTTCCTGAAAAAAACAAAACCTACATCAGTCAAAGCTATGTGTTATCATGAATACATGACAACCACACCGAATCTTCTCTAAAGTAATATTTTAACCTCTTTTGTTCTGTCTGTTGTTTTTGATCTGTTTTAAATGATACTCACACTGAGTATGAGTGTGTGCTTAATTATTACTTCAAAACATGTCTGTTGTCCTCTGTGTTTCTGTCTTTGTATTTAATATTGAGTTTTATTGCAATTCTAAAATGAAATGCACTAATATCTTTGAAGTGCCTGAGATGGCTGAGAGGACTGCTCCAGAGAAGAAAGTGCCCCCTGCTCTATCTAAAAAACCAGAAGCTTCACTTCCTAAAGGTACATGTCACCACTATTATCATCATAAGAAAGGACATTATTTGCTTTTTAGGGTTATTTTAAATCAATCTCAGTTTAAATTGATGTTTCACTGTATACTCTGATATCAAAAATGTAGGAGAAATGAGCCAAATATGAATTGCTGTGCAGGGGTGTGAAATGTTTTTTTCAACTTAAACCATCCAAACTTCTGTTATACAGGGTTTATGTCATATCAGATAATAACAATTCCTGTTTATCCTCCTACCAAAAAAATGCCAAAATCTTATAGATGCAAGAGAAAGAGTTTGTAAGCAGTTGTTCAGATTATTAGTAGGGATGGGTTTATTCATGGTTTAGTGGGACTAGGCGGTGTTATATTTACAGTTAGACTTGATGATTCTAAAATTTTTTTCCAACCTTGATGATTCTATGGGGAAAGACAAAATAGACACAAACTAAAGGTTTCAGCAGAGAAGTAGCAGTTTTAGTACATAGAGCAAAATAATCACAAATATCTCTATGTATCTGTATCACAGAGCAGAATATCTTCTTTAACCTGTTATTTCTAATTTGTCTGCATTCAGGTCATACATTAACATTTTCGACTATGGGATTTGCAAAGTTGCTACTTGTATAAATACCATGAAAGAGCTGTAAACTTAGTGTCAGCATGTAAGACAGTGAGTCTTTAAAAAGGCATTTATAATTTAAATGCAAAAAAATTACTAAAGACACACTAAACTGAACACACTACACAGTATTTTGTACTGCCTTGATGCAGTGATGCATCATTTAATTTCCTTTAGAAGTCCCAAGCTCTGGCCAGAAAAAGCATTCCCTCTGCCATCAGATTCTCTCCATCTGAAATACAAAGACATTCCTCAAATGAAGTACCATCTCAAAGTGATGTTATAATTTTTTTACAAATTGAAATTAATATAAGAGAAAACAGTAATAAGCAACATCTAGTGATTAGAATGAAAGCCAGGGGATGACAGAGAGAAAATATGAGAATTTAAAGAAGAGGGGGAAAATGCAGAGATAGAAAAAGAAAGGTGAAGTCTACCTGAAGGATAAAAATAGTAATAGTAAAGGGGCAAGTAAGAATATGACAATGACTGACGAGCACAGAACACAGTCATTTATGAAACATGACATTATGATTCCACAAATAAATCCCTGATCATCTGTTACTAAGAAGCCAGACATATTTTCTACATTTCCACCCCGACCAAGAAACAAAGACCACACACAGAGCTCCCATATCCTGTGCCATGTCTTGGACACACTGGTCATTCCACGGGTTGGAAGCAAAGCAGAGCTGATGGCTGAATGTGACCACAGCACTTTCTCAAAAAGGACTCTGTGCATTTACTACTGGTTGCTTTATTGTTACATAGCCATCTGCAGTGCCCACAAAACTAAAATACACTGATATCTTTGAAGTTCCCAAGGTGCCCAAGAAAGGTGCTCTGGAAGAGCCTACACCTGTAACTGTGCCCAAACAGCCAGAACCAGCAGCAGTTCGAGGTACCTGTGGCTTTGTGCGTCAGTCCAAATGAGACCGTCCTTATTGTCTTACATGTTATTGCTGACGTCTCTTGCTGTTCTGTTCATTCTGAAATTTCTGCCCTGTGGGGGTTTGTCTGTGTGAGCCAGTGAGAGAGAGAGGTTGATGCTGTGAGAGCACTTTGGTTCCGCTCATGAGTGCATCTCCAGTCTAATGTCACTGTGCATCCTCCTGTTGTGTGTACAAAACTGACTGCTACTAATATCTTTGAAGCACCCGAGGTGCCCCGGAAGGCTGCTCGTGAGGAAAAACTACCTGTGCCCTCTGCCAAAGCACCAGAGCTGCCAGCACCCAGAGGTACCTGTCCTCACGGATAACCTCACACAGAATATTCTGAATCCTCTTCTGCTAAGCCTTGTCCTACCCTCTCCTGGCCTGTCTCTGTTCCCTGACTGGGCCTGTCAAGGCTGTGTGTGCTGGGACAGGGGTGCTGCTGCGTGGTGTGCGAGGGTCTGAGCTGGCTGCTGTGATGTTCTGTGTCTGTGTCGCCCCGGCTGTTGTTCCTTCTTGCCATGTCTTCTCAGCTATGTAAAATGAAATGTACTAATATCTTTGAAGTGCCTGAGATGCCTGAAGCTGAGGTCCTGGAAGAGGAGGAGGCGGTGGAAGCAGCAGAAGAGGTGGCAGCAGTTGCTGAGCCTGGAGAGCCAGAAGTCTCTCCAGCTGAAGGTATAGGGTGGTGTCCTGCAAGAGCCTGCCATGGCCAGCACAGCGCTGCAGGGCTCAGTGTTCTTTGCCCCCCTGCACTCTGTGGGAGGGCTGAGAGCAGCATTCTGTCATTTTGTATCTCTGTGTGTCTGCACACTCCCCACAAGAGAGGGTGGGGTTTTCCTGAAACCCCCTTCTCAGTAAGCTGACACTGGGACGCTTTGTGGCTTGTCCACCTTAAGCAGGAGTGAGTGGCTGAAGAGGACACCCTGGTAATCAGTCAAGTGTTCACTTTCCTCCTTTTCTGCTTTGCCATCTGCCTGTTTGCTGACCTTAAGCTCAGTCAAGTAAATGGATCTAATTTCTTTAAAGTGCCTGAGGTGATTGAGGTGGAAGAGGCAGAAGAGGAGGTGCCAGTGGTCATTCCCCCAAAACCTGTGGCTGTGCCCAAGAAACCTGTGCCTGTGCCAAAGAAACCAGAACCTCCTCAAGCTAAAGGTATATCTTCTGGAGAGTGATGCTTTGTATTTTAGTGTATTGATTAATATTTTCAGTTGTTATCCCTTCTTTTGTGAAAGATTTGTTGTTTGTCCTTGACTCTTAACCTCTCCTGGACCAATCTTTGTGCATGACTAACCAACCAGTTGCCAGAGGAACTTTACTGGGCTTAGAAATATCTAAACTCTTTGATTGAGTCTTATGATCTTCCTACTAATTTAACTGTGAAATTAATTAATTAATATCTTTAAAGTGCTCAAGGTGCCCAAGAAAGCTGTCCCACAAGAAAAGATGCCTGTTGCAGTACCCAAACAACCAGAACCACCACCAGTCAAAGGTACACGTCACTAAAAGTATCATCATTAGAAAAAAAACCATGTTTTTCTGGACTTTAGTTTAACTAATTTTTTGATGGTGATCAGACATAGGTGCCTAAGAAATATGAAGTGCAATGTGTAGTGTCAAAAACATGGCAGAAAAACTAGATTTAATTCCTTGAAAAAATATCTCTAGCTTACTGAACGTTTAGTAAAGTTTAAGAATTAACATTCACTACCTGTTTAGTTTAAACAGAATAGCTTGTTTTTCTGAAGAAGAGCCTGAAAATAAGTCTTTAAGTTTAAAAAGCAAAAATTGCATTCCTGAAGCTTCTAATAGATGACAGCAGGAGATTAAGTTCTCTACCTCTTTAAAAGTAAGATAATGCCAACGTACATGAGGAATTTTTGCTAGCAAAGGACTGGATATATCTAGTGATTGTCTTATTAACACATTAATAGAACCAATAAAAAAAAAGAGAGAAGTAAAAGAAGTTTATCCATTTCTGCAATAGAATTAAAATGAAGGGAACTGTGGAACATAGAAAGTTAAGAGGAGGTGTGAAGAATGGAAATAGTTGATAGGAAAAAAAAATATGGTGATGATAAATGAAATGCTATTTCCTAAAAAAAATGTTACAATGACAAAGTAGTCGTGAATTATATTGGCTGATACACAAATTCATTATGATTCCACAAATAAATCTCTGATCATCTGTTACTAAGAAGCCAGACATATTTTTTACATTTCCACCCCGACCAAGAAACAAAGACCACACACAGAGCTCCCATATCCTGTGCCATGTCTTGGACACACTGGTCATTCCACGGGTTGGAAGCAAAGCAGAGCTGATGGCTGAATGTGACCACAGCACTTTCTCAAAAAGGACTCTGTGCATTTACTACTGGTTGCTTTATTGTTACATAGCCATCTGCAGTGCCCACAAAACTAAAATACACTGATATCTTTGAAGTTCCCAAGGTGCCCAAGAAAGGTGCTCTGGAAGAGCCTACACCTGTAACTGTGCCCAAACAGCCAGAACCAGCAGCAGTTCGAGGTACCTGTGGCTTTGTGCGTCAGTCCAAATGAGACCGTCCTTATTGTCTTACATGTTATTGCTGACGTCTCTTGTTGTTCTGTTCATTGGTGATTCCCTGAAATTTCCGCATTCTGAGCTGTGTATCAGTTAGGAATTTGAATATTTAGCATTTTGTATAAACAACTCAAAATGTATTTTGATTTTACTATATATGGGTGTCTTATTCTGAATCAGTAGATATTAAAACTTTTAACAATTAATCATAAGTTAATCATAAGATTAATTTTAGCAATTAATCATAAGTTTTTCATATGGCTGCCTAAATTGTTATCTTAAATAGGCAAGTCTGTGTGACTCTTCTAGCAGACTCATGTAGTGCATATAATAGACATAAATCTTTTGAAGCAAAAACCCAGCTTTTACTCAGCAATGCTCAAGTGCAATAAGAAGTGACCATACAGAAAGTGTCAAAGAAATTGCTGACACTTTTACGATTTATAATAAAAAAGAGTCATTGTAAAATTCATTGCACTGCACAGGCTGTTGAAGTTGCTAAAGTGAAATGAAAATTGAAGGAAGACAGGTACTTGGGATAAGGAAATCAGTAAAAAAAAAAAAAAAAAGAGAAAAGCATAAGCAAAGAATGGATATACAGAAGGACAAAAATAGGGAAAAATGAGAAAAAGCAGTATTCCTCATCCTGTCAGTGCCCAAAGTGCTGAATGTAAAGCACCAGCAGGTTCATGAGGAATGGTAACAGACAAATCGTGCTAAGTACTCTAATTCACACATAACCCTCATGCCTATGCATAGCCAGCAGTTTTCTCTCAGAACCAACCTGGCATCACTACTCTGTGCCTGTGCCCTGTGGGGGTTTGTCTGTGTGAGCCAGTGAGAGAGAGAGGTTGATGCTGTGAGAGCACTTTGGTTCCGTTCATGAGTGCATCTCCAGTCTAATGTCACTGTGCATCCTCCCGTTGTGTGTACAAAACTGACTGCTACTAATATCTTTGAAGCACCCGAGGTGCCCCGGAAGGCTGCTCGTGAGGAAAAACTACCTGTGCCCTCTGCCAAAGCACCAGAGCTGCCAGCACCCAGAGGTACCTGTCCTCATGGATAACCTCACACAGAATATTCTGAATCCTCTTCTGCTAAGCCTTGTCCTACCCTCTCCTGGCCTGTCTCTGTTCCCTGACTGGGCCTGTCAAGGCTGTGTGTGCTGGGACAGGGGTGCTGCTGCGTGGTGTGCGAGGGTCTGAGCTGGCTGCTGTGATGTTCTGTGTCTGTCGCCCCGGCTGTTGTTCCTTCTCTTCTCATGTCTTCTCAGCTATGTAAAATGAAATGTACTAATATCTTTGAAGTGCCTGAGATGCCTGAAGCTGAGGTCCTGGAAGAGGAGGAGGCGGTGGAAGCAGCAGAAGAGGTGGCAGCAGTTGCTGAGCCTGGAGAGCCAGAATTCTCTCCAGCTGAAGGTATAGGGTGGTGTCCTGCAAGAGCCTGCCATGGCCCGCACAGCGCTGCAGGGCTCAGTGTTCTTTGCCCCCCTGCACTCTGTGGGAGGGCTGAGAGCAGCATTCTGTCATTTTGTCTGTGTGCATAACATTAAGCTCAGTCAGCTAAACAGATCTAATATCTTTAAAGTGCCTGAGGTGATTGAGGAGGAAGAGGCAGAAGAGGAGGTGCCAGTGGTTATTCCTCCAAAGCCTGTGGCTGTGCCAAAGAAACCTGTGGCTGTACCAGAGAAACCTGTGGCTGTGCCCAAGAAACCCGTGGCTGTGCCCAAGAAACCAGAGCCTGTTGCTGTGCCAAAAGTACCAGAACCTGTGCCTGTCCTTAAAAAACGTAAAGTTCCTTCAGTTAAAGGTACATACATCAGTGTCTGAACATCTTATCTCTCTTCTCTGAATACCTTTCTTCCTGTTTCACTGATATATACATTGCCAGATGAATAATCTGCTGCTTAAATTTATTATTCTTCATGTTCTGTACATTCTCCTCTTTTTAGTCATTGCACTTTTCACTGTTACTTATATATATGTGTCTTAATATTAAACAAAAATGAAAATTTACTAATATCTTTAAAGAAACTGAAGTGCAACAGAGAACTGTCCCAGAAGAGAAAGTGCCTCTTACAACACCTGAAAAGCCACAATTAGAAAAACCAGAGCTTCCTCCAACCAAAGGTACATATTGCCAGGAGGCATCTCCTGAGAATAAATGTTTTCTATACTCTCTCCTTTCTTTATTCATAAATGAGTCTGTAAAATTTGTCAGTTGAATGTAGCCTGTCTTGAGAAAGACTGGAGCACAGTCTTTCATGTTTATGGCTACTGTTACTGTGATTTTGTGTGTGCTAGATATCGTTGTCTTTCTATGTTTCATATGTACATTTATGTACACAAAAATAAAAGAAACCTAATATTTTTTTAAGTGGCTGAGGTACCCAAGAAACCTGTCTCAGAGGAGAAAGTACATGTTCCTGTTCCTAAAATACCTGAATCACTCCCAAGTGAAGGTTTGTGCCACCCTAGATTTTATCTAAGAACAATCCTTATACTTCTTCTGAGTATAAGCTTTAACGTAGCCATTTTCCTTTTTCTCCCGTTGTAATATTTGTAAGTTGTCCATGTCATATTTTAGATTATACTAGTCAATATTTCTTGCATCTGATCAGTGTATCTTCATATTTGGAAGTAAAATATATGCTCCTGCACAGGATATGTCTCTTTTTAAGATAATATTAAGTTTCCACTAAATTGGAGTCTCTCAAAAGTTATTATTTATGTTGCTGTTATAATCTTGAATTAATTGAGAGCATTGACATTTTTATTCTTTCCTGTTAGATAACTCATTCACAAATTTAATATTTAGCTTATATTTTATACTTAAAAAAATCTTTCCTTCATACACGCTTCACATGTGATTAGAAAGAAAGTAGTTTTCAAAATCTTGCATTAACTGCAAAGGTAACAGATAGAATGATTACTTATCCTAACGTGTATTTGTCTGTCTGTTGAAGTAGATTTTAGTTATATCTGTGTAACTGTTCATGTGAAACAATCTTATAATTGAAAACTTACACCAGTTGTCAATATTCTTTAAAGAATATGAAATCATAAAGGAAATTGAGCCTGAAGAAGCAGAAGAAATTCCAGTTGTAGAAGTGGAAGAAGCCTTACCAGTTGAAGGTAGACAAAGTACTTCCCTAGAGGCTGCCACACACCTTTCTTTCATCATCATCATCATAATCATCATCATCATGTGCAGATTTTTCTTGCTCTCTCATTTTTCACACGTGTCTGTGTCTTGTAGGTCACCTCTACATTGTAGGTCTTTCTGTGATTCTTCCATTGTTGTGTTCTGGAAATTATTTCTGACCATTTAACTCTAAGTACAACCTGAAGATTATTTTAAATGCTTTCATTTTGTTTCTTGTCCACAAGAGTCTTCCCATTATTTGATTTTCTACTTTTATTTCCATGTTATTAACATGGTTTTTAAAGTCAGCTTGGATATTTGTATTGTGTGCATGCCTCAAAGCAGTAACCTAAGGCTCTTTCATGCTCCCATTTAATTCAATGACATTTTTTCACTGGCTTCACTGGAAATGGAAAATGGTGGTCTTTAGGTTTGTACTACTCTTCTCATAATCACCATCATAGGAAATATATTCTAAATTTACCTAATGTTATTTAAAGTGCCGCAACCTGAAAAGAAGATCCCTGAAAAGCGAAAGCCACCACCGCCACCTGCTCCAACAGAAGATATTAAACTGGCAAAAGATCTACTTAAAGGTATAATCATCTGAAGCTGTAAACAATGGTGGAAACTCAATCTTTTAAAATTATACTGATGAACCTTGAAAAGCATGCTTTTAGACTATAATTTTGTGTCTTTTTTATTTCTTTTCTAATGTACTATATTTTAATGATGCGCCTCACTAATGCTCAGTCCATCATGATTTTTTGTCAGCGTTTACATGGGTTCTTTTCAATTATTACAGGTAAAAAAATTATTAAAACCGTTTTAATCAAGTTAACACATTCTTCTATCCTTAACATAGTTCTTCTCTCTTTAACATATTCTTACAAATGAAAAGAATCCTCAGCAATAATTTGCTGGTGTTACATGATCACGGGTTTCAGATCAATTGTGCTTCCTACAGACCATCTGACTTTTTCTAAACAGTTAATCAGCAAGGATCTTAGCTTTGCAGCTTTTCTCCTTCTTTTACATCAATACTATTAATGAGGTGTTCGGATTTTTTAGAACACTCCTATATTTTTGGAGTCGAATATGTGTTGTAAAATTCAAATAATTTTCTTTAAAGCTCCTGAGGCAAGGAAGAAAGTTGTGGCTGCAAAACCTGGTGAACCTCCGAAATTGGAACCTCCACCTGCTAAAGGTACCTAGCTAATCTAGCTTAAAATAATCCTCTCATGACCCCAAAGTTGTAGTTCTTAGTATCTTCTTGTTTAATTTGCTCAAATATATCAAAACACTGCCTATGTTAGAATGCTCAACATGTATACCCACCTTGGGCATATGTGTTTGTGTTATATTTATGTCCACTTTAATCATACATCACGCAATCCGTAAGATGTAAGAGACAGAAACACAGAAAAGTGAGTTTTTATGAGTTTTATCACTTGTTTAGGTGCTCGCTTTGGTTTTCTGCTTAGATACAAATAAAAAATAAAATACTCTTTAAATGTATACACCATTGTTTCAACATACTTAGTTTATTATTTTTGTGAAATGTAACTTATTTTTGTGAGAGGACACTTTCTAGAGAAGGGAATGAATAATGTATTGAGCAAGCCACTTCACAGGTATGCCTTTATATTATTCATATGTACTGGAGTTTAAGATAAGATAAGTAGTGGACATTCCTTCTTAATGCTGTCCCATGTTTAGAGATTAAAGTGGATCCTTATGAATATCACAGACAGACAGCTCTTAAGAATAAGTATGTAACATAAGCCTGTAGTGAAAGAGGACGAGGAAATAAAATGTTATGATGATGATTCTTGAATACACAACCTTTACAGTTTTCTCAAACCATACTTCTCTTCCGTTGATTTGTATGAAAACTTTATCCATAAGCTTAGATTATGTATGCAAATGATATAGAAAATATATTAAAACTATTGGCTTCAATAGCAACAGTTTACCCTTTGATTTTAATATTCAGTAGTGGACTAGTATTTGATTTGTGTGTTTGGACATGCTAGCTGTTGGTTAACTCTTACTGCTGTTATGAACTTATAATAAAATCTGGAATAATATTCTTTTAAGTGCCTGGACTTGTAAAGAAACCTCGGAAAGTCATTCCTGAGCCTACTCCCCCACCAAAAGAAGAAGTTGTTTTGAAAAGAGGTATAGTAACTTGGGTCTGTTTTTAAAAACCCAGCATTTTAACATTGATCAGCATAAATCTATCTGTTGTCTGTTTCTTGGGAAAAGCGGTTGTAGTTGCAGGGAGGAAGGGGGTAGCCTGAAAGTCTCTCAGATGCCAAGGATCTGTAATGAAAACAGAGCAGAACAATGAAAATCTAGTTCCCTATTGCTCTCTGTTCTGTTTTTCTTATCTCTTTATAGTAGACTTGAGAATCTTTCACTGCCCCCAGTGTAAATGTTATTAATGTTACATGTGTAGTCTATGTATTCTCTTTTGTGGTTTTCTTAGAAGTACCACACAGATCACAGAACCCCATGGTACTATTGGACACCATCCCATTTCCTGCAAAATCTGCAGCATTCTGAATCATTTTGTGCTCAACTGTTGCTTAGAAAGATGAAGCATTAACTCCAATTCTCTTTGAAATACCACAGAGGGATGATTCATGTTTGTGTACCTTGTACCTTTAAATTTCAGACAACGTAAAAAAAAATATAATACTCCACTTTTCAGATGAGAGTGTCATTACATACCCAAGATGGTGAACTGAGAGGACAAAATCAAGTGAAATCAATAAAATGGAAAACAGACATTATATAAATTTGAGCTCTCCAAATACAATACTTGAGGATTTACATTAAAATTACATTTTAAAAAGTTAAAATCTTTTCTCTCAAATGGACTGCTCTTAATATAAATGTCTTTTTTCCTTAGATGACTTGAATTTTAAAATACTTTCAGAATAGTATCTTGAATAGTAACACAAATCTTCCGTTTCTATTGAGCTATATATATTATTTTCTGGTTTCTTTATGATTGATGTTTTAATCTTTGTCTTGTTCAATGTCTTATTCTTTTGTTTGCCTGTGCTTTAAAAACTGAGATTTCTTTTCTTTTGAAGTTCTTAAAAAGAAACCTGAAGAGGAAGAACCTAAACCAGAAAAAGAGCCTAAACCAGAAGTTAAACCAGTACCTACACCAATAGAAAAAATTAAGAAACCTGAAGGTACTAGATTACTATCAAATATATATATTGAAAAATATATAAATATATTTTTAATCCTACTATTAAGTAGTGTTTTCTTAAGTTCAAAAATGAAAATGGTGTCTTAAAAGATAGCTTGCATTGGCCTAATTGTGCAGTTTAAGTCTTGCCTGGATGCACAACCAAATTTGACATTCACATTTGGGTCTGAATTCTGTATTTTGGGATTGTTTCTCAATGTTCATTGTGTATAGAAAAGAGCTTTTAAAATATTTTATATAATACTGAGAAAAACATAACTACAGCAAAACAGTTAATCCAAGCATTTTTTTAGGTAACATTTTACAAATATGTGTCCTTTTACCCATTTATAGTTTCTAATTTACTTAAATCTTACTCTAAGAAATGTATGTTCCTCAACCTTATGAACATCTGAAACTGTTTACATGTAAAAACAATGAAAGCTTTTAAATACACTTGAGGGTATTCTATTTAGGGATTTAAGGTGTTTTAATATATCTTACAAAATAAAAATATTATTTTAAAGTCCCAGAAGTTCCTACAAAGAAAACTGAGATACCTGCCATAAAAAAAGAGGAGAAACCTGTGCTTGAACCAACAAAAGGTACAGATGTGTGGTGCTCTTTTTCCTTACTGCAGCAACTAAACAATATTCAGTGCTGAATATCATGCTACATTAATATAATGCATTACTGTCCTCCAGTCTGTCATGACTTCTGTGTCCTCATTAACCATTTTGCAGTCTTCTGGATTTCTTGTTGTCTTTCTTCTTCAATGCTTGAAAAAGTAATCTTTTTTCATTGTGTACAATCTTGCTTTACAAGAGTTAATCTCAAGGTAATTTCTTGCTTTTTGGCAAAATAAAACAGAAACCAATGAATTCAGTCTTCATTTAGCTCTCTGTGTGTAGTTTATCCTAACTTCTAATGCTCAATGTGTTTGCAAAAAAATGTAAACTAACCTACTTGTAATTTCTGTGTTTGAAATGGCAGAAAGTAAGCAAGCATCTGTCCCAGTTCCTGGGCCTGAACCTAAACCTGTAGTAGGTAAGAATTCTTTAGTTGTGAATACTGGTGAAGCCTCTCTTGTGTGTCTAGTAATTTCCATTCAGGGATATCTTGCTAAAAGTATGTTCATAGAATCATAGAATACCAGGTTGGAAGGTGACTTCACGCGTAATCCGGTCCAACCTTTCTTGGCAAAAGCACATCTTTGACAACATAACTCAGCACCTTGTGCAGCAGAATACTAAAAGTGTCCACACAAAGGCCTTTAGAATTAAGAAGAATAGAACTTTCCTACCATCTACAAAACATTTTGAAGAATATCATACTTAAAGTAACGTATTAAAACTTTTTTCTCCCATGCAGCTATAAAATCTCCAAAACCAGCTGAAGAACCCACTGTTACTGCTCCAGTGACAGTTCCAGTTGTTGGAAAGAAAGCAGGTATTTATATGTATTCTATGCTATTTAGAAGGTTTTTCTCTGACATACATAAATACTTCCAGTATAAAAAGAGGGAAGAGCTGTACAATAACTCATTCTTTACAGGAAGATTTGAGGTCCCATTCAAGTATTTGTTATTCTAGGCACTGTCGCCTAATTTAAAACAAAAACTGATATACTATGGAGACCAATCTGTGCTCTTTTGTCTGGATGGTAATATATGTGTCTTTATTTGTTGTCCTACTATGAAATTTGCATATTTTGTTGTTTTCTTGATGTTCCTCATGTCCTGATATGTGTTATGTGAATTGCATCTTGTATTTTCTGTGTAGACAAAGAGAAGTTACATGCTTCTAAATAATTGTTGTGTTGTTTGGTTTCCCACTTTTGATTTGTCATTGAAGCCCCGAGAAAAACCGACAGTGATGTTGAAGAATTAGAGTATTGCTACTTCTGTCTGCTATGCTTAGGACCCTGGAACAAAGCTTGCTGTGAAAAAAAACAAAAAGAGCTGGGATGGTTCCTCTGAAACACTCAGAGAACTGAAACACTGTGCTCCACCAGCAGAGCTGATGTCCATTCTGCTTGCCCACCATTCAAAGGGCCTCATGTTGCAGCAGATCTTGGGCATTTGAGAAGCCAAATCATTAATGTCTCTTAGCCATTGATCTGGTGATGCAGTCTGCCGTGGCACAATTAACCTGTTTTGTGTCAGTGACCAGATCGCTTTCATTTTCTGCTACTTTTAACCTACACTGGATTTTAACAGTGTCTACAGAGACACTGCTGAGAGTGGTTTACTTAGGTTTCCTGTTCATGTGTGCTGTTCTTACCTTTGTTTTGTGGTTGTGTTTTAAGTTTCTGTTGTGTAGAGAAGAAGTGTTCTATGTTCATTTTATTTCAGGTATATTTGTAAAATTTGTCTTATATGTATTGTTCCTGATTCTTATTCTTATGGATTTTTACTCTCTAAATTACCTATGAAACCTTTGTAGCTGCAGAAAAGCCTGATGCACCATCTGTACTAAAACATAGAGATAAAATGCCCCCAATGGAAGAAGAAAAGCCTGAGTCAATTGTGTTGAAGAAGATTTCAGCTGAAAAAAGCTTGCATGTAAAAGGGAAAGTAAGCCCTAAGGAGACAGTTCCGGCCATAGAGCCACTTGAGTATAAAATCTCACTGGAAACAGCTGGTGGAATACTGAATTCAGAGACAGAGGAGCAGGAGAAAGTATCTCTTAAATATTTTGTCCTGGCTTCTGAGGAAGAGGAACCAGGAATGACACCTGTAGTTTCAGGAAAGACTGCTCTTACAGGTGAGAAATTAAAAGTTGAAATGGATCATCACATTACTTACTCAAAGGGGGAACTGCCACTGCCTGATGAGGAAGTGAAGTTGATTTCTATAACATCTGAACAAGTGGAAAGAGATTCTGGAGAGGAAAAGGAAGATGAAATTAAATTGCTTGTTCATAAGGAGGATGACATAGAGAAGGTCTCTGAAAAGCTTAGTGTTATTCATGAAGGAGAGATTCCGAGCCATGAAAGAGAAGAAATTGAATCAACTTGTGTACTTAAACCCAGAAAGCCAGATCAGCCTAGGGACCAGAAAGAACTTCTAGGAAAAGAGAAAAAAACAAAAAAAGGTTTGCAACCTGAAAAATTTCATATTAAGGATAAAACTTCTTTTGTACAGGATATCATAGAGGCAGACATAGCTGAAACTTCTCAGCTTAGAAATGAAAATGAGAGAGGAGGTTTTACTCTGGAGAAAGATGAAATTCCTCTTAGTGAATCCATGAAGGGACATGGCATACAAAGTAAAATTCAGAGGCTGAAGCAATCTGGTAGCACAGTGCCTGAAATTGCTATAGATAAGAGTCTTAACAAAGAAGCAAAGAAAATGGAAGATATTCAAGGTGATGAGAAAGGTAAGAATCTGGATTTTACATCAGCAGAAGTACATTCCTTAGACCTGTCTGAGGAGGCTCAGCCAGGATTGAGAAAAGATGTTGACCTAGAACACCCCACTGAAGATGAGGAGGTTCCTGGAGAAAAACCTCACACCGTCTTTAAACCATCTGTTCTTAAGTCAGAAGTAATGGAAATTAAAGCAAGAGAAAAATGCTCTACAGAGAAAGAACCTCATTATGAGGAGGGTTTAGGACAATTGTTGACTGAGAAAGCACTCCTAAGTGATAAAAAGACAGGCAAGAAGATTTTACCAGAGAAGGAAGAAAAAACTATCTTCAGCACCCACCTAAAAAAAGGCGAAATTAGACTGTCAAACGCCCCTGAAAGTCTGCCTGTGGAAAAAGAATTTGATACAGTGATTACAGGAGGAATGGAAAGTGAAGTTTCCACAGGAGAACATCAAAAGGGAATCATATCTGAGTCAGTAAAGAAAGTTGCTATTCAGCCACCGCAAAATCAAGATGAAAAACAAATTCAAGATGAACATAAAGAAACTCTGGCTAACAAAAGCAGAAAAGGTAAAATTGAAGAAAAGCAATCTACAGAAGGTATATCAGGTGAAAAAGCATCACCTGAACATGGCATTGGAAAAAGCACATCTGGTACCATGAAAAAAGAGAAGGGAAAGCTCATAGACAAAGTATCATCAAGCAAAGGGATCCTTGCAAATGGAGAAGATACTCATTCCTCAAGCATAGGTAAGGCAATAACTTCAAAGAAAGCAGAAGGAGAGAAAGAATACCAGAAGTCAGAACCTGCTCACCTGACTGAGCAGGCCACTAGACTTGAGAGTGAAAATAAGAATTTGGATGCACCTGGAGAATCACATGAGGCTCTGGATGTTCCAGCAAAGTCTCATGCAAAGCGAGGTGAGGAAGACTGATGCCAAATTCTTCCACGAAGTGCTTGTACCATTTGCTTCAGGAGAGTGCCACCTGCCATTGTGTTTCAGTAACACCATTTGCAATTCCATCAAGTCTGTCACCTGGCTTTACTGGCATTCAACCACTCTTCACATGTCTGTCTTACCAGTCTGTACACACAGCTGTGTGATCACTGTTCATTGTCTTAGTCTTACTCTTTCCTGAGACTTCATGAATCGTTCTGTGTGCCATTGTCTTCCCAGGAAAACTCACTCTTTTTTCCTAGTATTCATTTTTCCATCCACTGCAACAAAATCTGTCCTGCATTTCATTCATATCATTCTCCCATTAAAAGTATCTTTCATATTTCCCTTCACAAAAAGGTAATCAGAGGCCTCATAGCACAGGTAATATTTTCAGAAGTCTGTGATGATTCATCGCAAATTAGGTTACTTAGAGGACATCCCTCACTTGTAAAAGTCATGCATTATCCTGAAACATATTTAATTTACACAGCTTATATTTTTGTGGTGTTCATTAGTAAAAGTGTGTGGGTTTTTTTAAAAAAAGACAACCTCATATAATTTTAATAAGCACTTAAACTATTTTGTCAAGGAATTACAGAATTTTACAAATTATGGGCAGGATGCCACAATAAGGAAATAGGAGCTTTTAAGTTGCCTGTTAGGCTCTACTGCTGAATAGGTAATTCCCATACTTCAGGATATTGAACTTACCATTGAGATATAGACAGTATACACTCTATAAAAATAGAGATATGTTTATATCCTTTCCTCCCCTTTTACATGTAGGTAACTAAAGAAAGAAAAAATCTGATCTATAAAATAAATACTTGTCTTAGTTTTAGTAAGTATGTTTATTTAACTACATTTCTAATAATCTTGCTGTTCTTCTTCAGAGGCCAAGCCACCAAAAGAAGAATCTCCGAAGGGTATCAGTCCAGTCAAAGGTAGGATATTACAAGCATTACCTTGTCATGGTCTAACTCCAGCTGGCAATCAGGCCCCAAACAGCAACTCACTCACTCCCTTATGGTGGGAAGGAGGAAAGAATAAGAAGGGTAAAAGTGAGAAAACTCACGAGTTAAGCAAAAATAGAGCACACGAGCAAAGCAAGGTAAGGAATTCACTCTCTGCTTCCCATGAGCAGGGATGTGTTCATGGGATATGGGATATTCATGGGATATAATATGGGATATTCACCCATATGCAGGACAGCAGGATGTCCTTCCATCCCATGAAGGGCAAATGTCATAAATCTGAACACCCCCCCTCCTCCCCCCACCTTCTTCTTTCCCTGCTTTATATACTGAACATAACACCATGTGGTGTAGGATATCACTTTGGTCAGTTGGGATCAGCTTTCTTGGCTGTATCACTTCCCAATTTCTTGTGAACTCCCAGCCTGCTCAGTGGTGGGGCTGTATGAGAAGCAGAAAAGGCCTTAGCTCTGCAAGAGCCTCTCAGCAATCACCAAAATATCTCTGTGTTATTAAGACTGCTCTCAACACAAATCCAAAACATAGCCCCCTACTAACTACTTAGAAGACTGTTAAATCTCCCCCAACAAAATCAGCACAGCCTACAATCAAAAGAAATTAATCAAGGTTAGTTTATTAATTTCTGAATCTGAATTACAGCCAAGAAGACACCTTCACCAGCAGATGCAGAAAGAAGGAAACTCAGGCCAGGCAGCGGTGGTGAAAAACCTCCTGAAGAGCCTCCATTTACTTACCAACTCAAGGCTGTACCACTGAAGTTTGTCAAGGAGATGAAAGATATAGTGCTAAAGGAAGCTGAGTCTGTTGGGTCTTCTGCAATCTTTGAAGTCCTAATTTCACCATCCACTGCAATTACCAGCTGGATGAAAGATGGAAGCAATATCCGAGAGAGCCCAAAACACAAGTTTATTGCTGATGGCAAAGATAGGAAGCTGCATATTATTGATGTCCAGCTGTCTGATGCTGGTGAATATACTTGTGTATTAAAACTGGGGAACAAAGAGAAGACCTCTACAGCCAAACTTATTGTTGAAGGTATTCCCTATTTCGAATTTATCAATAAGCTAGCCACTTCTCAAACTAGAACTGGTGCTTTGTAATTTTACAGTAGTTGGTAGATGCATGCTTTTGTTTCCCTCAATCACTACACATATTATATAAGGTATTTCTGCATCACATGCTTTATGTATAAAGGGGACAAATCAAAATAATTTGTTTCCCACAGAACTCCCAGTGCGGTTTGTGAAAACCCTTGAAGAAGAAGTGACTGTCATTAAAACCCAGCCACTGTACTTAACTTGTGAGCTTAACAAAGAAAGAAATGTGGTCTGGAGAAAGGATGGTAAAATCATCAAAGCCAAGCCTGGGAAATTTGCTCTGGGTGTTATTGGTTTGTCACATTCCCTCACAGTCACGGATTCGGATGATGCTGATGCTGGCACTTACACTGTTACCGTGGAAGACTCTGAACTGTCATGCTCATCTTGTGTTAAGGTAGTAGGTAAGTAACAAAAATCATGGGGTTTTTTTCTCTCGAGGATATTTGTTCTGCTTCAAAATTATGAAAACCTTTTCTCATTGTCTTACAGTATAAGTGGACAGATAAGATTTTTGCAGCTATTAAAAGCTTGTAGTACAAAATCTCTCAGTTCTCTTTATTCTTCTTTTTTATGACATGTCTGTTTGTAATAAAAGTCTGCTAAGATGTTTTCTTGTGTAACTTTTTGTTGTGCAGAAGTTATAAGGGACTGGCTAGTAAAACCCATAAGAGACCAGCATGTTAAACCGAAAGGAACAGCTACTTTCAGCTGTGACATTGTCAAGGATACACCAAACATTAAATGGTTCAAAGGAGATGAAGAAATCCCTGCTGAACCCACTGACAAGACAGAAATCTTGAAAGAAGGAAATAAAATTTTCCTGAAAATCAAGAATGCTGGTCCTGCTGATATTGGAGAATATGCAGTGGAAGTTGAAGGTCGCAGATACCCAGCTAAACTGACCCTTGGTGGTAAGGAAGCTTTTATTTGGATTATATTTCATTATGTTGTAGGCCAGTGTTGAAAAACATCTAAATGAACAAACATTACAGATAACCTGAATTATTATAAAGCTCTATCAAAACATGATCTAATAATACATGTGTTTATTTGTGCTTTGTAGAACGTGAAGTTGAGCTTCTGAAGCCATTAGAGGATGTTACAGTTTATGAGAAGGAAACAGCAAGCTTTGATACAGAAATATCTGAAGATGATATTCCTGGTGAATGGAAGCTGAAAGGAGAAGTCCTGAGACCTTCGCCTGTAAGCATCCTTGAATTTTAAAACACAATTTATTTAAATTAAATACTGTGAACAGGTTCCTTGAATCTTATCTTTATGTTAAGACTTGTCATTGCTATTCAGTCCAGAATACATGATTCAAAAAAACTGATGCTCTAAGTAAGAATTAGATTTTATAAAAGCTAAGTTTTGAAGGCCTTCATTTTCTTAAGGTATTACATCACATAATTCAAGCAATAATAGGAATATCCTACATACATTGTGGGAATGATTCTGACATTTTGAAGAATTCTGTGGAATGCTGAAGAAATGTACTCCATACTTTAATTATTGAGTCAAAGTATTAACTTTCCTTGAAAAGCAATTTCATTCTTCCTACCTGACTCTTTATTGTGTATACAATGTTTATGAAAATCACTTCATTAAAAGCACATAGCAGCAAGGCATTTGCATTATGTTGGTATTTGTATTTAACCAAGTCTGTCATCTCTCCAGACGTGTGAAATCAAAGCCGAAGGAGGAAAACGCTTCCTAACCTTACACAAAGTCAAGTTAGAGCAAGCTGGCGAAGTCCTTTACCAGGCCCTGAATGCTGTCACTACAGCCATCCTGACAGTAAAAGGTACAATGCCCCACAGGGTGTGACACCAGCTTAGACAGAGTTCACGTGGAGCTCGTTACAAATGCTGTGTTGTCTTTTGCTTCCAGAAATCGAATTGGACTTCGCTGTGCCCCTGAAAGATGTCACTGTTCCTGAGAAGCGCCAAGCAAGGTTTGAATGTGTCCTTACCAGAGAGGCCAATGTTATATGGTCTAAGGGCACTGATATAATCAAAGTTGGAGAAAAATTTGACATCATTGCAGATGGAAAGAAGCACATTCTTGTTATCAATGATTCACAGTTTGATGATGAGGGAGAGTACACTGCTGAAGTTGATGGCAAAAAGAGCACAGCAAGACTGTTTGTGGAAGGCAAGTATTTTCTCAGAAAAAAAGAACAACAAAAAAATATAAAGAATATATCTTTCAGGACTACATTAGACTTTTTTCTGATTGTATTTATGTGTCTGCATTACAGGTGTGAGGCTGAAGTTCATATCACCTCTGCAGGATCAAACAGTGAAAGAGGGGGAAACAGCCCACTTTCAGTTTGAGCTTTCTCATGAAGACATGCCTGTGAAATGGTTCAAAAATGACAAGAGACTTCACACAAGCAGAACAGTTTTGATTACTTCAGAAGGCAAAGTCCATAAACTAGAAATGAGAGAAGTAACACTTGATGATATCTCAGAAATAAAGGCTGTAGTCAAGGACATGAACACACAAGCCAACCTGAAAGTCTTAGGTAATTGCGTAAATAATTTAAAATCTGAAAGAGAATAAATATTAACCATTTTTATAAGTGGAAAGTGACAAAATATTGACATTTACTATATTTGTATAACTAATTTATCGTATCCACTGGCTTTTGTAGAGGCCGACCCATATTTCACTGTGAAATTACAAGACTACAGTGCTGTAGAGAAAGATGATATTACTCTGGAGTGTGAACTTAGCAAAGATGTGCCAGTAAAATGGTACAAAGATGGTGAAGAACTAATAGCTTCCAACAGAATTTCCATAAAAACGGATGGCTTACGCCGTATCCTGAAGATCAAGAAGGCTGCAGAGAGTGACAAAGGTGTTTATGAGTGTGACTGTGGAACCGACAAGACAAGCGCCAATATCAGCGTGGAGTGTAAGTAATCATGTCTGCACTAGGGGAAAAGAGCAAAACCTTTGTAAACCAGTGTAGACAGACAGACGCTCCCCAGAAAGCAAGACCAAAAATGTACCTGTGAAAAGCAGACTGTTATGATGAATGGCTGAAATATCTAGATTAAAAGTTATTAACAGTGATTACAGGAGACAACATATCTGATTATTACTGGGGAGAGTTACCCTCTGTGTCCAGTTACCATCAGGAAATAAAAACTGTTTAGTTCACTGTAACAGATATCTGGGTAAATTATTAGGAAAAATATTCTTACCAAAAGTAACTAAATTTTTCAACATAGAAGGAGGTTGTAGACTACCCTTGCTGCTTTTTAGGAAGAGCTTAGATAAACATTTACTGGTTGTAGCATTTGAATGCCCAAAAGAAAGAAAAAGGAGAGACTTAAGGTGCTTTCCGGTATTACATTTCTATGGTATACAATTTGTGAGTAAACAGATGCAAACTTTTGTTCTGGTTTTTTTTTAGCTCGCTTAATTAAAGTGGAGCGCCCACTGTATGGAGTGGAAGTATTTGTTGGTGAAACAGCACGCTTTGAAATTGAAATTTCTGAGCCTGATGTCCATCCTGTATGGAAGCTAAAAGGAGAAACTCTAACACCTTCACCTGTAAGGATTCTTCTTTATTTTTAGACCATAATTTTCAGTAGAAAAACATTATTAATAATAGTGTTTTCTTAGTGGTTTCTTAGAATATTAATATTTGGGGTGCGCTGTGTGTTTCTTTATCACCAGGACTGTGAAATCATTGAAGATGGGAAGAAGCATATTCTTGTCCTTCATAACTGTAACCTTGATATGACTGGAGAAGTGTCTTTCCAAGCTGCCAATGCTAAAAGTGCTGCTAATCTGAAAGTGAAAGGTACAGTCTGCACTTGGCCAACATTTCCATGTGTATTTCAGGGCATCAGAACAAATCTAGTGTCGGGAAGCACTGTATGAACTGATCTGAAAGAGCTCTTCTTTGATTTCAGAACTGCCTCTTATCTTCATCACTCCCCTAAGTGATGTGAAGGTCTTTGAGAAGGATGAAGCTAAGTTTGAATGTGAGGTATCCAGAGAGCCCAAGACTTTCCGCTGGTTGAAAGGAACAGAAGAGATCACTCCTGATGAAAAATTCGAAATCATTTCAGACGGAACAAAGCATGCTCTGATTATTAAATCTGTTGCCTTTGAGGATGAAGTAAAATACACATTTGAAGCTGAGGATAAAAGAACAAGTGCCAAGCTAATTATTGAAGGTTTGTTAGACTTTGTCTTTCTAGGAAAGTTTTGCATCATATACTTGTATGGTTTCTATTGATAACATTATGACCCATTGTGTTGTTATAGGCATCCGCCTGAAATTCATCACTCCTCTCAAGGATGTAACAAAGAAGGAGAGAGAAACTGCAGAGTTCACTGTGGAACTCTCCCATGAAAACATCACTGTGGTCTGGTTCAAGAATGACCAACGATTACATACCAGCAAAGTGGTTTCAATGACAGATGATGGCAAATTCCATACACTCACAATCAAAGATCTTACTATTGATGATACTTCTCAGATAAAAGTGGAAGCTATGGGCAAATCCTCAGAAGCTAAACTCACTGTTCTTGGTAAGAATACCCAAAAAAATTTACCTGATGTATATTATCAGAAGAGTTTTATTAATAAAAATTAGTAATCCGAAGGTCTTGGGGTTGGCCTAAATCTAAATTATGATTTTGAAAATCTAACAATTTTCTGTTCTTCCTTGGATCTCCATTTACCTATTTATGAAGGATAATTACAATAGCTTTAAAATTTTATGCAAAGTTGCAAAGTTAGTAAGTACATACTTAAAGCAGTGCTCTAAAACTCCTAGAGCGAGCATCAAAAGAACATTTTCAGTAATATTAGTAATGCCCTGAATAATTTATTAGGTGTTGATTGTTTTCTTTTTTGTAACAGAACTGTGAAAAAGGACTATATTTAATCCTTCTTGTGGGATATAAACAGGAAATATATTTTATGGTAGAAACTAGTTGTTCTTTCTAGAAGACTAAAACTTCAGACTGAAATATATCTTAACTTTTGCTTGCAGAGGGAGACCCTTATTTCACTGGGAAGCTGCAGGATTACACTGCTGTGGAGAAAGATGAAGTAATCTTACAATGTGAAATCAGCAAAGCAGATGCCCCAGTGAAATGGATGAAGGATGGCAAGCCAATTACTGCATCAAAGAATGTCGTTATTAAGGCAGATGGCAAAAAGAGAATCCTTATTCTCAAGAAAGCTTTGAAGAAAGACATTGGACAGTACACTTGTGACTGTGGTACTGACCAAACCTCTGCTAAACTCGATATTGAAGGTATGGCTATTTTAATGAGCTGCTCTGTAGAAGTCTTTTGGGATCTGCTAGAAACTGAGGGAGTCAATTGTGTTTTTCTTCTCCAGACCGGGATATTGAGATTGTGCGACCGCTATACAGTGTGGAGGTGATTGAGACAGAGACTGCCCGGTTTGATATTGAAATCTCTGAGGAAGGTGTCCATGGCAATTGGAAGCTAAAAGGAGAACCTCTGACTGAATCAGCTGTAAGCAAATATTTCATTATATTTTTTTATGTGTGTCTCAACACTTTCCAGGGAAGTGGAGTATGAGGGAAGGTGACTGCAGAAACTAAATTTGATTTCCTGCTTTCAGGACGAGTCACTACATTCAAAATAGTGGGTTTTTTAATTAATAATGTTTTAAATGTAGTACAAATGTAATCCAAAATAGCTAAATAATAAATGTTTTTTCATAAAATGGTACATTCTGTGTTGCTAATAATACCTAACAATCATGTATCCAAAGTGCAAAGACCTTGAGGAATTCACTTAAACACAATGGCATTTAAAAATGCAGACATCAAATTTCATGTTTTTTCTTGTTGGTTTTGAGTTATATTTGGTTTAAATAGATGTAGATCATGTTTCCAAACTCTTTGGCATTTCTCTGACAGCTAAAGTTGGCGTAAAATGGTATAGAGCTTAATCAAATATTATAAACTCCTTGTTGGAGAGATCTGGAAAATAAAGAAAAAATACAATCACAGTTGGAAATAATCTGGCTTCTATGTAATGGCATAAATGTAAATAATACAGAAAGATTGGAAGTGTCATGAAAATCACCGTCTCAATAAAAGAATAAAAGGTTTTCTCAGGAAAGATCACAGCACAAGCTTAGCAATTTCTAGCTCCCGTGGGGGACCTAGGTCTCTGACTGGTTTACATATATATTAGTACATTGGCTAGTCAGTGCAGAAATGTTGCCTCTTCCCCTTTCTTTCCAACTGTATTAAGAAGAGAGTTTGAAAGGAAAGACCTATGAGTGAGTGTTTATAGGGTATATTTCACATGGGCCCAAGAGTTGTGAATGGAGTAGAAGAAAACAGATTCATGGTATAAGGAGGAGGGGCTCTTTTGGTGAGTAGTACAAAAAAGATACTAAAAAGAAAAAACTATTTCAATTCTGTTTTTGCAGGAATGTGAAATCAAGGAGGAAGGAAAAAAGCACTTCCTTACACTGTACAATGTACGCTTGGATCAAGCTGGTGGAGTAGATTTTCAAGCAGCAAATGCCAAGTCTGGTGCTCACCTTCGAGTGAAACGTGAGTGTCTTTTAAACTGTAATTAATTGATTAATTAAGTGGAAACATGGTACTCACTGCCTCTTTGGAATGGGTGGCAAATCTCTATACTGTATTGAATCCACCGCAATCCTTTCCATAACAGCAACTAAGGGATTAGCTACTCAGGTTGTCTTAATTTTTTTTGTTAAGGAATACCCTATGTGTTTTTAACCTTACATATAATTTATTCACATAGGAAAAATAAAATTAAGGAGATGGCCTTGAAGGTTGCTTGATGGTCTGGCATCATATATGCTGTTATGAAATCAAATATTGCAAGCAAAGGCTGTGCTGCATCGAAGTGTCACGTTAGCTGGAAAGGATAGGATAACAGTGACATCTGGGGATAGGGTTAAGAGCTTGATGGACAGGGACAGACTACACAGTTGAAGACCACTTGTTTCCTACTCCAATCCTAGCCCTCGCTATTTTGGAAACACATGCCTTATCTAGCAAGAGGCATGCAAGGCTTGGCAAGGAGACAGATGCAGAGCAACTTTCCTGCTGACCTTGTTCAATTTAAAGAAACACGCTCTGCAAATAGGAAATTGTAGGTGACCAGCCCTCCCCTAAGAACCCAGGGTGGCCTCTTCTATTTAGGGAATTTAAAGAGCAGCATTGCGATGTCTGGCTCTCTTGAGGGAAGCCACCATGGAGATTAGTACGTAAGGGCAGCAGCTCTCTCTTGGGTAGAAGTGACTAATCTAAAAATTATGTCTTCTCCTTACCAAGCTCGAGTAATTGGCTTGCTGAGACCCCTCAAGGATGTAACAGTGACAGCTGGGGAATCAGCAACCTTCGATTGCGAACTCTCTTATGAGGGAATCCCAGTAGAATGGTTCCTGAAAGGAAAGAAACTGGAGCCCAGTGATCAGGTAAAAAACCTAAACTTTACTTTTTCTCATGTTTCCTCCTCCTTCTTGTCTTTCAAGTCTCTTCCCCTGCTTTGTTTCTTATTTATTCTCTACCAGCTGAAGTACTAAGGCACAGCAGTATTTTAGTACTGCTGTCTCAAATGCTAAATTGTCCTTAAATCAGATACAACAGTTTTTCCCAGAAATTCCAGTATTCTGGAATGCTACAATTATTTATCATACAAAGGGAAACAAAGGTTCCAAAATATCAATCATTACAACAGTGATTTTGTACCTGATTCTGTTGGAGACGCAGCCACAAGGATACTGA
Source organism: Melospiza melodia melodia (assembly GCF_035770615.1). Taxonomy (NCBI): domain Eukaryota; kingdom Metazoa; phylum Chordata; class Aves; order Passeriformes; family Passerellidae; genus Melospiza; species Melospiza melodia. The sequence goes on along the minus strand of NC_086201.1, from coordinate 22,743,803 downwards.
ATAATTTTTGCTCAGGTTACCTCTGGTTACAGTTAGAAGATTTTGAAAGGTGCTATCAGGAAAAGCCTTTTTTTCTCCTGAATGCTGAGTTGCAGTCCAATTCAACATATAAGGGGATTAAGAGGATTCAAATTCCATTTCAGGCATTTGTTCTGGCTCTCCAGATAACTCTCTGGGCAGATTTGCTTGTCAAGCACTTCTCACTAGCTATTTTTAACCCTTCATCAAGTGCTGGCTCTTAACTCTGAGATCTGAGCAGCCTGGAATGCAGTCAATTTAGCATTTAAAGTTAATGATAGGGGAAATAAATAAAGAAACATAAATTAATAGATTAAGAAATTGAAATAGATATTACTGGTTGCAAGACTTCTTTTTTGCATACTAGGCCTAAAAATGTAATGCAAATTCAAATAAAAGTTGAAAACTTAAGACAAAGTAAACTTTAAAGGCATTGCATGATCTAGTGAAGTTTCAGAACCTGTAATAATGCTGCTAATAATACTTTGGTACAGATTGCTATTTCTTTTAGATACAATTTTTAACATATTTTTTCAGGTTTTGTTAGATCTTTCTGAGCTTTAAGAAATTTGCATAAATAAATATTAATTTTAAAAAATAATGTAGCAATATCAAAACAGATCATTATGAAAAAGGGCCCTATTTAAGGACAGATAAACAAAGTTGAAACTCAGCAGATGAATCATGAAATAAATCAAGATAATTACTTCTGAGTTTCAGAATAAAAATGTGAAAAGCTATTGATCAGTGCAGTGGATTGATAGTTATAACTGCCTGGCAAGAAAAATATTATATGTTTGGTATAAGTCTATATAATGGAACATTATTTTGGTCTTTTCTGTCTGAGCTATCATTTTAACTACATTTAAAAAAATCAGATTTCATGTAGTTTACATATATAGTCAAAAGTGTCACTTGAACAGTTGAAACTTTATCGGGATGAAATTGAGAGTAAACCATATATTTACTCAATGTATCACTTTCTACCCATTCAAAACAGCCTCTTGAAATACATTTACAACTGTCTTTAAAAATCAATCTAATTTTACAAGTTTCATTTTAGCTGTTTGCTAATTCAAACGATTTTATTACCTCTGTGGCTGGCATTCAGCTGAACATTTATAACCTTTATTCATTGAAGTGATTTTTTTGTTTACTGTGATTGCAAAGTAGTTTCTGCAATAGTTAATCACAGAAACTAGTATTTTAGGCAGAAATTTTTACCAAATTTTTATAAAAAATAGATAAATTGGCATTTCCAGAGGAGTGTATGTGGGGGGTGCCAAACCTCTTTGTAGTTGAAAAAGTTTTTCCTTTACATGTAGCCAGTAGTAATGCCAACCTTTCCCATAAATTTGCTTTTTTTTTGTATTTATTAATCCCTGTTCAAAATAGACATCATCTCAAGTCAGTCCCAAAATCCTCAAAATTTTGAGGATTGAGTTATATTTAGTATATACAAAAGGAAGTTGTCAAAATTTCACATGAAAGTGGACAACTGAACTCCACAAATCATATATAGTATTCTATTTCATGAAATATTTCTTAAATACTTGTTGTAGATGTTCACAGTGGGGTTTTTATGTATTTTGTAAGGTTGTGACTCGTGCTGAAGGGAGAGTTCACACACTTATTCTCAGAGACGTCAAGTTAACAGATGCAGGAGAGGTATCACTGACAGCAAAAGATTTCAGAACTCAAGCAAATCTTTTTGTGAAAGGTAAGTCAGTCATTTTAGTTAAACCATAATCAACATTAGTGTTCCATTCCTGATTCATCCTGGAATAGGAAACTTTGATAAATATACATTATTTTATCAAAGAGTGGTATCATATATACAATATTCAACTGGTAGATAACTCCCCTGATTAAAAAACCAACCCACATAAAATCTCTTCACAGAAGAGCTGAACAAGGGAAAACACTGGAAATGGGTCAAATCTGGGAGATAAACCCGTTCATTAGGACTGCCAGGGCTTTGCTGCAGTCTTGAACATTCAATTGGCCTCAAGAGGACCCACGAATACCATACCTACCTCCCAGTGGCTTTTTCTGTTCTTTTGAATATCCAGAAACCTGTCAGAGTATACCTGCTCCATCAGTCAAGGGACAAGATAACATTGGCTGTACACTCCTTTGTGCTGCTTGCAGGCTGTGTTATGTTTCAGAAGGAAAAGAACTGCATGCACTGATCCAGTAATTCAAGGAAAAACTGAAAAAAAACCCCTAAGCATTCTCTAAGCTTACAGTATAAGTTTAGATTACATGGGTATGGTTCAGCTAAAGAAATTGAGTTGCAAGGCTTTGTGATGATTTTTAATTAAAAACCCCATGGACAAGGATATCATCTGCTCTTATCTTACAGTAGGCTGAAAATGAGGAAATTAACCTGAATTAACAGAAAATGTCTGTGTATTAAAAATAAAAAATGTTTTAAGAAACCTTCAATAGGGACATCTAAGAGCCTTTTTGTCAAGGAAAATTAATAAATAGCATAGGATAGTTCTATACAAGCAGAAGACTGCCTGTAGTTTAGATCTTCTCTACCAAAAATGTATCTGTTTCATTTAGAACCCCCAGTTGAATTTACTAAACCACTTGAGGACCAGACTGTTGAAGAGGAAGCCACTGCAGTACTGGAATGTGAAGTCTCCAGGGAAAATGCAAAAGTTAAATGGTTCAAAAATGGTGAAGAAATTCACAAATCAAAGAAGTATGATATCATTTCTGAAGGCAGAGTCAGAAAACTCATCATCCGTGGCTGCACACTGGACGATGCAAAAACATATGCCTGTGATGCTAAGGACTTTAAGACATCATGTTTCCTCAATGTGGAGCGTGAGTAATTCACAGTTTTCTACAAAATGTCTGGGTGCTGTAAAGGCAATGTACAAGTGTCTATGACAGGCAGTAGTATCAACGTTGGCAATTTTTTACTTCTCTAGCATAACTTCCCTCTACTAAAATTTTAAAAATTTTCTATTCTCTTTCAGCTATTCGTGTCGACTTCCTGAAACCCCTGACTGACCTTGAGGTTAAAGAAAAAGAATCTGCTCGGTTTGAATGTGAAATTTCTCGTCCAAATGTCAAGGTCTGTAGTGACACTTTTTAATCTCAGTAACTCCTTCACCTAGAGGGGAAAACTTTGATATATTGCTATAGAAGAACACACTGAAATCTATGATGAGTGTGTTTAAGCCATGTGAATTTGTTCTGGAACAGGTGAAGTGGTTTAAGGATGGCATGGAAATTAGAAAAGGCAAGAAGTATGACATAATTTCTAAAGGTGCAGAACACATTCTTGTCATCAATAAATGTGTCTTTGATGATGAAGCTGAATATTCCTGTGAAGCAAAAACAGCTCGAACGTCCGGCCTCCTTACAGTGATAGGTAAACACAGTGTTTTAGAATCTAATATGTGAACAATAAAGATGAGAGAGTGGGGTTTTTTTATGGCTGGCTTTAATCATCTTTTGAAATTCTTTTTGCAGAGGAAGAAGCTGTTTTCACAAAAAATCTTCCTGATCTTGAAGTAAATGAAAATGACACTGTAAAATTGATCTGTGAAGTTTCAAAGCCTAATGCTGAAGTTACTTGGCTTAAAGGAGATGAAGAGGTGCCTGATGGTGGTAGATTTGAACACATTTCTGATGGTAGAAAGAGAATTCTTGTTATACATAATGCTCATCCTGAAGATGCTGCCAAATATACTTGCAAGCTCCCAAGCTCTAGTACAACAGGAAAACTTACTGTACATGGTAAGAGTACTGCTTTGGTGGGCTTGTATCCTGGAAAAAAAATTAAAACATTTGAAAATCATTAATAATATACAACTTGGTTTATTGCATCAACAAGTAAAAAATAATATATATATATATCTACAAAAATGTTTTCTTTCAGAACTTGCAGCAGAATTTCTTACCAGACCACAAAACCTTGAGGTGCTTGAAGGAGAAAAAGCTGAATTTGTCTGTTCAGTATCCAAAGAAGCCATTACAGTACAGTGGCTAAGGGGTGACACAGTCCTGGAGCCTGGTGATAAGTATGACATCATTTCAGATGGCAAAAAGAGAACACTTGTGGTTAAAGAATCTGTTCTAGGAGATACAGGAATGTATACTGTCATGGTTGGTGAAGCTAAAGCTACAGCACACTTAGCAGTGATTGGTAAGTTTTAATTAATCAATGTGTAGGTTGTTTTGTTGCTTTCTTTATACTACATGATGTCCTATTTCTTCTGTCTTCTCAATTTCAGAAAAACTCAAGATTATAACTCCTCTTAAGGACCAAGAAGTTACTGAGTGTCAAGAAATTATCTTCAACTGTGAAGTCAATAAAGAAGGTGCCAAAGAGAAGTGGTACAAAAATGATGAGGCAATATTTGATAGTGCAAAGTACATTATTGTTCAGAAGGGTGTAGTCTACACTCTCAGAATCAGAGATGCAGAGTTGAAAGATGAAGCTACCTACACCATCTCACTGACGAACCAGAGAGGTGAACACGTTAAAAGCTCTGCTGCCTTAAAAGTATTAGGTAAATAACTTGCACTACATTAAAATTGTTTCATCATTTACATTCCATTTTATATGAGGTTGTAAAAATGTTTGCTTTTTTTCATAACAGAGGAGGATCTCAGAATTGTTGAGCCCCTTGAAGACATTGAGACCATGGAAAAGAAAACTGTCACATTCTGGTGCAAAGTCAATCGCCTTAATGCAACTCTCAAATGGACAAAGAATGGAGAGGAGATCACATTTGACAGGCGCGTTTTGTACAAAATTGACAAATTCAAGCACTCATTGATCATTAAAGACTGTGGGTTTGTAGATGAAGGCGAATACACTGTTACTGCTGGACAAGACAAATCAGTTGCAGAGCTTCTCATCACAGAAGCACCAGCAGACTTCACTGAACATCTTCAGGACCAGACTGTCACTGAATTTGATGATGCTGTCTTTACATGCCAGCTTTCCAAAGAGAAAGTCAGTGTAAAATGGTACAGAAATGGAAGAGAAATCAAAGAAGGCAAAAAGTATGTACATTTTATTATGCTTCTGAATCTGCTAAACATGCTTTTTTTACTTTATTGCTTTGTCTGGAAACTAAAATACTGCCTATTTTTCTCCTCCATAAAGATACCAATTTGAAAAGGATGGAAATCTGCACAGGTTAATCATAAAAGACTGTAGACTAGATGATGAGTGTGAATATTCCTGTGGAGTGGATGACAGGAGATCTAGGGCAAGACTTTTTGTTGAAGGTATGTGTAAAATTGGATGGGATTTATTTCAACATTATTTGATAATAGTAGAAACAATTAAAAAATAACACTGAATGAATCAACATTTATTTCAGAAATCCCTGTTGAGATTATTCGACCACCACAAGATATTTATGAAGCACCTGGTGCAGATGTCATCTTCATGGCTGAATTGAACAAAGATGGTGTGGAGGTCAAGTGGTTGAGAAACAACATGATTATCATCCAAGGTGACAAACATCAGATGATGAGTGAAGGAAAAGTCCACAGGCTGCAGGTGTGTGACATAAAGCCCCGTGACCAAGGGGAATACAGATTTATCGCCAAAGACAAGGAAGCTAGAGCTAAACTTGAATTAGCTGGTAAGTTGCCTGTTTTGTGCTCCTTTTATAAAATCTTTGATTCGTGAACTTAGTTTCTAACTAAATTGATTCTTGCTCTTTCAAGAAGTTGAACTAAAATGAATACACAGTCAGCCTGAGAAAAGTGTTAAACTATTTGAGGATTGCTTAACAAGTCTGTTAAACTATGTGAATATGAATTTAAGCAACAAACCTTTTTTGTTGTACGATGCTGATCCAGCTGTTGAGGAAAACCCATCGCTTTTCAATGTGTATTTGCCAAAGAGCAAGATTTAAGATTAAAGGAACTTTAAGCTTTTAATTAAGTCACTAAAAACAATTTAAATTATTTTTCCTACTCATTTAAGTCATATTAGACATCTAATTCCTAATTTGTCTATTTTACAGAATAGTTAAATTAGTTCTCAAAAAGCAACTCCTTCTTTCCTGATTTTATAGGAGGACAGAGTACATTCCAACCAGCCTGTATTTCTTTCTCTGGAGTTGTTCTACAAGTATATGAAGGATTTCCTTAGAGTTTACACTCCTTTTACTTTTCTGTGTTAGCTCCTTTTACTTTTCTGTATTAGCTTCTTTGCTGACTGCACAAGTATATCAATTTTTGTACACATATATATGCAAGTACTGAACATTTCACATTCATCTTTCTTAGCTGCACCTAAAATCAAGACTGGTGATCAAAACCTTGTGGTTGATGTTGGGAAACCTTTAACTATGACTGTCCCATATGATGCCTACCCAAGAGCAGAAGCTGAATGGTTTAAAGCAGGAGAAAGTCTGCCCACAACAACTGTTGATACAACAACTGACTGCACTACCTTCAAAATTTATGAAGCAAAGAAATCAGATAAGGGAAGGTACAGGATTGTGCTTCGAAACAAACATGGCCAGGCAGAAGCATTCATCAATGTAGAGGTCATTGGTAAGTACTCGTATTATTAAAACCTTGCTTACCATTATTCCACAGAGTAAAAGCCTTTATTGAGGGAGAAACCCTCTGCTTCCCCTCATGGGAAAGCTGTAGATCATATTGAGGTCTCCCCTCAAACTCCTCTTCTCTAGCCAGAGGGAAGAAAATCGATGCAATGCCCTGAAGTATTGTCATATCTTTAATAGATGTTCCAGGTCCAGTGAGAAACTTGGAAGTCACTGAAACCTATGATGGTGAAGTTGGTCTCGCGTGGCAAGAACCAGAAAGTGATGGTGGAAGTAAAATCATAGGCTACGTCGTTGAAAGACGTGATATCAAGCGTAAGACCTGGATTGTGGCCACAGATCGTGCTGAAAATTGTGAATACACTGTTACTGGGCTTCAGAAAGGGGGAGTTGAGTACCTCTTCCGTGTCAGTGCACGCAACAGAGTGGGCACTGGTGAGCCAGTGGAAACAGACACACCTGTGGAAGCTAAGAGCAAATTTGGTGAGCAGAAGTTACAAAAAACTCAGTGTTTGATGGTTGTGTAGAAAAAGCAGTACAAATTCTAACAATAGGAAAAACCTACATGTCTTCTTTTTCTTTTTTCCTTCTAAAATAAAATGCAGATGTTCCTGGTCCTCCTCAAAATGTAGAAGTTAGTGATGTGAACAGGTTTGGAGCCACACTTAGCTGGGAACCACCTGAGGATGATGGAGGATCCCCGATTACTGGCTACGTTATTGAACTGCGTAACAGAGCTACCATCAGATGGGAGCCAACTATGACCACAGGAGCTGATGAACTGTCAGCTGTCCTGACTGATGTTGTGGAAAATGAAGAGTATTTCTTCAGAGTAAGAGCTCAAAACATGGTTGGAGTTGGCAAACCAAGTCCTGCTACACGTGCAGTAAAAATCATGGATCCAATTGGTGAGTATGCAAAGTATGTATGATTATGGTTGCATTATGAGACAGGAGCATTTTGGATGCCATGTGTGCAGGAAAGTTCAACTGACAAACATGTGTGCTGCAAATACTGTGTACAGTTATATTTTCCCTATCCCCTACCTTTGTCCTTCCAACATAGCAGGAATACCTTGCTACCACTTGGTTTAGTAAGAACTGCAGATATTTTTTTCTCTGAAGTTAGGATGCAACCTCAATTTAAAAGAATCAGTTCAGGAAAAGCTATGCAAAGGCTTCAAAAACTGTACTGTAGGATAGAAACACCTAATTTGCAGAACCATGTTACTTTATCAGCTGCATAAATCTATTTGTTTCAATATTTTTTTTTCCAGAGAGACCAAGTCCTCCCATTAACCTTGAGCATTCAGATCAAACTAAGTCATCAGTTCAGCTCACATGGGAACCCCCTCTCGAAGATGGAGGAAGTCCAATCTTAGGCTATATTATTGAAAGGCAAGAGGAAGGAACAGACAAGTGGATTCGTTGTAACCCAAAACTAGTACCTGCTCTTACTTTTAAGGTACAATGTTCTCTTCATCAACAGGTAAAATGTGCAGATAATTTTTAATATGAGGTAGTAAATGATTGTTTGTGTGTTTTTAGGTAACTGGATTGAAACAAGGATCCAGTTATTACTACAGAGTCTCAGCAGAAAATGCAGCTGGTGTGTCTGACCCAGCAGAGGCTATTGGGCCATTAACTGCAGATGATGCTTTTGGTAAGCCACATGCCATTTTGTTTAATCAATTAATCAGATAAGGCACACAATTAAAATCTTGTGGGTAATATGTGTATTTTTCACCAGATAACTGGTACACCTTAGGTGTTTGAGATGAAAATTTTGCAGATAATTATCTGCACTATGAGATAGAGGCCTGTTAGGTTGCCTGAGGAGCAAGGCATAACCTTTTGTCTCCTGACCTAACTTTGTGGAAAGTGAGAGGTAACAGAAGGAAACAAAGGCAGAGAAGATCCCTAAAAAAGAAACATCTCATGATAATTTATTGAATCTTCTTTCCGTTTTTTTTCAGTTGAACCTACAATGGACCTAAGTGCATTTAAGGATGGGCTGGAAGTTATTGTACCAGAGCCAATCAAGATCCATGTTCCCATCACTGGCTACCCTGTGCCAACTGCCACATGGTATTTTGGTGACCAAGTCTTAGAAGAAGGTGATCGTGTAAAAATGAAGACCACTGCCTCCTTTGCAGAACTTGTAATTACTCCGAGTGAGCGCCCAGACAAGGGACTTTATTTCTTGACATTAGAAAACCCTGTGTCATCTGTTACAGGAGAAATTAATGTTAATGTCATTGGTAAGTGGACATGTATGTATTTTAGCAGTAACATTCCACATTTGTCTTGTTAAAATCTAATTAGGTTAATAATGTATAATCTTACACCATCCAACCAGGTATATTAAAATATAACTAAAAACTAAAAATCCCTCCTCATAAAACCCTCTTTTCTAGTTTTCAATATGTAACTTTGCTGTTTAAAGAGGAATGACTTAACAAGACTAAGTCTTCTGGTAGATACATTACATAGACATCATCCATCAAACACCAATTACAAAATAATACAATTTCTGTGACTTCTAGCTTGTCCAAGTGCACCAAGAGAGCTCAATGTTTTAGAAGTACTCAAGAGTACAGTGCAGCTCGCATGGGAACCTCCAGAAGATGATGGTGGAAGTCCAGTCACTGGCTATATAATTGAAAAACGTGAAGTAAGCCGGAAAACGTGGAGCAAAGTAAGTTCATTCTTTCTCACTTGAATTTCTATATTATTTTCACATGTGCTACTGAGTTTTTTGTCTTATTTTTGTAATCACTCTTTGGAAATTAATTTTAAAAACACATTGGAACCCTTCTTCTCTTTAGGTTATGGATCATATTGTTGACCAAGAATTCACTGTACCTGACCTCGTCCAAGGGAAAGAATATTTATTTAGAGTTTTTGCATGCAATAAATGTGGCCCTGGAGAGCCTGCATATATTGATGAACCTGTAAATATGTCAGTACCAGCAAGTAAGCATATTTGAAATTTTTCTGATTTTCTTAAAAGTAAAATATAAAAATAATATATCTTCCTTAGACTGGTTTCTAAGATCCCGTATGTTTTTAATTTTTAATAGCGGTACCTGACCCACCAGAAAATGTTAAATGGAGAAATCCAACATCAAAAGGAATCTTCCTAACATGGGAGCCTCCCAAATATGATGGTGGTGCACGCATTAAGGGTTATCTGGTAGAAAAATCCCAACGTGGCACAGACAAGTGGGAGATATGTGGGGAGCCTGTTATTGAAACAAAGTAAGTAAATCAACCCAGTAGATAAATCCTCTTAACTAATTGTGCCATCATCACCATTCTAAATGTTTTAAATTTTTTGGGGTTTTTTTTTACAGAATGGAAGTAACAAAGCTCCAGGAAGGAGAGTGGTATGCTTATCGGGTTAAGGCTTTGAACAGAATGGGAGCAAGTAGGCCAAGTAAGCCCACTGATGATATTCAGGCCATTGATGCAAAAGGTAACGACTTCACTTGCTAAATTGCTATAGCTGCTTTATTTTTACCAGTCTCTGAAATACTGTTTCTCTAACAACATTTTCATTCTCTCCTAAATCAGAGGCTCCAGAAATTTTCTTAGATGTGAAGCTTCTTGCTGGACTTACTGTGAAAGCTGGAACTAAAATTGAGCTGCCAGCTAAAGTAACTGGAAAGCCTGAGCCCCAGGTTACTTGGACCAAGGCTGACAAAATTTTGAGACCTGACAATAGAATCACCATTGAAAGCCAGCCTAACCATTCTACAGTCACTATTACAGACAGCAAGAGGAGTGACAGTGGAACCTATATCATAGAAGCTGTAAATTCCAGTGGACGGGCTACTGCTGTTGTTGAAGTTAATGTTCTTGGTATGCATGTACTTTATGTTATTTATAAAAATCATTAGTAATGTACCAAGGTATGCAAGCAGAAAATTAACGTTCATGTCTTGTCCTCTACAGATAAACCTGGTCCACCAGCTGCATTTGATGTAACAGAAATCACAAACGAATCCTGCCTTCTAACCTGGAATCCTCCACGAGATGATGGGGGTTCTAAAATTACCAACTACGTCCTTGAGAAAAGAGCTACAGATAGCGAAATATGGGACAAGTTGTCATCAACTATTAAAGATACAAAATTCAGAGCTACCAATTTAACTCCTCATAAAGAATATGTGTTTCGAGTCAGTGCTGAAAACATGTATGGTGTTGGGGAGCCAGCACAGTGTAGCCCCATCATTGCCAAATATTCATTTGGTTAGTTAATTGAATTAATGATAAATTATTACACTATTTTAACAGGAAGGAAAAAAAAACCTCTGACTGATGGTTTTGGTTTTTGTTTGTTTTTTTTTTTAAATTAATTTATACAGATCCGCCAGGCCCTCCAACAGGTCTCAAGCCCATAGAGGTCACTAAAGATTCAGTCACTTTAACATGGAATGAACCAGATGAAGATGGTGGCAGCCCCATAACTGGCTACTGGGTTGAAAGATATGATCCGGAGCAGGATAAATGGATAAAATGCAACAAAATGCCAGTGAAAGATACAACATTCAAGTAAGACTATAGTCACTTAAGGGTGAAATTGATCACAGAGACATAAAAATTTAACAGTAGCTTTTAAAATAAGTTTTACTTTGTTTTTATTTTTTCCTAGTTTCTATAAGTTTTGATTCAACTACCCCTGGTGGCTTACTTTTTAAATTAGTTGTAATGAGGGGTATATTTGTTTTTCTTTTACATGTTATGCTCAATAACTCCTGTGCTTAATAATTCCATAAGATATTCTAAAATGGCATCCCAAGTATCAATTTACCAAAATCCTTAGATTTTTTTACTCCTGATACTCTCATTAACTAAAAACCATGGAACATGAAAAAATCCAAGATGGTTCTCAAAACATTCATTTCTGTCATGGTGCACCATTTTAGTGTTGACAATTTGTTGACATCATTAGCTGTAATTTGGGTATTTTCAGATTTTCCAAGTTATCTGTGATATAAATAGTGGAGAGAATGATGTTTTAGAAATTAATTAATGCCTAGGTTTGGTTTAATCAAATTTAATTTTTATTTCCAGAGTTAAAGGTCTTACAAATAAGAAGAAGTATAAGTTCCGTGTGTTGGCAGAGAATCTTGCAGGACCTGGAAAACCAAGCCGGGAAACAGAGCCAATCTTAGTGAAAGATCCAATCGGTACAATAAACACATTTTTAATGGTTTAATTTAGCAACAATAACATTTTAAAAATTGTTATCAATGACATAATTAATACTGGACTCTTGTCTAGATCCACCATGGCCTCCTGGAAAGCCAACTGTGAAAGATATTGGCAAGACATTCCTTACCCTGAACTGGACAAAGCCAGAACATGATGGAGGGGCAAAAATTGAATCTTACGTCGTTGAGCTGTTAAAGACTGGAACAGACGAATGGGTGAGAGTGGCTGAAGGAGTTCCAACAACTGAACACTTCCTCAAAGATCTTATGGAGAAACAAGAATATTCATTCCGTGTGAGAGCTGTGAACAAGGCTGGCGAGAGTGAGCCCAGTGAGCCCAGTGACCCTGTGCTGTGCAAGGAGAGGCTCTGTGAGTACTGTTTCAGAACGTGCTGCTACTGTAAATAGAGTGTCTGACTTTTTAAAAGCCCCATGTCTGTCTGTCTTTGTAGGTACTAAATGAACTCTTGGAAGGCTTATGAAATACTAAAATCTCCCTTGCTTCAGTTCAGGAAATACAAAGTTTTAATAGTTTTGGTGTATTCCCTGTCTTCCAAGATATTTTGTGGGAATTACAACATTCTTGTTTACTTTTTCTTTTGCTATTTTGCAGATCCTCCTTCACCACCCCGATGGCTTGAAGTTATTAATATTACTAAAAATACAGCAGATCTTAAATGGACAGTACCAGAAAAGGATGGGGGTTCCCCAATTACCAACTATATTGTTGAGAAAAGAGATGTAAGGCGGAAGGGCTGGCAGACAGTTGATACGACAGTGAAGGACACCAAGTACACAGTAAGCCCACTGACTGAAGGCTCACTCTATGTGTTCCGTGTGGCTGCTGAAAATGCCATTGGACAGAGTGACTACTGTGAAATTGAAGACTCAGTGCTTGCTAAAGATACTTTCAGTAAGTTTTGATTTGCTTACTGAGTGATCAGTAGCTCACATGTCATGAATTCATAGTCTTCTAATGTGTGCCTTTTTTATTTTTTTACCTTAGCAACCCCTGGGCCTCCATATGCCCTTACAATAGTTGAAGTGAAAAAAGGCCATGTTGATTTGAAATGGGAACCACCTAAGAATGATGGTGGCAGACCAATTCAAAGGTAAGGTCATTTTAAGTTTTTGTAGGCTTCTGTAGATAAACATCTTTTAACAAGTGAAGATGTTTCTCTCAAAATATTTAAATTTTACATTGAAACATTTTATATTAAAAACATCTGGATGGATTTAAGAGAAGCCATGTGGTCAAAGCAATGAAGGGCTTCATTTTAAAATGTAGTAATTATGCAAATAAAATTCCTAATGTGCCTGAACAGTGAATATGAGTCAACATCCTCAAAACAGCATATAATAATTAGTAGCTGTGAAAAAAAAAATAGCACATAGTATGCTTGTATTTTCCTTCTGCCTTTGTTTGTCATTCCAGCTGTATACACTCAGCTAAAATGAGTCTTTTCAGATCTTTTTTTTCTTTATAACACTTTTCAAACAAACTGTTTTCCTCCTTCCCAGTCACAAAAAGCACATCTTAAACCAACAAACAACTACAGAGATCTGCCTAAAGAAATGGAAGTCACTCAATTTGCATTACTTTGCCATAGCCTGTCCTAAGCAGAATTTTGACAGCCAAGTAATAGTATCTTCAAATATTCTCAATGGATTGACCACTGACATCCAAACTAGCAAAGATACAAGTATAGCTTGGAGGTTCATTTGCCTCTGCAGCTCTCTACAACCTGAGAAAACAGTTCATTTCAGTTCTAAAACACAGAACAAATTTCAAGAATTGACAGTCAAACCTGGGTCTTTCAGTGATGTCTGCCCTATTAGGAGCTGAGACCCACTAGGTCTAGGTGGCTAAAGTGTGAAGAAAAGTTAATTGAATCTATTATCCATTATTCTCTTTACTTTTCCACTGTCTAAACTAGTCTGATCTCTTTTATTCTATTTTCTTGGAGAAGTCTGAAGTGTTCTTATTTCAAGTGCCTCATAGTATTTTTCCTCAATCTCTTCAGATATGTTATTGAAAAGAAAGAAAAGCTGGCTACTCGCTGGGTAAAAGCTGGGAAGACAGCTGGTCCAGATTGCAATTTCAGAGTGACAGATGTCATTGAAGGAACAGATGTACAGTTCCAGGTCCGTGCAGAAAATGAAGCCGGATGTGGTCATCCCAGTGAACCAACTGACCTCGTTCATATTGAAGATCCAACAAGTAAGTAGAATAATACAGTATATGAATTCTAGAAGCAGTGTACTGTTCTGGGAGGAAAATCACACCTTACTTTTCCATTTCTGCAGGCCCTCCTTCACCTCCTCAGGATTTACATGTCACAGATGCAGGCCGAAAGCACATTTGCATTGCTTGGAAACCTCCTGAGAAGAATGGTGGAAGTCCTATTATTGGATACAATGTTGAGATGTGTGAAGCAGGAACAGAAAAATGGATGCGAATCAATTCTCGTCCAATTAAAGATCTAAAATGTAAAGTGGACGAGGGAGTTGTTCCAGACAAAGAATATGTGCTGAGAGTCAGAGCTGTCAATGCTGTTGGAGCTAGTGAGCCATCAGACATCTCAGAAAAAGTTGTTGCCAAGGACCCAGACTGTAAGAATTAATTCTTTTTTTCTTTTTTTTTTTTTTGTCAGATCTGCATAACTGAAAAACAGAATTATGTTTGGCAACTTTCTGATAACATTATGCTTTCCTTTACAGGTAATCCAACCATTGATCTGCAAACTCGGGACATTGTTGTTGTTAAAGGACAGAAGCTAAGTATCCCTATACCCTTCAGAGCTGTTCCATCCCCAACTATAACATGGCACAAAGATGGCAAGGAGTTGAAAGCTGGTGACAGAACAACAATGAAGAGTGACTACACCTCTGCATTGCTTGAAGTGATAGACAGTGTTCATGCTGATGCTGGTGTTTATACTATCACACTGGAGAACAAGCTGGCATCAACAACTGGCTCAGTCAATGTCAAAGTCATAGGTAACTATGTTCTTCCATTCTGAGAAATGTGCTCATCTTCACTTGGGCCCTGCAGCTAACAGAAGACAGGGCTATAAAGATACGGTTTCTGCCAGGCAGAGAAATCACTTCCACTCAGACACATGTAGATTGATGTTATGAAGTCCCCTGAAAAACACTGTACCTCAAGTTGCTTGGACTATTCAGTGGCTGCTCAAAGCCCAGTTATTTTGAAAAGTTAGCATATAAATATAAAAATTATTTAAGAATTTGGACTATATTTCATCTTCAGGAGCAGAAATTCATATAGATGCTTTGTAGTCCACATTTGTGTTCTTTCCTTTCTGCAAAGCAAAGCAATGAAATATAATTTCATATTTATAAGAATACACTTCTCATCTATTTAATTAACTAATTGTTTCATTCTTATTTAAAACAGGTCCACCTGGACAGTGTAAAGACATCAAGGCAAGCGAAGTAACTAAGAATTCTTGCAAGGTATCCTGGGAGCCTCCAGACTTTGATGGTGGTACTCCTATTTTGCATTACGTTCTGGAACGCAGGGAAGCTGGTCGTAAAACATACATCCCAGTCATGTCTGGTGAAAATAAGCTTTCATGGCAAGTCAAAGATCTGATACCAAACTGTGAATATTACTTCCGTGTTAAAGCTGTCAATAAGATTGGAGGGGGTGATTATCTTGAACTAAGAAACCCGATCATTGCAGAAGACCCGAAACGTAAGTTTTTCTTTCTATTAAATAATCTAAAAAATTGAATTTTAAGTAAAATCTTCATGCTCTCTTTTCTCATATGATCCCTATTTTGATCTCTTTCACAGAGCCCCCAGATCCGCCTGTCGACCTTGAAGTCCATAATCCAACATCAAAATCAGTAACTCTTACATGGAAACCACCCCTGTTTGATGGGGGAAGCAAGATTATGGGCTATATAATAGAGAAGCTTGCTAAGGGCAAAGAGAGGTGGGAGAGATGCAATGACTATCTGGTACCCTTGCTAACTTACACAGTGAAAGGCCTTGAGGAAGGAAAGGAGTATCAGTTCCGTGCACGTGCTGAGAACGCTGCTGGCATCAGTGAGCCTTCTCGGATTACTCCTTTTGTGAAAGCTGTGGATCCTATTGGTATGAATTTTCATTAGATCATTTGTATTAATTGCCATATATCCTCAGACATATTGAAAGATTCTACTTCATTTTTCATTTTTTGTTATTACAGAGGCTCCAAAAGTCTTCCTTGCTGCAAACCTACAGTCTGGCCTTGAGGTGAAGAGAGGTGATGAGATCATACTTGAGGCACATATTTCAGGGTCACCCTATCCATCTATTACCTGGCTGAGGAATGATGAAGTTGTCAGACCAGAGGATATCAAAAAGAGAGTAACAGTACCTAAAAAGAAGAAGGGTGAAGCTGAAGAAGAGAAACCTTTCCAGCTTTCACTGCCAGAACGTATGAGTGTTGATAACCACAAGGAAGGAGAGTCCATACTATCAGTTCGTGACTCCATTAGAGCAGACCACGGCACATTTACAATTAAAGTAGAAAATGATCATGGAGTTGCAAAAGCCTCCTGTGAAGTCAATGTGTTGGGTATGTAAAGAATGTCCTCAAAACATCTAGTGGTTCAGAGTATTAGGTAAGAAATGCACAAGTTGAGTACTCATCATTTTTCTTGGTTTACTAACAGATACACCTGGGCCACCAGTCAACTTTGTATTTGAAGATTTGAGGAAAAATTCTGTCCTTTGCAAGTGGGAGCCTCCCCTTGATGATGGTGGAAGTGAAATCCTAAACTATGTACTGGAAAAGAAAGACAATACAAAAGCTGAAATGGGCTGGGTCACTGTCAGTTCAACACTCAGGCATTGCAAATTCCATGTAACAAAACTGATTGAAGGAAAAGAGTATCTATTCCGTGTATTTGCTGAAAATAGAGTTGGAGCAGGACCACCATGTGTTTCAAAACCAATGACAGCTAAAGATCCTTTCTGTAAGTTTTAATTTTGAAAAACAACCTTTTCAGAAAACAAGGTGTGAAACTGTAACAGACTGTTGGAATACTCATCTTTATCTATGTAGATGTTTCCCAGAAGAAACATGAGCTATGTGTTAATTATTGCACATTTTAAACCATTGAAATACAGAGAACTATCAAAAATATTCTAATTTCAATAGCAGACACATAAGAATGATGATCACTGTCATAAAGCTTTACCCTTAAAACACTTAACATCTGAATACTGACATTCTTTGTGCTTCATAGACTAGTATTCTTACCAAAAAAGAGAACCATTGCAAATTTGCTTACTCATCACCTTTAGAAATCAAAGGTTCTAAGAGAGCAGAAAAGCTATTAATTAAAATTAGTAATTTCTTATATCATAGGGCTCTCTTAGCTTTGAGTAAGCTCTGAAGAGACAGCAATGACGTCAAAACCACCTTTTTGTTTTTCAGCTCCACCAGATGCACCTAATAAGCCTGATGTGGAAGATGTAACCAGCAACAGTATGCTGGTGAAGTGGAATGAACCAAAAGATAATGGCAGCCCTATCATTGGATACTGGATTGAAAAACGTGAAATCAATAGTACTCATTGGGCTCGGGTCAACAGAAACCTTGTGAATGCTCTGGAACTAAGAGTTGAAGGACTGTTGGAAGGTTTAACTTACATCTTCAGAGTGTGTGCTGAAAATGCAGCTGGCCCTGGTAAATTTAGTCCACCATCAGATCCAAAAACTGCACAAGACCCAATAAGTAAGTGGACTAGCAGAAGCTAATAGCAGACAGTTGACAAGATAAGATTCATAGCCTTTAACTTTTATTTACACTTATTTGTTTGTGTATTTATTTATTTATAGTGCCACCTGGTCCCCCGATTCCAAGGATTGCTGACACAAGTGCAACTTCCATTGAGCTAGAATGGCAACCTCCTGTGTATAATGGTGGTGGAGATATCACTGGTTACCATGTGTACAAACAACTGATGGGTGTAAACGAGTGGTCACGCTGCACAGCAAAGCCCATTAAGGTCCTGCAGTTTACTGTTGGAGAGGTGAGGGAAGGTGCAGACTATAAGCTCCGTGTTACTGCACTCAACGCGGCTGGAGAAGGACCACCTGGGGAAACTGAACCCGCAACAGTTGCAGAGCCTAAAGGTATTGCGATCGTATTGTTTTTAAGATATGTCCAGATGCTTAAAAGGTGGGTTTGAATCCCTCCCTGCAACTAATGAACTGTTTCTCTTTCTTCCACAGAGCCTCCCACTGTTGAGCTGGATGTTTCTGTGAAAGCAGGCATTCAGGTCATGGCTGGACAGACTATTAAAATTCCTGCTACTGTGACAGGGCGTCCTGCCCCCACCATTACATGGGCTATAGACGAGGGGGAATTAGACAAAGATCGAGTTGTTATTGAAAATGTTGGCACAAAATCTGAGTTAACCATTAAGAGTGCATTGAGAAAAGACCATGGAAGATATGTAATTACTGCTACCAATAGCAGTGGTACAAAATCAGCAGGAACCAGAGTAGAAGTATTTGGTAAGAAAAATATTTTCTCAAATTAAATAAGCTTTTATTTTGTCAGTATAGGCTTTACCTTACTCGTTTGATTTTGTTTTTCAGATGTTCCTGGACCAGTCCTTGACCTAAAGCCAGTGGTCACAAACAGAAAGATGTGTTTGCTTAACTGGTCTGATCCTGAAGATGATGGTGGCAGTGAAATCATAGGCTTCATTGTTGAAAGGAAGGATGCCAAAATGCATACATGGAGACTAGCTGTAGACACTGATAGATCTAAATGTGATATTACAGGTCTAATTGAAGGCCAAGAATATAAATTCCGTGTTAGTGCCAAGAACAAATTTGGTACTGGTCCAGCTGTGGAAATAGGACCCATTCTTGCAGTTGATCCATTAGGTAAGATGACTCATTTTGCTGGGTTTTTAAAAAATTAATGTCAGATTAATTAGACAATATTTTTGTCTTTCCCTCTATACAGAAAGTATGGGTTTTTTTCAACTACATGGATAGGCATCTACCTTTGCTTCATTACTTCAGTCAAGTTTCTGAATCAGTTCTCTGAAGCTAGTGTAGTTCTTTACATAGCAAAATACTGGTGCCTACTGAGACACTACTTACTACTTTTTTCTCCACATACATGCGAAACTTTATACGAGCCATAATCATACTCAGATTCTTTGCATGTAAAAACTAAGGTTTTAAAAGGCCAGAGCCACTGCATTCTTATTATTTAAAATTCTCTGGTATTTTAATTTTTTCTTATTGTAATTTATCTGTATTAATAGGTCCTCCTACAGCACCTGAGAGGTTCATGTACACAGAGAGGACGAAGTCATCCATTACACTTGACTGGAAGCCTCCACGCAGTGATGGTGGTAGTCCCATCTTAGGATATATTGTAGAGAAGAGGAGACATGATTCAAAAGATTATGAAAGAGTTAATGCAAGGCTCTGTCCTAAAACATCTCTTCTTGTTGAAAAACTCGATGAACTTCATATGTATGAGTTTCGTGTGAAAGCTGTCAATGAGATTGGAGAAAGCGAGCCATCACTGCCCCTCAATGTAGTTATACAAGATGATGAAGGTATATCAACTTTAAAGAAATCCATATAAATATCTTTAGAACGCTTCAAGGCACTTTCTCTGTTTCATCTCCATCTTCACTCTGTCACTTTCCTCATTTCAGTGCCTCCAACTGTTACATTGCGTTTGGCTGTGAGAGGAGATACTATCAAAGTCAAGGCAGGAGAGCCAGTTAACATTCCTGCTGATGTAACAGGCCTGCCAATGCCAAAGATTGAATGGGACAAGAATGAAGTTTTAATTGACCAAACATCTGATGCACTTAAGATAACCAAGGAAGAAGTATCTAGAACTGAGGCAAAAACAGAACTCATCCTTCCTGCAGCAGCGAGGAGTGATAAAGGCACTTACACTGTGAGAGCTACCAATCGTCTTGGCACTGCATTCCGCAATGTGCATGTCGAAGTGTATGGTAAGGATGCAACATTTTAATAAAATGACAGCTAATAAAATGCCTTTGCCTTCTTTTTAACTTAGTTCCATGCCTCTATTGCTTTCATACAGATCGTCCTTCTCCACCAAGAAATCTTGCTGTTTCTGATATTAAAGCAGAATCATGCTATTTAACGTGGGATGCACCTCTTGATAATGGTGGTAGTGAAATTACCCATTACATTATTGAAAAACGTGATGCTAGTAAGAAGAAATCGGAGTGGGAAGAAGTCTCTAAAGGCGCCGTTGAGAGAAGATTTGGGGTAATTTACAAAATATCTTTATTACATACTATATTATGCATAAAAAATAACAGTATTACATATTTAATGGAAACTGCTACTTGCATAGGTACCTGTGCTCATGCTCCATTTAGACTCCAGGCTTACTGGATGAATGTTTCCCATCCATGTATCTGTGTTATCCCTCGCATGACAAAACGAAAGAAATTGTTCATTTTTGCTACTTAACCTCAGTTGAGCTAGAGAGAAAACATCTTCCTTTCCATTTTCCAGAGTTATTCATTTTTTTTACCAACTGCAAGAGCAAACTTAATGACATTTTTATTTATGTTCCGTCCTATGCACATGAAATAGGAGTATTCTTAGGACATCACATAGAACTGTGTAGTACATAAATATAGGTACATCAATCAGGTTGCAAGATAGAATTTAAAGTGAATAATTCTGCTTAAATCCAAATAAGTTGATTCTGAAAGTAGCCAAGTATTGATTTAAATCCTCTTTTTCAGGTATGGAATCTTTCAACAAATGAAAAATACCAATTTAGGGTCCGCGCTGTGAACAAATACGGAATAAGTGATGAATGCCTCTCAGAAAAAGTTGTCATTAAGGATCCCTATGGTCTTCCTGGACCTCCTGGAAAGCCAAAAATTTTGGATCGCACCAGATCATCTATGCTGGTGACGTGGGAGCCTCCTTTGGACAATGGTGGCAGCCCAATAACTGGCTATTGGTTGGAGAAGAGAGAGGTGGGAGGTGTCTACTGGGCACGTGTCAACAGGGCTCCAGTAACAAAACCATCAGTAAAAGGTCTGGAGCACAATGTGCTTCGTTTGGCTGAAGGTGTTGAATACCAGTTTAGAGTTATGGCTGAAAATCTTGCTGGAATTGGCCCTCCCAGTGAACCATCAGATCCAGCTTTGGCAGCAGATCCTATATGTGAGTATATTTTTTGTATGACTGTGTTAGAGGACTGTATCACAGCAGAACAAATAATGTATTGTTACTATTACTTTTTTTAATTTATTAATGAAAATAATTAATAATAAAGTATTAATGTACTAACATTAATCAAAGGTTTTGTTTGCATTAAACCTAAGAGAATATATTGACACAAAGTTTCTGATTTTAAAATTTTAAAAATAATTAGCTTTAATTTTGACTTTTTCCTCTTTTATGTACCTAATACTGTAATAATACCAGTGTAGGCATTGCCAAATAAACTTCTGCCTTGTACCTTAAGTATCCCTTGCTAACATAGGGGATATATATATAATTAGTATGCACATTCTAGGATTTATACTCTATATACAGGTAAAGAAATGAAAATGCTTGCATTCTTTTAGAAACCTATCCAGAAAAATATAAGAACACACAAATACCAGAGTAATTTTTACTTGCTTTTGTTTTACCAGTTGTGCCTGGTCCACCATCATGCCCAGAGGTCAAAGACAAAACCAAATCATCTGTAGCACTTGCATGGAAGCCTCCTCAAAAGGATGGTGGGAGTCCTATAAAAGGATATATTGTTGAAATGCAAGATGAAGGTAGTACTGATTGGAAGAAGGTGAATGAAGGAGACAAACTCTTTCCTACTTGTGAATGTGTTATTCCCAACTTGAAAGAGCTCAGAAAATACCGATTTAGGGTGAAAGCTGTAAATGCTGCTGGAGAATCAGAACCAAGTCCTGCAACATCAGAGATACCTGTCCAAGATATTCTAGGTAAGAGTTCCAAGAACTGATTTAGGTATTTTTATGCAAATGCCACTTACTGCTATGAATGTTCAAAAAGGATACCAAGCAAGCCAAAGTCAAAACAGAATAAACATTTATACAAGAATATAGCAAAAGATTGACACACATCTTTGAAAGTTTCATTATTATGTCTATTGCCAGGGAGTTCTCCATCAGGAAACTGACGAGCACCTACAGACATACTCATGAAATACTGTTTATTTTATGAAAAACTTACAGCAACGAGTTTTTCTATTTGCATACTTCCCAGTTTCCTTTTTGTATGTCCAGCCTTTCTCACATGAACATGCATTCCCTGTTTCTGGGGGATTTCAGCTCAGTGCTGATGGAATTTTGCTTTCAGTAGCTCTTAAAATTTATATATTTTAATTTTTTTGCAGAGGAACCAGAAATCTTCCTTGATCTTGGAGCACAGGATTTGCTCTCTTGTCGTGCTGGCACAACAATTAAAATCCCAGCTATTATCAAGGGTCGTCCAGTTCCAAAAACATTTTGGGAGTATGAAGGAAAAGCAAAAACAGCAGCAAAGGTTAGTAAAAGCAGTAGGGTTTTTTTCCTACATCTCTTTCTAGGCATCTAAGCCTATTCCCTTTTCAATTTGTATTATTTCTATTTGTTTATAGGAGGGAGGTCATAATATACCTGAAGAAGCAAAGGTAAAGCAAGCCATATTTTTAACCTCAGTATTGTTGCATTTTTGAGACATAAATATTCAAGTTTGCTCTATAACTTCTTTTTGCTCTTATAATGCACAGGTGGAAGCAACTGATACACGTTCAGAGGTTATCATCCCTGACTGCAACAGAAGTCACTCTGGACGATACAGTATTACAGCAAAGAATAAAGCAGGACAAAAGACAGTGCATGTCAGAGTCAATGTGCTTGGTATGGCTTGCATATATTGAAGTATCCAAATGTTAGGATTTAGTCTTATTTTTCTACATACTTATGTAAAATTTTGTCTGTTGTGCTTTTATCTTAACAGATGTCCCTGGTCCACCAAAAGACCTTAAAGTAAGTGATATCACAAGAGGTAGCTGTAAACTCTCATGGAAGATGCCAGATGATGATGGTGGAGATAGAATCAGAGGCTATGTTATAGAGAAGAGAAATATTGATGGGAAGGCCTGGACTAAAGTCAATCCAAACTGTGGCAGTACTTCCTTTGTGGTACCTGATCTCATAACTGGCCAAGAGTATTTCTTCCGGGTGCGTGCAGAAAACCGTTTTGGAGTTGGGCCTCCTGCAGAAACCATCCAGCGGACCACAGCCAGGGATCCAATCCGTAAGTAAAGTTAAAGTCAAACAAATCCTTTAAACCACATGATACTGCGTGGTGGATTTATTCACTCTTCTGTTTTGTTTGTGAAGATCCTCCTGATCCACCTATTAAACTGAGGATTGGCCTTGTAACCAAGAACACAGTGAGCCTGACATGGAAACCACCAAAGAATGATGGTGGAGCTCCTGTTACACATTATAATGTTGAATGTCTCCGCTGGGATCGTACTGGAGAAGTGAAAGAGTCTTGGAAGCAATGCAACAGACGTGATGTGGAAGAAACTAAGTTTACTGTTGAGGATCTTGTAGAAGGTGGAGAATACGAATTCAGAGTCAAAGCTGTAAATATAGCAGGTCCTAGCAGACCTTCAGCCACTGTTGGCCCACTTGTTGTCAAAGACCAGACATGTAAGTAGTGATACTAGTAAATACAAATTCCATTTTAAAATTATGAAATATTTTTGTATACTACTTTTTCAACATTTTGTTGTAGGTCCACCATCTATTGAGCTGAAAGAATTTATGGAAGTTGAAGAAGGAACAGATGTTAAAATTGTGGCAAAGATAAAGGGTGTACCCTTCCCCACATTAACATGGCTAAAAGCTCCTCCAAAGAAACCAGATGAGAAATCACCAGTGGTGTATGATCAACATGTCAACAAGATTGTTGATGAAAATACTTGCACTTTAGTGATCCAACAGTCTCGCAGAAATGATACAGGCCTGTATACTATCACAGCTGTAAATGACCTGGGAACTGCTTCAAAGGAGATGCGGCTGAATGTTCTGGGTACATATCAAGAGGTCTTACTATTACATTGATTGATAGCCTGCATTTGACACTTGATTAATTCTTCTTTCTTAAAACTTATCTTGTAGGTCGTCCTGGACCTCCAGTAGGACCTATTAAATTTGAATCCATTTTGGCTGATAAAATGACAATATCATGGCTTCCTCCATTGGATGATGGTGGTTCTAAGATAACAAACTATGTTATAGAGAAAAAAGAAGCAAATAGGAAGACATGGGTGGCTGTTACTAATGAACCCAAGGAATGCATATTCACTGTTCCCAAGCTGATGGAAGGCCATGAATATGTGTTCCGCATTATGGCACAAAACAAATACGGTATTGGAGAACCTTTGGACAGTGAGCCAGAAACAGCACGAAACCTTTTCAGTAAGTAGAAATAAGCTTTCAAGTTATGTCAGTTACTTCCATATGCTTCTATGCATACAGCATCTGTTAAATGCCACTACTGTTTTCTCTGTTTAGTAAGTTTTCTAGAATAACTTGAAGAGTTTTAGCAGTAGTACCTGGTTCTTAAAAACATTTGTGGCAATTAAAATATTTTTCTCCCTCTTTGTGTCATATTAAAGTACAATCTCAATATTTTTAATGCTTAAATACACAAGTAAATGTTTATTTGATAAGATTCAAGTTATTCTGTTGTGTTTGAGATATTATTAATGTCTTGGACCAGAAAGAATCAATTTCCTACCTTCAGTTTTGAAAGATAAATTGTACAGAAAAGCTCAGACCTAGGAGGAATGTTAGGTTGGCTAGAGAAAATGGTTCTTTAAACAGCAAGTGTTAAGCTGAGCACTAAAATGAGGTAGTGATCCAGAAAGGCTAGGAAAATAAATTTTGACAATTTTTATCTGGAGGAAAGATGTTTCATTTTTCACAGAATTATATGTACCTGAATAGGGGTGAGAAACTGAATGAGGAAAGAAATCTTGTGCAAATGGCTAACTGTCTAGTGCAATGGTGACCATGTGAGTGCATAGCTCTTCTGCACTCTAGCTATTTCCATGTATTTTTAGCATATTTTTTACAAGCTACGTGTGAATTTTTTCCCTCAGCTGTGCCTGGACCTCCTGACAAGCCAACAGTTAGCAGTATAACACGTGACTCAATGACAGTAAACTGGGAAGAACCAGAACATGATGGTGGCTCTCCTATTACTGGTTACTGGTTGGAGCGCAAAGAGACCACTGGAAAGAGATGGACCAGGGTTAACCGAGATCCTATCAAGCCTATGACACTGGGGGTTTCATACAAAGTTACAGGCCTTATTGAAGGCTCTGAGTATCAGTTCCGTGTGTCAGCTATCAACGCGGCTGGTGTTGGCCCACCAAGCATGCCATCTGATCCAGCACTTGCTAGAGATCCTATTGGTAAATATTTTACATTATTTTTTTTTAAATTTGAAAGTATTCAAATAAGATCGCATAATACATTTTTATGCTGTATGATGATATTTTTCAGCCCCACCTGGCCCTCCTATACCAAAAGTTACTGATTGGACAAAGTCTTCTGTAGACTTGGAGTGGACTCCACCGGTAAAGGATGGTGGTTCTAGAGTCACTGGCTACATTGTTGAGTTTAAAGAGGAAGGAAAGGAAGAATGGGAACGGGTAGGTGGAAAGCAATTACAGAATCAGCACTTCTCTCTGTATCTACCAATATTAATTGCTCCAGAAAAAATTTCTTTAAAAATTTTTGCTATTCACGTTATTTTCTAAAAGTTTGTACCATAATTGTCTTCGTATGTTTAAAATACCAGACCAAGCTTGTCCTTCCTCAACATGAAGTTAACTTTGAAAATACTAGAAGTAGAATTTTATAATTTTTATTTCAAGATGTCGGAAAATATGTAGGTAATATGTGATAAAAAATACAGAAGACCAAGTTAGAACTGTCAGAAAAGTAAACCTCACTGGTATCAGACAATGTCAAAGCGTTTACAACTACTATATTTCTACATTTTCCTATTTTTTTTTTTAAATAGTGCATTACAGAAAATTTAACTGGTGCACACCTTGGCTATTTTTTGTATCTCCATAAATACGTGGGTTCATTTTAAGTAAAACCCACATTTCCTATACTGTTTCCAGGTAAAGAGACTTTATATTGGATTTTGAAAAGAAAATAAATTAATTCCCTTTTTTTTGTTTTTCTCACTTACATGAGTTTATGTGTCCAAAAATATATGTAATTTTTCTGAGACCACACTATTGTAATTGCTAAATAGATAATTCTTACAACCTTCTATGTTAGAATATGTTAGAAAAAAGACAAATCTTTAGAATAGCTTGTAGGTCCATGAGATATATTTCTTTTAAAAATTCTAAAGAATTCTGTTGGCTAGATCCATGTACATCCATGTACACTTAATACTTTTGTGTGCTTGTAAATCTGAAATGATATCTAATGTCAGATTTGTTTCAAACTCTGTAAAGAAATTGATGATATCTTGATGTTTGCTGATTACAATTTTTTTTTTTTTTCAGGTAAAAGACAGAGAAATTAGAGGAACCAAGTTTGTTGTGACAGGATTAAAAGAAGGTTGTTTTTATAAATTTAGAGTTAGAGCAGTAAATGCTGCTGGCATCGGAGAGCCTGGAGAAGTTACAGACATTATTGAAATGAAGGACAGAATTGGTATTTATCATTTTGATTTACATTCTTAGTATCTCTCACTCAAAGTAAGAAAAGGAAATAATTGACTTTTTTTTTTTCTCTACCCTCAGTGGCTCCTGATATTAATTTGGATGCAAGTGTCAGGGACAGAATTGTTGTTCATGCTGGAGGAGTAATTCGGATCATAGCATATGTCTCAGGAAAACCACCTCCAACAGTGAGTTGGAGCATGGATGAGCAAGCTTTGCCAGAAGAAGCCCAAATTGAAGAAACAGCTATTAGTTCTTCTTTAGTCATCAGGAACTGCAAAAGGAGTCACCAGGGTTTATACACTCTTCTTGCTAAAAATGATGGTGGTGAGAGGAAGAAGACAATTATTGTTGATGTGCTAGGTAAATAGCAGCTTCAGTGCTTGTGAACAAGTACAGTTTACTAAGATTCAGCGTGTATGTTTCAATACTCCGTTTTTTTCTTTGCTTGCAGATGTGCCAGGCCCAGTTGGAATGCCACTCCTTACAGAGAATCTAACTAATGACTCTTGTAAATTGTCATGGTTTACTCCAGAAGATGATGGTGGTTCTCCTATTACCAACTATATAATTGAAAAACGTGAATCAGACCACAGAGCTTGGACTCCAGTCACCTACACAGTTACAAGACAGAATGCTACTGTTCAGGGACTTATTCAAGGGAAAGCCTACTTTTTCAGAATTGCAGCTGAGAATATAATTGGCATGGGTCCTTTCACGGAAACAACAAAAGAGATTCTCATTAGAGATCCAATAAGTAAGAATATTTTTTGTTTGGATAACTGTCATACGAGATTAATACACAGGAAGATTCTGAATATGCAGAAAAATGAATCTACCTTATTTTTACTTTATTCACAGCTGTTCCTGACCGTCCAGAAGACCTGGAAGTAAAAGCAGTTACCAAGAACTCTGTTACACTAACTTGGAACCCTCCAAAATATAATGGAGGCTCAGATATCACCATGTATGTTCTAGAGAGCCGCCTCATTGGAAAAGACAAATTCCACAAAGTTACAAAGGAGAAAATGCTTGATAGGAAATTCACTGTAGAAGGCTTGAAAGAAGGTGACACCTATGAGTTTCGTGTGAGTGCTTGCAATATTGTGGGGCAAGGCAAGCCATCATTTTGCACTAAACCAATCACGTGCAAGGATGAAATTGGTATGTTTCTTTTTCATATTTCTTCTGAAAATAGTAATTACATTTACTGATTCCTTACTTTTTCATATTAATATTGCTGACATTTCTGGGCTTTGTGTGTTTTGTATTTCAGCTCCTCCCACACTTGACCTTGACTTTAGAGACAAGCTTATTGTCCGAGTTGGTGAAGCTTTCAGCTTGACTGGACGCTACTCAGGCAAACCTGCACCAAAGGTTACTTGGCTAAAGGATGATATTGTTGTGAAAGAAGACGACAGAATAAAGATTAAGACAACTCCTACAACTCTTTGTTTGGGAATAGTAAAATCTGTCCGTGAAGACACAGGCAGATATTGTGTTACTGTAGAGAACAGCACAGGATCAAGAAAAGGATTTTGTCAAGTTCATGTCGTTGGTAGGTTTTACTGAACAAAAACAATACTGTATGTGATTTTTATTGGTGATTAGAATTCATTGATTTTTTAAAAATTTAAGTATTGAAATGTGCTCTTTATTACAATAATTCAATTTACTGCTTTCTCAGTTATACTAAAAAGCTATTTATTTATTTTAAGCACATATTTAACTCTGAATTTGTTTATTCAGCATGAATAATTTAATCTCTCTACATACATTTAGAGAATCTCAACACTGTAGAAAATGTTAATCACCAAATACTTTCTAAGCGTTAAAGAATTAATTCCAGTATGTCAAACATGTATTACAGAGGAATAACCCTGAAGTCTTGATTCCTTATTATAACTGTGCTGTCAAGTTTCTAATTTTATACTGTGTTTGCTGTACTGACAGTGTTTAATCTATGTTGTTTTGTGAAGTTTATAAAAAAGCATGGATATGCTTTATTTTTTCTTAAACAGATCGCCCATCACCTCCAGTAGGCCCGGTTATATTTGATGAAGTCTTTAAAGATCATATGGTTGTTTCCTGGAAACCTCCATTAGATGATGGAGGCAGTGAAATTACAAATTACATAATTGAGAAGAAGGATACACACAAAGACTTGTGGATGCCAGTTACATCTGCCACAGTGAAGACAACATGCAAAATTCCCAAGCTGCTTGAAGGAAGAGAATATCAAATTCGAATTTATGCTGAAAATCTTTATGGCATAAGTGATCCTCTCATCTCTGATGAGATGAAAGCCAAGGACCGTTTCCGTAAGCTTTTAGTTTTCAATTTTATTTAGATACTCCAATCTTTATTCTGTTTGTAATGCTCATGCACTCTTTTTTTCTTCTCACCCTAGGTGTTCCT
Organism: Melospiza melodia melodia; assembly: GCF_035770615.1. NCBI lineage: Eukaryota > Metazoa > Chordata > Aves > Passeriformes > Passerellidae > Melospiza > Melospiza melodia. The sequence continues at coordinate 22,714,819 of NC_086201.1, read as the reverse complement.
GATGCACCTGAGCAACCAGTCATTAAGGATGTAACCAAAGACTCTGCAGTAGTGGTTTGGAACAAACCATATGATGGAGGCAAGCCAATAACAAACTACATTGTAGAAAAGAAGGAAACAATGGCTACAAGATGGGTCAAAGCTACCAAAGACCCAATTTTCCCTGGTACAAAGTTCAAAGTACCTGATCTCCTTGAAGGTTGTCAGTATGAATTCCGTGTTTCAGCAGAAAATGAAATTGGTGTTGGCGATCCTAGTCCACCATCAAAGCCAATTTTCGCTAGAGATCCAATCGGTAAAGTATCACATTTCATTTCTCATTGAATTTTTAATGCACTCAGTTTCAGTTTAAAAATTATTCTAATAGTTTCTTTTTTTTCTCTCCCATTTCTTTATTGTTTTTTTTATAACAGCAAAACCAAGTCCACCTGTTAATCCAGAAGCAATAGATAAAACTAAAAATTCAGTTGATTTATCTTGGCAACCACCACGCCATGACGGAAATGGCAAGATAATTGGCTACCTTGTAGAGTTTCAGAAAGTTGGAGACGAGGAATGGAAACAGGCTAATCTTACAGCAGATTCTTGTCCTGAAACAAGCTACAAAGTCACTGGTCTTACTGAGGGATTAACCTATAAATTCAGGGTCAAGGCAGTCAATGCAGCAGGTGAATCTGATCCAGCGCATGTTCCTGATCCAGTAGAAGTAAAGGACAGGCTTGGTGAGTTTAAGAAAATCAGATAAGTTCACCTAAGAATAGACCTTTTTTTTCCTCATTTGGTAAAACTTGTGTTTTTGATTCCAGAACCTCCTGAGTTAATACTTGATGCTAATATGGCCCGCGAACAGCATGTAAAAGCTGGTGATACCCTGAGACTTAGTGCTGTTATTAAAGGGGTTCCATTCCCAAAAGTTACTTGGAAGAAGGAAGATCATGAGGTCTCACCCAAGGCTGATATTGAAGTTACAGGAGTTGGCAGTAAGCTTGAAATCCGTAACACTGTCCATGAAGATGGTGGAATGTACTCCCTGACAGTTGAAAATCCAGCTGGTTCAAAGACTGTTTCAGTAAAAGTTGTGGTCTTAGGTAATCTTTTTGTCTTCCCTTTATACAACATCTTTTTACTCTATAACTGAAGATTAGGAAATAAAGAAATTTCTGGAAAATATCTGTAAACCAAGTTATAAACCAAGTTATATTTTTATTTTTATGCAAATATAAAAAATAGAAAAAGGACTAAAAACTTCATAAAATATAATATAGTTTATCTTGAAATTTACAAAGTTTTTTAAGAAATGCTTCGGTTACCAAATAAATAACAGATTATATTTTTATCAATGTTAGATAAACCTGGTCCCCCCAGAAATCTGAATGTCAGTGATGTTAGAAGCGACTCATGCTATCTCACTTGGATGGAACCAGAAGATGATGGTGGCTCTGTGATTACCAACTATGTGGTGGAGAGGAAGGATGTAGCTTCTGCACAGTGGGTAGCCATCTCATCATCCTCCAAGAAACGCAGTCATATGGCTAAATATCTGATGGAAGGCACTCAGTATCTCTTCCGAGTTGCAGCTGAGAATCAGTATGGTAGAGGTCCATATGTGGAAACACTTAAGCCTATCAAAGCTATAGATCCACTGCGTAAGTGTTTTTCAGTTATATGGTTTGATTTTTTTTATATGGGATTTGGTAATTTTGAGGTTGTCCTGTTGGTATGAACATGATACACTGGTACCATAGATTTTTCATGGTTTACCTAGTAACCACTTTGGTGTTGTGTTTTAAAAGATCCTCCAGGGCCACCAAAGAATCTGCATCATGTTGACGTTGACAAGACTGAAGTTTCCCTTGTTTGGAATCGACCAGATCGTGATGGTGGTGCTGAGATAACTGGGTATTTAGTGGAATATCAAGAAGATGGTGCAGATGAATGGACAAAGTTCCAGACAGTCCCTATGCTAGACTGTGTTGTTACAGGCCTACAGAAAGGAAAAACATACAAATTCCGTGTGAGAGCTCAAAACATTGTTGGTCTTAGCCTTCCAGATACAACTATACCAATTGAGTGTCAAGAAAAACTAGGTAATTTTTTTTTTCATGTTTTTTAACTGATTTTTTTTCTCTTTTTCTATAAGCATTTGCCCTGAAAAATTTATTTCCATTTTTCTCTAATTTCAGTACCTCCATCTGTGGATCTAGATGTGAAGTTAATTGAAGGTCTTGTTGTTAAAGCTGGCACCACAGTGCGCCTTCCTGCGATTATGAGAGGTGTGCCAGTTCCCACAGCAAAATGGGTTACTGATGACACTGAAATTAAACCAGATGGCAAATATAAGATTGAGACCGACAATTACTCAACTGTTCTTACTATCAAAGACTGTGTAAGAAAAGATACAGGAGAATATCTACTCACAGTATCTAATGCAGCTGGCAGCAAAACTGTGGCTCTGCACCTTACAGTTTTGGATGTCCCAGGCCCACCAACTGGTCCTATTAATATTCTTGAAGTTACACCAGAATATATGGTTATTTCTTGGCGCCCTCCTAAAGATGATGGTGGGAGTCCTATAATAAATTATATTGTTGAGAAGCGTCAATCAAAGAAAGAAACTTGGGGAGTGGTTAGCTCTGGAACAAGTCATACAAAAATTAAGGTTCCACGACTGCAGAAAGGCTGTGAATATATTTTCCGTGTCCGTGCAGAAAATAAGATAGGCATTGGTGCACCTCTGGATTCAGAACCAACAGTTGCTAAATACATGTTTGATCCACCATCCCCACCTGGTAAACCAATGGTTTATGATATTACAGAAAATGCTGCAACAGTGTCTTGGACCCTACCAAAATCTGATGGTGGAACTCCAATAACTGGTTATATACTCGAACGTCGGGAAGCATCTGGTAAATGGGTGCGTGTCAATAAGACACCTATACTTGATATGAAATACAGAGTCACCGGTCTTTTTGAAGGCAACACATATGAATTCAGAGTTTTTGCAGAAAACATGGTGGGCTTAAGCAAACCATCTCCAAGCTCTGATCCAATAAAAGCATCACGTCCTATCACTCCTCCTGGACCACCTATAAATCCAAAATTAAAAGACAAAACTAAAGAATCAGCTGATCTTGTGTGGACAAAGCCCCTCAAGGATGGTGGCAGCCCAATTCTGGGATACATTGTGGAATGTCAGAAAAGTGGAACCACACAGTGGAATAGGATTAATAAGGATGAACTCATTAGACAGTGTGCTTTCAGAGTACCTGGATTAATAGAAGGAAATGAATATAAATTCCGAATAAAAGCTGTTAACATCGTGGGAGAAGGAGAACCAAGAGAACTACCAGAAACTGTACTTGCAAAAGATATTCTTTCTCCACCAGAAATAAGCCTAGATGTGACCTGTCGAGACTTAATTACTGTCCGAGTAGGTCAAACAATACGTATTACTGGTAAGGTAAAAGGCAGACCAGATCCTGAAATAACATGGTCTAAAGATGGCAAAGTACTAGTCCAAGAAAAGCATGTTGAAATACTTCATGATCTACCTAATGTTGAACTGCAAGTGAAGGAAGCCAAAAGATCTGATCATGGCAAATATATAATAGCAGCTAAAAACAGCTGTGGACAGGCTCAAGCTTTTGCTATTGTTAATGTACTTGACAGACCTGGACCATGTCAGAACCTGAAAATAAGCTATGTCACAAAAGACTCTTGTATGATCTCTTGGGAGAGTCCAGTGGATAATGGTGGCTCTGAAATTACAAATTACATAGTAGAATACCGTCAGCCAAATCAGAGGGGATGGTCAATTGTCTCCTCTGATATTACTAAGCGATTAGTAAAGGCAAATCTTGTAGAGAACCGTGAATACTTCTTCAGAGTTTGTGCAGAGAACAAAATAGGTCCAGGTCCTTGCATTGAGACCAAGACTCCTATCCTTGCTATCAATCCTATTGACAAGCCTGGAGAGCCAGAAAATCTTCACATTGCAGAGAAAGGAAAGACATTTGTATACCTGAAATGGAGAAGGCCAGATTATGACGGTGGAAGTCCCAATTTAAGTTACCATGTTGAGAGAAAACTGAAAGATTCAGATGAATGGGAAAGAGTTCACAAAGGCAGCATTAAGGAAACACACTACATGGTAGATAAATGTGTGGAAAATAAAATTTACCAATTCCGAGTTCAAACTAAGAATGAGGCCGGTGAAAGTAACTGGGTAAAAACAGCTGAAGTTGTTGTGAAGGAAGATCTCCAGAAACCAGTGCTAGATTTGAAATTAAGTGGCGTTCTAACTGTGAAAGCAGGCGACACAATTAGAATTGAGGCTGGAGTCAGAGGAAAACCACAGCCTGAAATTGTATGGGCAAAAGACAAAGATGCCACAGATCTCACCAGATCTCCAAGAGTCAGTATTGAAAACACTTCTGACATGTCTAAGTTTGTTCTCACAAAATCAAGGCGCACTGATGGTGGGAAATATGTGATAACAGCAACTAATGCAGCTGGTAGCTTTGTGGCATATGCTACTGTTATTGTCTTGGATAAACCAGGTCCCGTACGAAACTTGAAGGTCACTGACATTTCAAGTGATAGATGTACTGTTACTTGGGATCCTCCAGAAGATGATGGTGGTTGTGAAATACAGAACTACATCCTGGAAAAATGTGAAAGCAAGCGTATGGTTTGGTCTACATTCTCTTCCTCTGTCCTAACAAACTATGCCAAAGTGACACGCCTCATTGAAGGTAATGAATATATATTCAGAGTGCGTGCAGAGAATAAAATGGGCACTGGTCCACCAACAGAAACACATCCAATTATTGCAAAAACGAAATATGATAGACCTGGACGCCCTGACCCTCCAGATGTCACAAGAGTCAGCAAAGAAGAGATGACTGTAGTTTGGAATCCACCAGAATATGATGGTGGCAAATCAATTACAGGATACATTTTAGAGAAGAAAGAGAAGCGGTCACTAAGATGGGTTCCTGTTACTAAAACTCCAATCCCAGAGAGACGCAAGAAGGTTACTAATCTCTTCCCCGGTCACGAATACCAGTTCCGCGTCAGTGCTGAAAATGAAGTCGGACTTGGAGAACCAAGCTTGCCATCAAGACCTGTAATAGCCAAAGACCCAATAGGTAAAATCCCACTGTATTTTTCTGTATTATTCCAATGTTAACAGATTGCTAAACTGCACATTTGTGTTCTAACCTGTAATTTTTACTGTCTTGCAGAACCACCTGGTCCTCCCACAAACTTGAGAGTGGTTGATAGCACAAAGACTTCCTTAACCCTTGGCTGGGGAAAACCAGTGTACGATGGTGGTGCTCCGATTATTGGATATGTTGTAGAAATGAGACCAAAAGTTGAGGGTGCTGATCCTGAAGCAGGATGGAAACGATGCAATGTTGCTGCTCAAGTTATTCATACAGAATTCACAGCTACCAGCCTGGATGAGAAGCAATTATATGAGTTCAGGGTTTCTGCCCAAAACCAGGTTGGCCTTGGCCGACCAGCAGAATTGAAAGAAGCTGTGTCTCCCAAAGAAATACTTGGTGGGTTTTCCCATCTTCTTTTGGGTTGTTTACATACAACACTTTTTTTTCTTTATGCTTATTTTATTTAATGTGCAAAACTTTGCATTTTATTTCTTTGTCTTTCAGAACCTCCTGAGATTGAGCTGGATGCCAGCATGAGAAAGTTAGTCACAGTCAGAGCAGGATGCCCTATTAGACTTTTTGCCATTGTGAGGGGTCGCCCAGCACCAAAAGTCACCTGGAGGAGAATGGGTATTGATAATGTTATCAGAAAAGGACAAGTTGATCTGGTTGACACTATGGCCTTCTGCGTCATTCCCGATTCCACACGTGATGATTCTGGCAAATATTCATTGACACTTGTTAATGCAGCTGGAGAAAAGGCTGTATTTGTGAACGTCAGAGTTCTGGGTAAGTAATGAGAGAAATACCTCAAGACAATTCTAAAACTATTTTGGATATTCCTTGCAGGAATATTTATTATCCTCATGTGCAACATTTTTTGAGCATAATTGTATCACTTAACACTAACCCCCTCCATGTAGACAGCTGTTGATCCTCTTTAATTTTAACTTATTAAAGAAGAAAATACTAACATAAATTGAAATTTCTTCATAGATACTCCTGGACCTGTGTCAGACTTCAAGGTTTCAGATGTCACCAAGATGTCCTGCCATCTTTCATGGGCACCTCCAGAGAATGATGGGGGTAGCCCAGTGACTCATTACATCCTGCAGAAACGGGAGGCTGACAGGAAGACATGGGCAACAGTCACAGCAGAACTGAAGAAAACTAGTTTCCAAATAGCAAACCTTGTGCCTGGAAATGAATATTACTTCAGAGTAACAGCAGTGAATGAATATGGATCCGGTGTTCCAAGTGACATACCAAAACCTGTTCTAGCATCAGATCCTCTAAGTAAGTGTGCCTTTATGTATATTTTATGTTTGCCTCCATGGATGTTTTCTGTTTCTTTTTCTCTAATTTTGACAGATTTTGCATTTTTTGAGTTAGTGCTTCTAAATGGAACAATGCTGCTGACTACTCAAGTATAAACATAAGTATGTCTGTATCAGTTTCTTTCAAATAATATGATCAATGAATATAGTACCTTTGAAATTATTATGAATTTCCATCTTTTATATATTGTTCTTGTTGAATTTGCATGGATAGCATCCAATATTCAAGAGTAAGAAAATCTTGGAAATTCAGTGTTTAATGTGTTCTTTTTTTCCCCTTAAATCAGGTGAACCTGATCCACCAAGAAAACTTGAAGTTACTGAAATTACAAAGAATAGTGCTACTTTAGGCTGGCTGCCACCACTGCGCGACGGAGGCTCTAAGATTGACGGATACATTGTTAGCTACAAAGAGCACGATCAACCAGCAGATCGCTGGATGGAGTATTCAGTCGTTAAAGATCTCTCCATTGTTGTGGCTGGTCTGAAAGAGGGAAAGAAGTACAACTTCAGAGTGGCAGCTAGAAATGCTGTAGGAGTAAGTTTGCCAATAGAAGCTACAGGAGAATATGAAATTAAAGAACAACTCAGTAAGTAACAATTTGAATACTACGAAATATACCGCTTCAATAATTAAATGAGTGAGATATACAGGTTTTTGAGTCAAGAAAGATATTTTCTTTACAGAGTTATCTAGAGGATTGTGGTTAACTGCACTGAATATTTTGACAGGTCAGGTAAAAATGAGAGTTGAGCACTAAGTCAGAATTATTAAATAATTTTTCAGGTACAGTTGCAGTTGGAACTGAAAGATAAGAATTAGGGAGAAATAAATAAACAAATTTAAAATACCTTCAATTAGGTTTAAATGAAAGAGAAGAAGTGTCAGACTGGTAGATTGAGAGATAAATTGGAAAGATGGACCTATTTTAATGTAAGAGAAAATCAGTGATTTATATTATAAGGTTTGTTGGGAATCTAAAACAAAAATCATGGAGGACAGGTTGGCCTATATAAAGTGGCGGGGTTCCTGAGGCACAGAAAGATGTAGGATAAGGGCATGATGAGTAAATCTTCTTAATTTGGGACATGGGAAGAAAAAGAGAGAGGTATGGGAACAGGAGAATGAAAACTAGCCAGTGGAAGGAAGTACACCAAACATGCTGCCAGGTTTCTTTTGGGAAAAAAATTGATTTTGTGCAAAAGAAGAAGTAGGAGAAAAATAATTCAAAGATACAGAAAGACTGACTGTGCAAGCAGGTTTATCTCAGTAAGAACTTCCGTTTTCTTCTCCATGTTTTTTGTAGAAGGTCAGCAATAAGCGAGCAACAGGTTTCAGATAAAAAGAGAAATTATATTTTGTGCATTAATAGTGCACAATTCTCTACATAAATGTGTATGAAGGCAATCCAAAGTCATATATATTCTCTTATAAACTGTACAGTAATACAGAAGTAAGGCTGGAATGGATATTGTCACCCGCAGAAAGTGAAGTTGTCCATAAGTGGAACCTAAATTAAAGAGTTTCTAGTCATTCATACAGATGATTCCACTTAAGAGAGAAGCAGAGAAGTTTCACATGAAAAAATAAGAAAAAGTAAATTAATATGTCAAAGAAGTTGAACTTATTTGCCTCTGTGTGTGTTTTTTTTTTCACAGTCCCACCTAAGATTCTGATGCCTGATCATGTTCACATTAAAGCTGGAAAGAAACTGAGAATTGAAGCTCATGTATATGGGAAGCCTCAGCCAGTCTGTAAATGGCTGAAGGGAGATCAAGATGTAGTTACATCCAGTCGCCTTGCTGTGCATAAAGCAGAAAAGTCTTCTGTTCTTATCATTAAGGATGTGACTAGAAAAGATACTGATTTTTATACTCTTACTGCAGAAAATAGCTCTGGTACTGATAGTCAGAAAATCAAAGTGACAGTCATGGGTATGTTCCATTTGGTTGTTTTTCAGTCCAGCTTTATACAAAGCTGGTTTTATTATATTCCAGTAGTTGCCATTTTATTTCATCCCTTTTTTCTTAATATACTTTTCTCATGCAGATAAACCAGGTCCGCCACAGCCTCCATTTGAAATTTCTGAAATAGATGCTGATGCTTGCACTCTTTCATGGCACATACCTCTTGAAGATGGTGGCAGCAACATTACAAACTATGTAGTTGAGAAATGTGATGTGAGCCGAGGAGACTGGGTAACCGCTTTATCTTCTGTCACAAAGACAAGCTGCAGAATTGGAAAACTGATTCCTGGAGAAGAGTATATGTTCCGTGTTCGTGCTGAAAATCGTTTTGGGATTTCTGAGCCTCTTCCTTCTGACAAGATGATCGCAAGATTCCCATTTGGTATGCCAGTTTTTGATAGCAGCATTTCTCTATTTAAACTTTCTACTGAGAAAACATACAATTGATGTCTATCTTCATATTCCTTTCTAGATGTTCCCAGTGAACCAAAGAATGCACGTATCACCAAGGTCAATAAGGACTGCATTTTTGTTGCTTGGGATAGACCAGATAGCGATGGAGGCAGTCCAATCACTGGGTATCTCATTGAGCGCAAAGAAAGGAACAGTTTACTGTGGGTGAAAGCTAACGACACTGCCGTGCGCTCCACGGAATACCCTTGTGTGGGCCTCATCGAAGGTCTCGAGTATACTTTCAGAATTTATGCACTGAACAGAGCTGGAGCAAGTAAACCTAGTAAACCAACCGAGTTTGTCACAGCAAGAGCACCAGTTGGTAAGTCAGCCGTACCAATACTTTGCAACAGACTGTTTTTATGATAATTTTCAATATATCTGCAACTTATTATGATCTTTAGTTTGCCCTTCTGTTTATACTTTCATGTTTATTATGACATCACTCTGATTGCACTGTCTAGGTATGCAGTAAATAGGATCCAGTAATATTAAAGCCATTTTTAATGTATTAGTTCTTTTTTTAAAAATATACTATAATATGTTTTTATTTGCCATAGATCCCCCTGGAAAACCTGAAGTTATTGATGTCACTAAGAGTACTGCATCACTGGTATGGACAAGACCAAAGCATGATGGTGGTAGCAAACTTATTGGCTACTTTGTGGAGGCTTGCAAATTACCTGGTGATAAGTGGGTTCGGTGCAATACAACTCCATATCAAATACCCCAGGAAGAGTACACTGTGACTGGTTTGGAAGAAAATGCTCAGTACCAATTTAGAGCAATTGCCAAGACAGCAGTTAACATTAGTCGACCTTCAGAGCCTTCTGATCCAGTGACCATTCATCCAGAAAATGGTAAGGAATACAAAAGCATTTGATAGCTCTGGAAGGAGTCTGTGCATATTGGGAACTAACACGCATGTGAAGAATGAGACATTTACCTCCTACTAGATCAATTAACTTTTGGACTCTTTCCTTTCAGTTCCTCCCAGAATAGAGTTGGATCTGTCTATGCAATCACAGCTTACAGTAAAAGCTGGATCTAATGTGCGCCTGGAGGCAAATGTGTATGGCAAGCCAATGCCAGCAATCACCTGGAAGAAAGAAGGAGAAGTTTTAAAGCCATCTGAAGGTCTTAAGATCACCACAAAGAGAAATCTTGCTACAGTTGAGTTGTTCAGTGTTAACAGGAAGCAAACAGGAGACTATACTATCACTGCTGAAAATGCAAGTGGATCAAAGTCAGCAACCATTAGGCTTAAAGTACTTGGTAAGCTAAAGACTATCTATTAATAAACACATTTATAATTAAATTATATAGCAAAAGATAGAACTATAACAATGTGATGTTAATTGTTCTAGATAAGCCTGGCCCACCAGCTTCTGTCAAAGTCAAACATATGTATGCAGATCGTGCAATGCTTTCTTGGGAGCCTCCTTTGGAAGATGGAGGTTCAGAAATTACTAACTACATTGTAGACAAGCGTGAAACAAGCAGACCTAACTGGGCCCAAGTCAGTCCCAATGTACCCATTACAAGCTGCACTGTGGAGAGACTGATAGAAGGACATGAGTATCAGTTCCGCATTTGTGCTGAAAACAAATACGGTGTTGGAGACCCCATCTTAACTGAACCTGCAGTTGCTAAGAACCCATATGGTAAGTGCTTTGTGGAATAGTTTCATTAGTCACTGGGGTTTTGTCCTTACTTAAGAATGTGAGTGTAATTTTCAAATAAATCTCCACAGATGTGCCAGGACCTTGTGATCCACCAGTAATTAGCAATGTAACGAAAGACTTTATGACTGTTAGCTGGAAGCCGCCAGCTAGTGATGGTGGATCCCCAATAACTGGTTATATACTTGAGAAGCGTGAAACGAAGGCTCTTAACTGGACAAAAGTAAACAGGAAGCCTGTCATTGAAAGAACTGTTAAAGCTACTGGACTCCAGGAAGGAACAGAGTATGAGTTCCGGGTGATAGCATTGAATAAGGCTGGACCTGGCAAGCCTAGCGCACCGTCTAAAGCTGTGTATGCTCGTGACCCTCAATGTAAGCTAAAAGTCTCAGATATTTTCCATTATTATTTCCAAATATTATCATGCAGCATTTGGTATGCTAACTTTATGTTGTTTTAATTCCCAGATCCTCCTGGCCCACCTGCTTTCCCAAAAGTGGTTGATACTACTCGTAATTCCATAAGCCTATCATGGAGCAAACCAGCATATGATGGGGGAAGCCCTATCATTGGTTATCTAGTGGAATCAAAACGAGCTGACACAGACAACTGGGTCAGATGCAATCTACCCAAGAACTTACAGGCTACACAATTTGTGGTAACGGGGCTAATGGAGGATACAGAGTACCAGTTCCGTGTTTATGCTGTCAATAAGATTGGATACAGCGATCCAAGTGATGTTCCGGATAAACACACTGCCAAAGACATTTTAAGTAAGTTCACTGAAAACACATTGCCTTGTTGACTTTTGCTTCAATCTGTGGGATGAGTCTCAAAGACACACTTTGTCACAGGTCACAGGCACAGATTAATTTGGAACATATTTTTACTCAAAAAATGTGGGCTAACAATGGCTAATTTGGATGAAAACAGAGCAGTTAGGAACAGAATAGAATTTGGTGCCTGCTTTTTTCATTGTATGCTTTATAGCCTTCTGCTTCCTACTGGATCTTCAGGGGTTTTTGTCTTTTTCTAGTCATTATATTAGAATTTTCACATCTCTCATCTTTCCTAAAGCTTTCAGTCACCTTCATATCTTCTAAATAATTTTAAGCTAAGATTACTACTCTAAGCAGCTGTATGATACTCTGATTGTATGACACTTACTCCTTAAGATACATGCTAAGAGCCTTTCTAACATAAATGGTGTAAAGGCAGAAAAAAAAAGGAAGTGAAATCACTGGAAAAAAAAAGTATATTTTCAAATTATCTTCAAAGGGGAGTCAGGATACTTACTAACATCGTCACAGGCATGAGAATTTGGGTAGTCTAGTGAAATGCCAGTAAAAAGGGAGGTTTTGTCACTGTAACTTTTGTGATAATCTTAAACATGGTGCTTTAATTACATGGGTTATTTTCTTAAACACACAGTTCCACCTGAAGGAGAACTTGATGCAGAACTAAGGAAAGTCCTTGTGCTGCGTGCTGGAGTCACAATGAGACTTTACGTGCCAGTAAGAGGACGTCCACCTCCTAAGATTTCATGGTCTAAAGTGGGTGCCAACCTAAGAGATAGACAAGGATTAGACATCAAATCAACTGATTTTGATACCTTCCTGCGTTGTGAAAATGTAAATAAATATGATGCTGGAAAATACGTCCTCAGTCTGGAGAACAGCTGCGGCAAAAAGTCGTACACCATTGTTGTAAAAGTACTTGGTAAGTTTCAGGGCTTTCCCATTATAATATATTTGTTAACTTTTTAACTGTTTTTTAAAAGTCTGTTACTAAATCAAATATGGTGGTGTTGTGTTTATCCAGATACTCCAGGCCCGCCCATTAACCTGGTTGTAAAGGACGCATCCAAAGATTCTGCCTACATTACATGGGAACCTCCTCTGGTAGATGGGGGAAGTCCAATCACAAATTATGTTGTTGAAAAACGTGATGCAGAAAGAAAATCGTGGTCCACAGTGACAACAGAATGTCCAAAGACAAGCTACAGGATAACTAACTTAGAAGAAGGCAAATCTTACTTCTTCAGAGTTTTTGCTGAAAATGAATATGGTATTGGTGATCCTTGTGAAACTCGTGACGCTGTCAAAGCTTCTGGTAGGAAAAATGAATCGTTTTCACCTATTTTTTTTTTTTTGTTCAAATAATCTCTACTTTTAGCTTGAATGAAAACTTACTGTGCTTTTCTTCCTTCCAGAAACACCTGGGCCAGTTGTGGATCTAAAAGCTTCAGCTGTAACAAAATCCTCATGCAATTTGGTATGGAAGAAGCCTATCAGTGATGGTGGAAGCCGAATTTCTGCATATATTGTTGAGGTCCTGATTGGTGAAGATAAATGGCAAGAAGTCATGCGGGGAAAGAACCTCCATTTTTCAATGAGAGACTTAAAAGAAGGACAAGAATACACTTTCAGAGTGAGGGCCCAAAATGATGCTGGATATGGAACTCCATCAGAGATCACAATTGTAGCAAGAGATGATGTTGGTGAGAAGCAAGATCATTAATTCAATCCTTTACTTACCCAAATTATATTTTATGCATACTATCATTACCATGTACACATAGAAATAAGACACCTTTAAAACAGCATCTTAATTTTACCACAGAGTTTATGTGTAGTGGAATAACTGGATTCCTTCATTTTTTACAGCGGCACCTGAACTTGACTTAAGAGATCTACCTGATTTGTGCTATACTGCTAAAGAGGGTAGCAATTTCCGTCTTAAAATCCCTATGAAAGGCAAGCCTGTCCCAACTGTAACTTGGAAGAAGGATGAAGACCAGGCAATTACTGAGAGTGGAAGAGTTGCATTTGAATCTACAGCAGTTAACACCACCCTTGTGGTACATGACTGCCAGAAAGCTGATGCAGGAAAATACACAATAACTCTGAGGAATGTTGCTGGCAGCAAGGAAGGCACTATTTTTGTGAAAGTTGTTGGCAAACCTGGCATACCAACAGGTCCAGTGAAATTTGAAGAAGTCACAGCTGATGCCATAACCTTAAAATGGGGCCCTCCAAAAGACGATGGTGGTTCAGAAATCACGAACTATGTTCTAGAGAAGAGAGATAATGTAAACAATAAGTGGGTGACTTGTGCCTCTGCTGTCCAGAAAACCACATTTAGAGTTACAAGACTTCATGAAGGAAATGAATATACATTCAGGATCAGGGCTGAAAATAAATACGGAGTAGGGGAAGGTCTTAAATCAGAGCCTGTCATTGCAAAACATCCATTTGGTAAGTATCCATTATAATTTTTGAAATCTAAAAAATTCATTTTAGAGGTGATAATAATTTTTAACACTGCTGCATTTTTTTCTATATTGTTTAGATGTCCCAGATGCTCCTCCACCTCCCAATATTGTTGCTGTTCGGCATGAGTCTGTAGCTTTAACTTGGACTGATCCCAGAAGAACTGGAGGTTCACCAATCACAGGTACATCCCCCAAAACTTCCCTAGCATTTCAGTAGTTAATACTACTTAATAGTTCTTTCTCTTTGTCAAAAGGTAAGATAAAAGTAGCAGGTGTTTGCACTAAATTGATTGATTGATCAATTATTTGACTGATTTCACTGGTTTACTTCCTATTTAAAAAAATAAATAACTCAAATGTTGGGAAAATACAAACTGATAAACAATATCTTTTCTCAGAGCCAAAATATGTAAAGAAATAAACTCAAATTCACCTGTATTTGACAATACAGGTGTACTAAATTAGAAATTTGCATTTACAAACACCTCCTCGTTGCAATTATGTACATCCATTGCGTGTGTCCACATCCATTTCTTAACCTGATTTTCAGTGCTCCTCTTGCACAATGCATATACAACATGCAATATGGGCAGTATGATGTTTCCCAGTGCTGTGAGAAATTAGGATTTCTGGAAACCCCCCCTTATTTTTGTCTCATCATTTATCTTCTAGGCTATCACATTGAAGTTAAAGAAAGAAATAGTCTTCTGTGGAAAAGAGCAAATACAACGCCAATAAGAATGAAAGATTTCAGAGTGACAGGGCTAACTGAAGGTCTGGAGTATGAATTCAGAGTAATGGCAATCAATATGGCTGGAGTAGGTAAACCAAGTCTTCCATCTGAACCAGTTGTGGCACTTGATCCTATTGGTAAGTCATCGGGAGAATAAAAAGGAAAATTCTGAAATTTGAAATAGCTTTTGTTTGACTGCTATTTTTTTTTTCCCTAGATCCGCCTGGGAAGCCTGAAGTTATCAATGTAACCAGGAGCTCAGTAACACTCATTTGGACAGAACCAAAATATGATGGTGGACATAAATTAACTGGCTATATTGTTGAAAAGCGTGATTTACCCAAAAAGACTTGGATGAAAGCTAATCATGTGAATGTTCCAGACTGTGCATTTACTGTAACTGACCTTACTGAAGGCTGCAAATACGAATTCAGAATTAGAGCAAAGAACACTGCTGGCGCTATCAGTCCTCCATCTGAATCCACTGGAACCATAATATGCAAGGATGAGTATGGTATGTAGATGGCATTGAAAAGGCAGAATTTTACTTGAATGATTATTATCAAATTTCTTTTGTTTCCTGTCCCTGTGTTCTTGTTGTAACAATCAGTATTTTTTGACTTTGTTTTGACAGAGGCACCAAGCATTGTTCTGGATCCTACTTTGAAGGAAGGTTTAACAGTAAAAGCAGGGGAAACCATCACACTGTCTGCTATTAGTATCCGTGGCAAACCACCTCCAACTTCAGCATGGTCTAAAGCTGGAAAAGATTTTAGACCCTCAGAGCTTGTGCACATTGAAACCAAACCAACTTCTTCTACTCTAAGTGTCAAATATGCAGCCAGAAAAGATTCTGGAGAATACACCATCACTGCAACCAATCCTTTCGGCACTAAGCAGGAGACTGTACATGTGAAAGTTTTAGATATTCCAGGACCTCCAGGGCCTATTGAGATCAGCAATGTTTCAGCAGAAAAAGCGACTCTTACATGGACACCTCCTGCAGAAGATGGTGGATCACCAGTAAAATCATATGTTCTTGAAAAGAGAGAAACTAGTCGACTGCTCTGGACATTGGTTGCTGAAAATATTGAGAGCTGTAGGCATGTTGTTAGCAAGCTCATTCAAGGAAATGAATATGTTTTCCGTGTCTCAGCTGTAAATAAGTATGGCAAGGGTGAACCAGTACAATCAGAACCAGTTAAAATGGTGGATAGATTTGGTAAGTAGAACAAGCTAAGGAATTCCAGTGTGGTTTTATTAAATTCTAAAGACTTGGTTTTTTGTTTAACTGTACTTTTTCCTTCCTGAACAGGTCCTCCAGGCCCTCCTGGAAAACCAGAAGTAACAAATGTGACTAAAAATACTGTCACAGTTACCTGGAAAAGGCCAGTCGATGATGGTGGAAGTGAAATCACAGGTTACCATGTGGAGCGAAGAGAAAAGAAAGGTTTAAGATGGGTGAGAGCAACAAAGAAACCAGTTTCAGATCTTAGATGCAAAGTAACTGGTCTTCTGGAAGGAAACGAATACGAATTCCGTGTCAGCGCAGAAAATAGAGCTGGAGTCGGACCACCAAGTGACACTTCAAACTCAGTCCTTTGCAAAGATGTTGCATGTCAGTATCATGCTTTTTCTTTTTGGGGCTGGGTGGGATGGGTAGGGAACACATTCAGAGAGCATATAAATGACTTCTGCTGTAATGTAATGTTTTATCTTTTATTTGCTTTTCAGACCCACCAGGTCCACCTGCAAATCCAAGAGTGACTGATACCACAAAGACAAGTGCATCTTTAGCCTGGAACAAGCCTCACTATGATGGTGGTCTTGAAATCACTGGCTATATAGTAGAGCATCAAAAAGAAGGAGAAGATGAATGGGTGAAAGACACAATAGGGACTGCTTTAAGAATCACTCAGTTTGTTGTAGCTCCTCTGCAGACCGGGGCCAAGTATAATTTCAGAATCTCTGCCATGAATGCTGCAGGTGTTGGTGAAGCGGCAATAATTCCAAGTGTGGAAATCGTTGACCGAGAAGAGATTCCTGACTTTGAACTGGATGCTGAGCTAAGAAGAACACTTGTTGTTAGAGCTGGATGCACTATTCGGATTTTTGTACCAATTAAAGGACGTCCAACACCAGAAGTTACATGGACAAAAGATGATGTTTCACTCAAAGGACGTGCCAGTATTGAAAATACCGACTCTTTTACACTCTTGATTGTCACAGAGTGCACCAGATATGATGCAGGAAAATATGTAATGACTCTTGAAAATGCTGCTGGTAAGAAGACTGGCTTTGTAAATGTAAAAGTCTTGGATACACCAGGTCCACCAATAAACCTTAAGCCTAGAGAAATAACTAAAGACAGCATCACCCTCCAATGGGACATGCCTCTGGTAGATGGAGGTTCACGTATAACCAACTACATAGTTGAGAAACGCGAATCAACTCGGAAGGCATATTCAACAGTCACAACCAACTGCCAGAAGTGTTCCTTCAAGGTTCCTAATTTGGCGGAGGGGTGTGAATACTATTTCAGAGTACTAGCTGAAAATGAGTATGGTATTGGTGAGCCAGCTGAAACTACAGAACCAGTAAAAGCTTCTGAGGCCCCATCTCCACCTGAGAGCCTTAATATTATGGATGTAACACGGAATTCAGTTAGCCTAGCTTGGCCAAAACCAGAACACGATGGTGGCAGCAAGATCACTGGGTATGTAATTGAAGCACAGAGAAAAGGAACCAACCAGTGGGCACACATCACCACTGTAAAAACGCTGGATTGTGTAGTAAAGAATCTAACTGAAAATGAAGAGTATACTTTCCAGGTTATGGCAGTTAACAGTGCTGGAAGAAGTGCCCCAAGGGAAAGCAGACCAGTTATTATCAAGGAGCAAACAATGCTACCAGAGTTTGACCTCCGTGCTCTTTACCAGAAAACAGTCATTGCCAAAGCTGGTGACAATATCAAGATTGAAATCCCTGTACTTGGTCGTCCAAGGCCTACTGTGACTTGGAAGAAAGAAGACCAAATACTTAAGCAAACACAAAGGGTAAATTATGAAAATACAGCAACTGCAACCATACTGACCATCAATGAATGTGTTCGAAGTGATAGTGGTCAATATCCACTGTCAGCTAAAAATATTGTTGGAGAAGTTAGTGAAGTAATCACAGTTCAGGTTCATGACATACCTGGACCACCTACTGGACCAATCAAATTTGAAGAAATTTCATGTGATTTCCTAACATTCTCATGGGAGCCTCCTTTGAATGATGGTGGTGTACCAATAAGTAACTACGTTGTAGAAATGCGTCAGACCGACAGTACCACGTGGACTGAATTGGCAACTACAGTGATACGCACTACATTTAAAGCCATTCGTCTCACTACTGGAGTTGAGTATCAGTTCCGCGTTAAAGCTCAAAACAGATATGGAGTTGGTCCAGCCATTACTTCAGAGTCTGTAGTTGCCAACTACCCATTTAAGGTACCTGGGCCTCCTGGCACTCCTCAGGTGATTGCAGTCACCAAAGAAACCATGACCATTAGCTGGAATGAGCCAGTTAGTGATGGTGGAAGCCCAATACTGGGATATCACATTGAAAGAAAAGAGCGAAACAGCATTGTTTGGCAGACTGTAAGTAAAATGTTGGTGTCAGGAAATATCTTCAAATCATCTGGACTTACCGATGGCATTGCATATGAATTCCGTGTTATAGCAGAAAACCTGGCTGGGAAGAGTAAGCCAAGCAAGCCATCTGAGCCTGTGTTTGCCCTGGACCCAATAGATCCACCTGGTAAGCCGATACCTCTGAACATTACAAGACATGCAGTTACACTGAAGTGGACTAAACCAGAATATAATGGAGGTTTTAAGATAACTGGCTACACTGTTGAAAAAAGAGACCTTCCTAATGGCCGTTGGCTGAAGGCTAATTTCAGCAATATACTGGAGACTGAATTCACTGTAAGTGGTTTAACAGAAGATGCTGCCTATGAGTTCCGTGTCATTGCTAGGAATGCTGGTGGAGCTGTTAGTCAGCCCTCAGAGCCATCAGATGCAATCACTTGTAGAGATGACATTGAAGCACCAAGGATAAAGGTGGATGCTAAATACAAGGACACCATAGTGCTGAAAGCAGGTGAAGTTTTTAGACTTGAGGCTGATGTTTCAGGTCGCCCTCCACCAACTATGACATGGACAAAGGGAGAAAAAGAACTTGAGGACACAGCAAAATTAGAAATAAAAATAGCAGATTTCTCTACCACTCTCACCAACAAAGATTCCTCAAGAAGAGATGGTGGTGCTTACACACTTACTGCAACAAACCCTGGTGGCTTTGCCAAGCATATCTTCAATGTTAAAGTTCTTGATAGACCTGGTCCCCCAGAAGGGCCTTTGGCTGTGTCCGAAGTCACTGCAGAAAAATGTGTGCTGTCATGGCTACCCCCGCTGGATGATGGAGGAGCAAAGATTGACCATTATGTGGTTGAAAAACGTGAAACAAGTAGATTGGCGTGGACATCTGTAGGCGCAGAAGTTCCAGTGACTAAACTGAAGGTTACTAAACTGTTGAAGGGCAATGAGTACGTGTTCCGAGTCATGGCTGTTAACAAATACGGAGTTGGTGAGCCTCTGGAATCAGAGCCCATTCTTGCAGTAAATCCATATGTTCCACCTGATCCACCTAAAACACCTGAAGTTACAGCAATTACAAAGGATTCTATGGTTGTCTGTTGGGGCCATCCTGATTCTGATGGTGGGAGCCCAATAACTAACTATATTGTGGAACGTCGAGACAAGACTGGTCTACGGTGGGTGAAATGTAACAAAAGGGTTGTTACTGACTTACGTTTTAAAGTGTCTGGACTGACAGAAGGCCATGAATATGAATACAGAGTCATGGCAGAAAACGCTGCTGGTGTCAGTGAGCCAAGCCCAACCAGTCCATTCTATAAAGCCTGTGATACTGTGTTTAAGCCTGGTCCCCCAGGTAATCCTCGTGTTTTGGATAGCAGCAAGTCTTCTATTACAATAGCATGGAACAAACCAATATATGATGGTGGTTCGGAGATCACAGGTTACATGGTTGAGATTGCTCTACCTGAAGAAGATGAGTGGAAGATTGTAACTCCACCAGTGGGTCTAAAGGCCACTTCTTTTACCATCACTGACTTGAAAGAAAACCAAGAGTATAAAATACGGATATATGCTATGAACTCTGAGGGTCTTGGGGAACCTGCTCTTGTTCCTGGCACTCCAAAAGCTGAAGAAAGAATGCTACCTCCAGAGATTGAACTTGACGCAGAGCTACGTAAAGTTGTAACTATTAGAGCTTGCTGTACTCTGAGACTCTTTGTCCCAATTAAAGGAAGACCAGCACCTGAAGTTAAATGGACAAGAGAACATGGGGAATCTTTGGATAGAGCAAGCATTGAATCAACAAGCTCCTATACTTTACTTATTGTTGAAAATGTAAATAGATTTGATAGTGGAAAATACATACTGACAATTGAAAACAGCTCAGGTAGTAAAACAGCTTTTGTGAACGTCAGAGTTCTTGATACTCCAGGGGCACCTCAAGATTTGAAAATAAAGGAAGTTACAAAATCTTCAGTTACACTCACATGGGAGCCTCCTCTCATAGATGGTGGCTCTAAAATAAAAAATTACATCGTTGAAAAGCGTGAATCAACAAGAAAAGCTTATTCAACTGTTAATGCCAATTGCCACAAGACCAGCTGGAAAGTTGATTCACTGCAAGAAGGCTGCAACTACTACTTCAGAGTCCTTGCTGAAAATGAGTATGGAATAGGCCTTCCAGTTGAAACTTCAGAATCCGTAAAAGTGTCAGAAAGACCACTTCCACCAGGGAAAATAACTTTGTTGGATGTGACAAGAAATAGTGTAACCTTATCTTGGGAAAAACCTGAACATGATGGTGGTAGCAGAATTCTGGGCTATATTGTAGAAATGCAAAGCAAAGGCAGTGAAAAGTGGTCAACCTGTGCTACCGTGAAAGTTACTGAAGCGACCATCACAGGACTGATCCAAGGTGAAGAATATACCTTCCGTGTTTCAGCTCAGAATGAGAAAGGTATCAGTGATCCTCGCCAGCTGGGTATACCAGTGGTTGCAAAAGATCTTGTGATCCCCCCAGCTTTCAAACTGCTGTTTACCACTTTCAGTGTTCTAGCAGGAGAGGACTTAAAGGTTGATGTTCCTTTTGTTGGTCGACCCAAACCGGCAGTGTCTTGGCATAAAGACAATGTGGCACTGAAGCAGACTACAAGAGTAAACGCAGAAAGCTCAGAAAACAACACAGTGTTAACAATAAAAGAAGCATGCAGAGAAGATGTGGGATCATATTTAGTTAAACTTACAAACTCTGCTGGTGAAGCAACTGAGACACTAAATATTGTTGTCCTTGACAAACCAGGACCTCCAACTGGACCAGTAAAAGTAGATGAAGTCACAGCAGATAGTATTACCATTTCCTGGGAACCACCCAAGTATGATGGTGGTAGCTCTATCAATAATTACATTGTAGAAAGAAGAGACACTTCCACCACGACTTGGCATATTGTGTCAGCTACTGTTGCTAGAACAACTATAAAAGCATGTCGTTTAAAGACTGGCTGTGAATATCAGTTCAGAATTGCAGCTGAGAACAGATATGGGAAGAGTACGTATCTCACCTCAGAGTCAATAGTAGCCCAATACCCATTTAAAGTTCCTGGTCCACCTGGAACTCCTTTTGTAACAAATACCACAAAAGACAGCATGGTGGTACAATGGCACGAACCAGTCAACGATGGCGGTAGCAGGATCATTGGTTATCACTTGGAGCGCAAAGAAAGAAACAGCATTCTGTGGGCTAAACTGAACAAAACACCTCTTCCGGATACCAAATTTAAGACAACTGGCCTTGAGGAAGGTCTTGAATATGAATTCAGAGTCTCTGCAGAAAACATAGTGGGAATTGGAAAGGCAAGTAGAGCATCTGAGTGCTATACTGCGCGTGACCCATGTGACCCTCCGGGTCGTCCAGAACCTGTAATTGTCACAAGAAGCTCAGTAACACTCCAGTGGAAGAAACCTATATATGATGGTGGAAGTAAAATCACAGGTTATGTTGTTGAAAAGAAGGAATTACCTGATGGCCGTTGGATGAAAGCAAGCTTTACAAATGTCATTGATACTCAGTTTGAAGTAACTGGTCTAGTTGAAAACCAGAGATACGAGTTTCGTGTTATAGCACGAAATGCTGCAGGTGTTTTCAGTGAACCATCTGAGAGCTCAGGGGCAATTACAGCAAGAGATGAGGTAGAACCACCTCAGATAAGTATGGATCCAAAATTCAGAGACACTATTGTAGTGCATGCTGGTGAGTCATTCAAGCTTGATGCTGATGTTCATGGCAAACCAATACCTTCCATTCAGTGGTTAAAAGGTGATCGTGAGCTGACAAGCACTGCTCATATGGAAATAAAAACTACTGATTTTGCAACAAGCCTCAGTGTGAAGGAAGCAACGAGAGTTGACAGTGGGCAGTATGTACTACTGGCAAAGAATGTTGCAGGTGAAAAGAAGATTCCTGTTAATGTCAAAGTTCTTGATAGACCTGGACCTCCAGAAGGACCTGTTGAGTTTACAGGTGTTACAGCTGAAAAATGCACACTGTCATGGAAACCTCCACTACAAGATGGTGGTAGTGATATTTCACACTACGTTGTAGAAAAAAGAGAAACCAGTCGCTTGGTGTGGACTATTGTTGACTCAAATGTGCAAACCCTGAACTGCAAAGTTACAAAACTTCTAGAAGGAAATGAGTATGTTTTCCGCATCATGGCAGTAAATAAATATGGTGTTGGTGAACCTCTTGAGTCTGACCCAGTAGTCGCAAAGAACCCATTTGTTGTGCCACTTCCTCCAAAGGCTCCAGAAGTCACAGCAGTTACCAAGGATTCTATGATAGTTGTATGGGAAAGACCAGCCTCAGATGGTGGCAGTGAAATCCTTGGCTACGTCCTTGAAAAACGAGATAAGGAAGGCATTCGCTGGACAAGATGTAACAAACGCCTGATAAGTGAACTGCGATACAGAGTGACTGGTCTTATAGAAAATCATGATTATGAGTACAGAGTTTCAGCTGAAAATGCTGCTGGTCTTAGTGAACCAAGTCCACCTTCTACTTACTACAAAGCATGTGATCCTATTTACAAGCCAGGTCCACCCAATAATCCTAAAGTTACAGATGTCACAAGATCTTCAGTTTTTCTTTCATGGGGTAAACCTATATATGATGGTGGCTCTGAAATTCAGGGATACATTGTGGAAAAATGTGATGTAAGTGATGGTGAATGGTCAATTTGTACCCCTCCAACTGGAATTAAGAATACTCACATGGAAGTTGAAAAATTAGTGGAAAAACACGAATACAAATTCCGCATATGTGCAGTTAATAAAGTAGGAGTTGGAGAGCATGCAGATGTTCCTGGTTCTGTTGTTGTCGAAGAGAAGATGGAGGCACCAGACCTTGACCTTGACATGGAATTAAGGAAGATTGTAAATGTGAGAGCAGGAGGTTCCTTAAGACTGTTTGTTCCCATCAGAGGTCGTCCAACACCTGAAGTAAAATGGGGTAAAGTGGAAGGTGACATCAGAGAAGCAGCTATTATTGATACCACTAGTAGCTTTACTTCCCTTGTTCTAGATAATGTTAACAGATTTGATAGCGGAAAATATACTCTGACCTTGGAAAACAGCAGCGGAACAAAGTCTGCATTTGTCAGTGTAAGAGTACTGGATACCCCAAGTGCACCTGTTAATTTAAAAATCAGAGAGATCACTAAAGACTCTGTTTCACTTTCATGGGAGCCTCCTCTCTTGGATGGTGGAGCAAAAATAAAGAATTTCATTATTGAAAAGCGTGAAGCAACAAGAAAGGCATATGCAGCTGTTGTAACAAACTGCCACAAGACTTCATGGAAAGTAGATCAACTTCAGGAGGGCTGCTATTACTTCTTCAGAATCTCTGCTGAGAATGAATATGGAATTGGCCTCCCTGCAGAGACCAGTGACCCAATTAAAGTTGCTGAAGTTCCACAGCCTCCTGGGAAAATAACAGTGGAGGATGTCACAAGAAACAGTGTCTCACTTAGCTGGGCAAAACCTGAACATGATGGTGGTAGCAAAATCATACAATATATTGTTGAAATGCAAGCAAAGGGTAGTGAGAAGTGGTCAGAGTGTGCTCGTGTTAAAACACTTGAAGCAGTTGTTACTAATCTAACTCAAGGGGAAGAATATCTTTTCAGAGTAATGGCTGTCAATGAAAAGGGTAAGAGTGATCCTCGAGCACTTGCAGTTCCAATAGTTGCCAAAGACCTGGTGATTGAACCTGATGTAAGACCTGCTTTCCACAGTTACAGTGTTCAGGTGGGACAGGACCTAAAAGTAGAAATACCAATTGCAGGTCGACCTAAGCCAACTGTTACCTGGGTTAAAGATGGCCAGCCATTGAAGCAGACAACAAGAGTCAATGTTAGTGATTCAACTGACCTCACTGTATTGACCCTTAAGGAAACTAGCAAAGAAGACAGTGGCACTTATGAAATCACTGTGGCTAATGTTGTTGGGCAAAAGTCTGCCTCTGTTCAAATTATTACTCTAGACAAACCTGACCCTCCAGTTGGACCTGTGAAGTTTGATGAAATAAGTGCAGAAAGTATTACCCTGTCATGGAATCCCCCAGTGTACACAGGCGGCTGCCAAATCACCAACTATATTGTGCACAAGAGAGATACAACGACCACTGTATGGGAAACAGTTTCAGCTACTGTTGCAAGAACTACACTGAAGGTGACTAAACTGAAAACTGGTTCAGAATACCAGTTCAGAATATTTGCTGAGAACAGGTATGGGCAGAGTTTTGCATTGGAATCTGCACCGGTTGTAGCACAGTATCCCTATAAGGAACCAGGACCTCCTGGGACACCATTTGTGACAACAGTTACAAAAGACACCATGGTTGTACAATGGCACGAACCAGTAAATGATGGTGGCAGTAAAGTGTTGGGTTACCATCTTGAGAGAAAGGAGAAAAACAGCATCCTATGGACTAAAGTAAACAAGACTATCATTCAGGACACAAGTTTTAAGACAAATAACCTTGAAGAAGGAATTGAGTATGAGTTTCGAGTTTCTGCAGAAAACATTGTTG
The DNA here is from genome assembly GCF_035770615.1 of Melospiza melodia melodia. Classification (NCBI taxonomy): domain Eukaryota; kingdom Metazoa; phylum Chordata; class Aves; order Passeriformes; family Passerellidae; genus Melospiza; species Melospiza melodia. The sequence continues at coordinate 22,689,968 of NC_086201.1, read as the reverse complement.
GTGTAGGCAGAACAAGTAAAGTTTCTGAGTGCTATGTAGCTCGAGATCCATGTGATCCTCCAGGTCGCCCAGAAGCTATAATAATAAAAAGAAGCTCTATTACTCTACAGTGGACCAAACCAGAATATGATGGTGGAAGCAAGGTTACTGGATATATTGTAGAGAAACGTGACTTACCAGATGGTCGCTGGATGAAAGCGAGCTTCACAAATATCATTGAAACTCAGTTCACTGTTACAGGACTTACTGAAGACCAAAGATATGAATTTAGAGTAATTGCAAAGAATGCTGCAGGTGCAATAAGCAAACCTTCTGACAGTACAGGACCAATAACAGCAAGGGATGAAGTTGAACTTCCACGAATTTCAATGGATCCGAAGTACAAAGACACTATTGTTGTAAATGCTGGTGAGACATTCAGACTTGAGGCTGATGTTCATGGAAAGCCACTACCAACCATTAAGTGGTACAAAGGAGATAAAGAGCTTGAGGACACTGCTAGATATGAAATAAAGAACACCGATTTCAGTGCATTAATAATTGTAAAAGATGCTATTAGAGTTGATGGTGGACAGTACATTCTAGAAGCCTCTAATGTTGCAGGAACAAAGACAGTAACAGTAAATGTAAAAGTCTTGGACAGACCAGGACCTCCAGAGGGCCCAGTCCAAGTGACAGGAGTTACAGCTGAAAAATGTGCACTGGCATGGGGTCCTCCTCTTCATGATGGTGGCAGTGATATTTCTCATTACATTGTAGAGAAGAGAGAAACTAGTCGCCTGGCGTGGACTGTGGTTGCTTCAGAAGTTTTACCTACAATGCTGAAAGTAACAAAACTTTTGGAAGGAAATGAATACGTCTTCCGTATCATGGCAGTTAACAAATATGGGGTTGGTGAGCCATTAGAATCTGTGCCAGTAATGATGAAAAATCCATTTGTGGTTCCTGGACCACCAAAGGCCTTGGAAATTACCAACATCACGAAGGATTCTATGACTGTGTGCTGGACCCGGCCAGACAGTGATGGAGGTAGTGAAATCGTAGGTTACATTGTAGAAAAGCGAGACCGAGCAGGCATCAGATGGATAAAATGCAATAAACGCCGCATTACAGATTTGCGATTAAGAGTTACAGGTTTAACAGAAGATCATGAATATGAATTCAGAGTTTCTGCTGAAAATGCTGCTGGAGTTGGGGAGCCAAGCCAAGTTTCTCCCTACTTCAAAGCTTGTGACCCGATGTTCAAGCCTGGCCCACCTACAAACGCCCATGTTGTGGATACCACCAAAAGTTCAGTTACACTCGGTTGGAGTAAACCTATTTATGATGGTGGTTGTGAAATCCAGGGATACCTTGTTGAAATCTGTAAAGCAGATGAAGATGAATGGTCGCTTGTTACTCCACAGATGGGCATACGTGCCACTCGATTTGAGATCAAAAAGCTTACTGAACATCAAGAATACAAACTACGAGTGTGTGCTCTCAACAAAATCGGTGTGGGAGAGCCTGCATCAGTTCCTGGTACTATTAAACCAGAAGACAAACTTGAAGCTCCAGAGCTTGATATTGATTCAGAGCTAAGGAAAGGGATAGTGGTTAGAGCTGGTGGGTCTGCTAGAATTCACATACCATTCAGGGGACGACCAACACCTGACATCACATGGTCCCGAGAAGAAGGTGAATTCTCAGAAAAAGTTCAGATTGATAAAGGCATAAACTACACACAACTTTCAATTGACAACTGTGATAGAAATGATGCTGGAAAGTATATTCTCAAGCTGGAGAACAGCAGTGGTTCTAAATCTGCATTTGTTACAGTGAAAGTCTTGGACACGCCGGGACCCCCACAAAACTTAGTGGTAAAGGATATAAAGAAGGATTCTGCTGTATTATCTTGGGAGCCACCGATTATTGATGGTGGTGCAAAGGTCAAGAACTATGTAATAGACAAGCGTGAGTCAACCAGGAAGGCATTTGCAAATGTAAGTGCTAAGTGTGCCAAGACAAGTTTTAAAGTTGAAAATCTTACAGAAGGAGCAATTTATTACTTCAGAGTTATGGCTGAAAATGAATATGGAATTGGTGTTCCAGTTGAAACCAGGGATGCTATCAAAGCCTCAGAGCCACCTCTGCCTCCTGGGAAAGTAACACTCACTGATGTCACTCAGAGAAGTGCATCACTTACGTGGGAAAAACCTGAACATGATGGAGGTAGCAGAATTTTGGGATATCTTGTTGAAATGTTGCCTAAAGGAACAGAAAAGTGGAGTGTTGTGAGTGAGACCAAAACATGTAATGCAGAGGTGTCTGGTTTGAGTCCAGGACAGGAATATCAATTCCGTGTGATTGCCTACAATGAAAAAGGCAAAAGTGATCCCAGAGCACTTGGAATTCCTGTGATAGCTAAAGACCTGACTATTGAGCCAAGTTTCAAACTGATGTTTAATACATACAGTGTACAAGCTGGAGAAGATCTGAAGGTAGAAGTACCATTTATAGGTAGACCCAAACCTACTATTACTTGGACAAAAGATGAGCAGCCACTGAAACAGACAACCAGATTAAATATTGAGAATACTACAACATCAACTATTTTACATATTAAAGAAAGCAACAGGGAAGACTTTGGTAAATATACAGTAACAGCAACAAATGCAGCAGGTACAGCAACAGAGCACCTGAGCATAATTGTACTAGAAAAGCCTGGCCCACCACGAGGACCCGTCCGCTTCGATGAAATTAGTGCAGACTTTGTTGTTTTATCATGGGAACCACCTGATTATACTGGTGGCTGCCAGATAAGCAACTATATAGTAGAAAAGCGTGACACAAGCACTACCACATGGAACATTGTGTCAGCAACTGTTGCAAGAACAACCATCAAAGCAACAAAGCTTAAAACAGGTACTGAATACCAGTTCAGGATTTCTGCTGAAAATAGATATGGGAAGAGCTCTCCTTTGGCTTCTAAATCAGTTGTTGTGCAATACCCCTACAAGGTGCCTGGACCACCTGGAACCCCATTTGTTACAGCATCCTCCAAGGACCACATGATTGTACAATGGCATGAACCAGTTAACGACGGAGGAAGCAAAATTCTTGGCTACCATCTTGAGCGTAAAGATAAGAACAGCATTCTTTGGACAAAGCAGAACAAGTCACTTATTGTGGACACCAAATATAAAACAGACGGGCTTGAAGAAGGTCTTGAATATGAGTTCAGAGTTTCTGCTGAAAACATTGTTGGCATTGGCAAAGTCAGCAAAGTATCAGAACTGTATGTTGCCCGAGATCCTTGTGACCCACCTGGCCGCCCAGAGGCCATTGTTGTTACAAGAAATAATATCACACTGAAGTGGAAAAAGCCAGAATATGATGGTGGAAGCAAAATAACTGGTTATATTGTAGAAAAGAAAGAACTACCAGACGGTCGCTGGATGAAAGCCAGCTTTACAAATGTATTGGAAACAGAATTTACAGTAAGTGGTCTTGTTGAAAACCAACGATATGAATTCCGAGTAATTGCAAGAAATGCAGCAGGTTGCTTGAGTGAACCATCTGAAAGTACAGGGCCTATTACTGCCAGAGATGAAATTGAAGCACCAGGAGCTTCATTGGATCCTAAATACAGAGATGTCATTGTTGTTCATGCTGGAGAAACCTTTATTCTTGAAGCTGATATCCATGGCAAACCTATTCCTGACATTACATGGTCAAAAGATGGTAAAGACCTTGAAGAAACAACTGCAAGAATGGAAATTAAATCTACCATTGAGAAAACAAGTCTCACTGTCAAAGACTGTATAAGAGTAGATGGAGGTCACTATACCCTTAACCTCAAAAATGTTGGTGGCACCAAATCTATACCAATCACTGTGAAAGTGCTTGACAGACCAGGACCTCCAGAAGGACCTTTGAACGTTACAGGTGTCACTGCAGAAAAATGCTACTTGTCATGGTCTCCACCTTCACATGACGGTGGTTCTAGTATCTCACATTATATCATTGAGAAGAGAGAGACAAGTAGGCTTTCATGGACACAAGTAGCAACAGATGTGCAAGCTCTAAATCACAAAGTAACCAAACTTCTTCCAGGCAATGAATACATTTTCCGTGTAATGGCAGTGAATAAATATGGAGTTGGAGAGCCCTTGGAATCTGAACCAGTTGTGGCTCGTAATCCATACAAGCCCCCTGGTCCTCCTTCAACACCTGAAGTTTCAGCAATCACAAAAGATTCTATGGTGGTAACATGGGGTCGCCCAGAAGACAATGGAGGAGCTGAAATTGAAGGTTACATCCTTGAAAAACGAGACAAGGATGGTATCCGGTGGACCAAATGCAATAAGAAAAGGCTGACAGACTTGCGATTCAGAGTAACAGGTCTAACTGATGGGCATTTCTATGAGTTTAGAGTGTCTGCTGAAAATGCTGCAGGGGTAGGGGAACCCAGTGAGCCATCCATTTTCTATCGTGCTTGTGATGTATTATATCCACCAGGTCCACCTACCAATCCAAAGGTTACAGATACTTCCAGGTCATCAGTTTCCCTAGCCTGGAGTAAGCCCATTTATGATGGTGGCGCTCCTGTTAAAGGATATGTAGTGGAAGTAAAAGAAGCTGCTGCTGATGAATGGACTACCTGCACCCCACCAACAGGCCTACAAGCAAAACAGTTCACCGTCACAAAACTGAAGGAGAACCAGGAGTATAACTTCCGCATCTGTGCCATCAACTCAGAAGGAGTAGGAGAACCTGCAACTATACCTGGTGCAGTCTTAGCAGAGGACAAGACTGAACCTCCTGAAATTGAACTTGATGCGGATCTCAGAAAAGTAGTCACTGTACGTGCTAGTGGTACTTTACGCCTGTTTGTCACCATCAAAGGAAGACCAGAACCTGAAGTTAAATGGGAGAAAGCAGAAGGAACAATTAGTGAGCGAGCTCAGATTGAAGTCACCAGTTCCTACACAATGCTGGTCATTGACAATGTCAATAGATTTGATAGTGGTAGATATAATCTTACATTAGAGAACAACAGTGGCAAAAAATCTGCTTTTGTTAATGTCAGAGTGCTTGATACACCTAGTGCACCTCTAAACCTGACAATCAGAGAAGTGAAAAAAGATTTTGTAACTTTAGCCTGGGAAGCACCACTTATTGACGGCGGAGCTAAAATTACCAACTACGTAGTTGAGAAGCGAGAATCTACAAGAAAGGCATATGCCACAGTTACAAGCAACTGTACTAAGAATTCCTTCAAGATTACTCAGCTACAAGAAGGATGTAGTTATTATTTCCGTGTTCTGGCTGTAAATGAATATGGGGCTGGTTTACCAGCAGAAATTGCTGATCCAGTTAAGGTGTCTGAACCACCTTCTCCACCTTCAAAGGTCGTTCTTGTTGACGTGACTCGCAATTCTGCATCAATTAAATGGGAAAAGCCAGAGAGTGATGGTGGTAGCAAAATTACTGGTTATATAGTAGAAATGCAGACTAAAGGAAGTGTAAAATGGAGTGCATGTACCCAGGTGAAAACACTGGAAGCAACAGTAACAGGCTTAAGTATGGGGGAAGAGTACAGCTTCAGGGTGATTGCTGTTAATGAAAAAGGAAAAAGTGATCCAAGAGAACTTGGTGTCCCAGTCATTGCAAAAGATATTGAAATCCAGCCATCTGTTGAGCTTCTTTTTAACACATTCACGGTGAAAGCTGGAGATGATCTTAAGATTGACATTCCATTCAGAGGGCGACCTCTTCCCACTGTTAGCTGGAAGAAAGATGGGAATCCCTTAAAACAGACAACCAGGGTAAATGTTCAAACATCAAAGTGTTTAACTTCACTGTCCATCAAGGAAGCTACAAATGAAGATCTGGGACAGTATGAATTACATCTTTCAAATACTGCTGGAACAACAACAGTTTCTCTAACTGTAGTTGTCCTTGACAGACCAGGGCCACCAACTGATGTTAAAATTGATGAAGTTAGTGCTGATAGTGTAACTCTGTCTTGGAAACCTCCAGCATATGATGGCGGGTGTCACATTAGCAATTACATTGTGGAGAAAAGAGATACTACCACAACAACATGGGAGGTCGTATCTGCAGCAGTTGCAAGAACATCAATTAAAGTATCTCGGCTTGTCACTGGATCTGAATATCAGTTCCGTGTTTGTGCAGAAAACCGCTATGGGAAGAGCACTTATACCAATTCTCCTTCTGTTGTGGCAGAGTATCCATTTAAGCCTCCAGGTCCTCCAGGAACACCTCGTGTGGCACATGCAACCAAGTCTTTCATGATTGTAACTTGGCAGGTACCAGTTAATGATGGAGGCAGCGTAGTACTAGGATACCATTTGGAGCATAAAGAAAGAAGCAGCATTCTTTGGACAAAAGTCAACAAGAGCCTCATAACTGATACACAAATGAAAGTTACAGGTCTTGATGAAGGACTCATGTATGAATATCGTGTGTATGCAGAAAACATTGCTGGAATAGGCAAATGCAGCAAAGCATGTGAACCAGTTGCTGCAAGAGATCCATGTGATCCTCCTGGTCAACCAGAAGTTACTAATATTACAAGAACATCTGTCTCATTGAAGTGGACTAAACCAGAATACGATGGTGGAGCTAAAGTAACAGGATATATTATTGAACGCCGAGAACTACCAGATGGTCGTTGGCTAAAATGTAATTTTACTAATGTGCAAGAAACATACTTTGATGTAGGTGGACTTACAGAAGACCAGCGTTACGAATTCCATGTGATTGCAAAGAATGCTGCTGGACTCTTCAGTCAGCCATCTGAATCAACTGGACCTGTGACCGTAAAAGATGATGTAGAGGCTCCAAGAATTATGATGGATGCCAAATTCAGGGATGTTGTAGTTGTAAAAGCTGGAGAAGTGTTTAAAGTCAATGCTGATGTTGCAGGACGGCCAATACCCGTGATTTCATGGACAAAAGATGGCAAGGAGCTCGAAGGGAAAGCTAGAGTTGAAATAGTGTCAACAGATTTCACTACTGCAATAACCATTAAGGACTGTATCCGAGGGGATTCAGGACAGTATGTACTAACATTACAGAATGTTGCAGGAACAAAATCTTTGGCAATTAATTGCAAAGTACTTGATAGACCTGGCCCACCTGCAGGTCCATTAGAAATAAATGGCCTTACTGCTGAAAAGTGCCATTTGTCATGGGGACCCCCTCAAGAAAATGGTGGTGCAGATATTGATCATTATATTGTGGAAAAACGTGAGACCAGCAGAATTGCATGGACACTTTGTGAAGGAGAGCTTAAAACAACATCTTGTAAAGTGACAAAATTACTCAAAGGTAATGAATATATTTTCAGAGTCATGGGAGTTAACAAGTATGGCGTTGGTGAGCCTCTAGAAAGTGTTGCTGTCAAAGCCCTAGACCCATTTACAGTTCCAAGCCCACCTACATCTTTAGAGATCACCAGTGTGAGCAAAGATTCGATAACTCTGTGCTGGGCAAGACCTGAGTCTGATGGAGGCAGTGAGATCTCAGGCTATGTAATTGAAAGGCGTGAGAAAACCAGCCTAAGATGGATTCGTGTAAACAAAAAGCCAGTTTATGATTTAAGAGTGAAATCATCGGGTCTCCGTGAGGGATGTGAATATGAATTCCGGGTTTATGCAGAAAATGCTGCTGGCCTCAGTCTCCCAAGTGAAACCACACCATTGATTAAGGCAGAAGATCCAATCTTCTTGCCATCACCCCCATCTAAACCTAAGATTATGGATTCTACAAGGTCAAATATCACAATTGGTTGGACAAAGCCACTGTTTGATGGAGGTGCTCCAGTAACAGGGTACACTGTTGAATACAAGAAAACTGATGAAACTGACTGGACAACAGCTATTCAGAATTTAAGAGGCACAGAATATACCATAACTGGATTAACGTCGGGCTCTGAGTATGTTTTTAGAGTGAAATCCATTAACAAAATGGGTGTCAGTGAACCAAGTGATGTCTCAGAACCTCAGGTGGCTAAAGAAAGAGAGGAAGAACCTGCCTTTGAAATCGACAGTGAAATGCGGAAGACTTTAATTGTAAAGGCTGGTGGATCATTCACAATGACTGTTCCTTTCAGAGGCAAACCAGTCCCAAATGTAACATGGAACAAACCAGACACTGATCTCCGTACACGTGCAAGCATTGACACTTCAAGTAATTGTACATCTCTTACTATTGAAAAAGCAACAAGAAATGATTCTGGAAAATATACATTAACGTTGCAAAACATCCTGAACACTACCGCCTTGACTTTAATGGTCAAAGTTCTTGATACACCTGGCCCACCATCTAATATTGCAACAAAAGACATAACTAAAGAATCTGCTGTGTTATCTTGGGATGTTCCTGAAAATGATGGTGGAGCACCTGTAAAGAACTATGTAATTGAAAAACGAGAAGCTAGCAAAAAGGCGTGGGTCACTGTGACAAACAACTGTCATCGCCTGTCCTACAAAGTGACTGGTTTGCAAGAAGGTGGCATTTACTACTTCCGTGTCTCCGGAGAAAATGAATATGGTGTTGGAGTGCCTTCTGAGACCAAAGAGGGAACAAAAATAACAGGTATGTTTTACTAAGAAAAAATTTGTTAATACTTAAAATAATATGTGTTTTAAAGTGTTTACTTCAAAATAATGTCAAAAGCTTTAAATCTACATACAGTAAAATAAATAATTTTTGTAGGTACGTCTGTGGTTTTGCAAATAAAAAAGAGCTAACTAATAGCTTGAATTTTAAATTTTGCTTGGATTTTACTTAAAATATTTCTAATATACAAATTGGTTTAAAACCATATTTTCTTGATGGAGATTGTGCTCCTTTGTAATTGCAAATATAAAAAGTCAATATCTTCTATATTGTTTAACCTGTTGCACTTTTTTTCTCAGAAAAACCCAGCCCACCAGAAAAGCTAGGAGTCACAAACGTCACAAAGGACAGTGTTTCTCTTTCATGGCTAAAACCAGAACATGATGGTGGAAGCAGAATTATTAGCTATCTCCTTGAAGCTCTTGAGAAGGGACAGCAAAAATGGGTTAAGTGTGCAGTTGTAAAGACAACTCATCATGTTGTCCATGGTCTTAAGGAAAACGTTGACTATTTCTTCAGGGTATCTGCCGAAAACCAAGCTGGTTTAAGTGATCCTAAGGAACTGCTGCTCCCCGTTACAGTTAAAGAACAATTAGGTATGCTTCCTGACGTGAGACAAAAGTCACATTCAATTGCATTCATATTTTAAAAGATGGAACATCCTTTTAATGGTTTGGAAATGTTTTCTTTTTCAGAATCTCCTGAGATTGACATGAAGGGCTTCCCTCATAACACTGTATATGTTCGAGCAGGATCAAATCTCAAAGTTGAAATTCCAGTTTCTGGAAAACCAGTGCCAAAGGTGACGCTGTCTAGAGATGGTGTTGCACTGAAACCTACCATGAGATTTCACACAGAAACCACTGCAGAAAGTCTCATCATTAACCTTAAAGAAAGTGTGGCTGCTGATGCTGGCAGATATGACATTACTGCTGCAAACTCAAGTGGCACCACAAAATCATTTGTTAATATTGTTGTGCTGGATAGACCCGGTCCTCCTGTTGGTCCTGTTGTCCTTAGCGATGTCACTGAAGAGAGTGTAACACTCAGATGGCAACCACCAGCTTATGATGGTGGAAGTCAGGTTACCAACTATATCGTACTGAAAAGAGAAACAAGTACTGCTGCTTGGTCTGAAGTGTCTGCCACTGTTGCTAGAACCGTTATCAAAGTTATGAGGCTCACAACAGGAGAAGAGTACCAATTCCGCATCAAAGCTGAGAACCGCTTTGGCATCAGCGATCACATAGACTCCCAGTGTGTGGTTGTCAAGCTTCCTTACAGTGAGTAACATGCTTCTCATGGTATACATTGATGTTTTAGTGCTCTCACGTTGAAAATACAGTTTTGTTAACAATCAATTCTTTTGCTATCATCAGCTACACCGGGCCCTCCTTCTACACCATGGGTCACTAATGTTACCCGAGAGAGTATTACTGTTGGATGGCATGAACCAGTCACTAATGGTGGCAGTGCTATCACTGGATATCACCTGGAAATGAAAGACAGAAATAGCATTTTATGGCAGAAGGCTAACAAGACCCTTATTCGTACCACTCATTTCAAAGTCACCACGATCAGCGCTGGCCTTATCTATGAATTTAGAGTTTATGCAGAAAATGCAGCTGGCATTGGAAAAGCAAGTCGTCCTTCTGATCCAGTCCTTGCAATTGATGCTTGTGGTATGTACTCTCTATGAAATAATGAAACCCAGCAGTTTTGTTCCCCTGTAGTAATCTGTTTTGTACAATAAGACAATATTCAAAATAGCTGTTAATTATTGCCAATATTGTTGTTTCCTTCTGCAGAACCACCAAGAAACGTTCGTGCCTCAGATATTTCCAAGACCTCTATCACTCTCGCCTGGCAGAAGCCAGCATTTGATGGCGGTAGCAAAATCACTGGATACATCGTAGAAAAACGTGATCTTCCAGATGGCAGATGGACAAAAGCTAGCTTCACCAATGTTATTGAGACTCAGTTCACAGTATCTGGCCTGACACAGAATTCCAAGTATGAATTCCGGGTCTTTGCAAAGAATGCTGTCGGTTCCATCAGTAATCCCTCAGATGTTGTGGGTCCTATCACATGTGTTGATACATATGGTAAGTGTTTTGCAATGATATAATCATATAACTTTGGTGTACTAGGACAATGGCTGTGCTGTTTTGTAGAATCAGGGTCTTTTAAATATATGGAAGGCTAGTTTAGAGTAATTGATTCAAGAAGCATGACTGAGAGCATTTGGGCATGATAGTAAGGAGCATCTTTGGCTGTATCTCCATTTTTAAAGTCTTCTGGTATCTTTATTCTCTGAGCAAAAGGAGTCTGCCCATGGTTCAAGTGGTTATATTTATACATGTAACTGTCTCTTCTTCATAGGATAAGTTCTAACTTATTCTAAGTTTATGATTTAAGTTATATATGCGCTCTTACTTTGATCTGTATTTTTCAAATACCTATAACTATTAGATTAAATAAGGCAGTATTATTTGGGGAATTTATTAAATACAGGGCTACAATAAACATGTTTTTAACTTATTCTTACTTTTTCTTAAGGTGCACCTGAAATCGATGTGCCACCAGAATATACAGAAGTGGTGAAATACAAAGCAGGAACTTCAGTTAAGCTAAAACTAGGCATCTCAGGCAAGCCTATACCCACAATTGAATGGTTCAAAAATGGCAATGAGGTACTAACCAGTGCACTAGTGTCTTTTGAAAGCACAACAGAATTTGCTTCTATACTCATCAAGGATGCAAATCGACTTGACAGTGGCACCTATGAATTAAAATTGAAGAATGCCATGGGTTCAGCATCAGCCCATATTAGAGTACAGATACTTGGTAAGTCTTGAGATGCACGTGCATTTTACTGTTAAACAATAATTCAGCAGTGAATAGTTAACATCATCTTTCTTCTGCTTCACAGACAAGCCAGGACCCCCAGGTGGACCTATACAGTTTAAGACAGTCACTGCTGAAAAGATTACAATAATGTGGGAGCCACCAGCAGATGATGGTGGTGCACCTATAACACACTACGTTGTTGAAAAGCGGGAAACAAGTCGGGTTGTATGGTCTTTAATTTCTGAAAAACTGGAGGGATGCATCATAACTACAACAAAACTCATCAAAGGAAATGAGTATGTGTTCCGTGTCCGTGGTGTGAACAAGTTTGGAATTGGTGATCCACTGGAATCTGAGCCCGTTATAGCCAAAAATTCATTTGGTGAGAAATAAATTCTATAAAATAACTTATGCAACTGAATTGTTTTGTGTACTGTTTGTAAGTAGCTCTGATTTACTGACAAATGATTTTTTATTCAGTCACACCTGGACCACCTAGTACACCAGAAGTCACGAAGATAACCAAGAATTCCATGACTGTTGTCTGGAGTAGGCCCACTGTTGATGGAGGCAGTGAAATATCAGGATATTTTCTGGAGAAACGTGACAAGAAGAGTCTGAGTTGGTTCAAGGTCTCTAAAGAAACCATTCGGGACACCAGACAGAAAGTAACAGGTCTGACTGAAAATAGCGAATATCATTTCCGAGTTTGTGCCGTCAATGCAGCTGGACCAGGTCCCTTCTCTGAGGCTTCTGACTTCTACAAAGCTGCAGATCCTGTTGGTAAGATTCAATGTGCATTTCTTCCAATAGGTTAGAAAGCAACGGAAAATTAGTAGTTAGGCTGGGATTATAGCAACTAATTGAGGGCAGATTTTTCTTCCTCTTACAATTAGTGGGATTCTGATTGGTGTTTTTTTTCCCCATAAACTATCATTTACAGATAAGCCAGGCACACCAACAAAGCTGAAAGTTGTGGACACAACCAAGACATCTGTTACCCTTGGCTGGATTAAACCTGCCTATGATGGAGGAAGTCCAATTACCCACTATGTGGTGGAGAAGAGGGAAGGTGAAGAGCAAGAATGGACTGTAGTCAGTACCAAGGGAGAAGTGAGAACAACTGAATATGTTGTATCCCACCTTCAGCCAAGTGTTAATTACTATTTCCGTGTATCTGCTATGAATTGTGCTGGACAAGGAGAGCCTATTGAAATGATGGAACCCGTTCAAGCTAAAGATATTCTTGGTACTGTATTTCTTTGTGATTTATCATTTTCCTGTGTGTTTGGGGTTTTTTTAAAACCATTTCTTATTTTACATTCCAAGTATGAATTATTAATTTTTTATTTATTTCCACAGTGGCACCAGAGATTGATCTGGATGTTGCTCTTCGGACATCTATTGTTGCTAAAGCAGGCGAAGATGTGGAAATAACGATTCCATTCAAGGGAAGACCTCCGCCAACAGTCACATGGAGAAAGGGGGACAAGAATCTTGGTACTGATGAAAGATATATCATCCAAAACACAGACTCATCTACACTACTTGTTATTCCTCAAGTTACACGAAATGATACAGGAAAATATGTTCTTACAATTGAAAATGGAGTTGGAGAAGCAAAATCATCATTTGTGAATGTAAAAGTACTTGACACACCTTCTGCATGCCAGAAGCTGCAGCTCAAGCATGTTTCTCGTGGCACAGTTACACTGGTCTGGGAGCCACCTCTCATCAATGGTGGTTCTGAAATAACAAATTATGTTGTTGAAAGAAGAGATGCTACAAAGAGGGCCTGGTCAACTGTTACAACAAAATGTTCTCATACCACCTTTAAACTGACTAACCTGTCAGAAAAGACTGCATTCTTTTTCCGTGTTCTTGCTGAAAATGAAATTGGTCTAGGTGAACCTTGTGAGACCACTGAACCAGTGAAAGCTGCTGACGTACCTGGACCTGTAAAAGACCTAGCCATGAAAGACTCTACAAAGAGTTCTGTTAAATTGCAGTGGAGCAAACCTGACTATGATGGTGGTAGCATTATATCAGACTATGTTATTGAAAAGAAACTTCAGGAAGAGAAAGAATGGACATATGCAGGCACAAGCAAGAGCTGTGAATTTGTAGCTGACAAACTTAAAGAGCTCTCTGTCATGGAATTCAGAGTCTTTGCTAAAAACGAAAAAGGCATGAGTGACTCTGTTACTGTTGGACCCATTACTGTGAAAGAACTTATTATAACACCTGAGGCTGACCTTTCTGATATTCCTGGAGGTCAGATTGCAGTAAGAATTGGACATAATCTGCACGTTGAATTGCCCTATAAAGGTAAACCTAATCCATCAATGAGCTGGCTCAAGGACAACCTCCCTCTTAAAGAAACAGAACATCTTCGTTTCAAGAAAACTGAAAACAAGATAAGTTTAAGTATCAAGAATGTGAAAAAGGAGCATGGTGGCAAATATACTTTAATTCTTGATAATGTAGTCTGCAGAAAGTCATTCACAATCACTGTAATCACTCTTGGTCCTCCATCTAAGCCAAAAGCACCTTTAAGAATAGATGAAATCAAAGCAGATAGTGTAGTTTTGTCATGGGAGGCTCCTGATGATGATGGGGGAGGAGAAATTACTGGCTACAGCATTGAGAAGAGAGAAACATCACAAATGAATTGGAAGCTGGTGTGTTCAAGTGCTGCAAGAACAACCTTCAAAGTACCAAACCTTGTTAAAGATACTGAATATCAGTTTAGAGTTCGTGCAGAAAACAGATACGGAGTGAGCCCACCTCTTGTCTCAGCGGATGTTGTGGCAAAGCACCAGTTTAAACCACCAGGTGCCCCAGGCAAGCCTGTTGTATACAACGTAACTGCTGATGGAATGAGCATTTCTTGGGACGCTCCCGTTTATGATGGCGGTTCGGAGATTATGGGATACCATGTTGAAAAGAAGGAAAGAAACAGTATTTTGTGGCAGAAGGTTAATGTTGCATTAATATCTAACAGAGAATACAGGATTACTGGACTGCTTGAGGGCCTGGATTACCAGTTCCAAGTATATGCTGAAAACGCTGCAGGTCTAAGCCGAGCTAGTGAGCCAAGCAAATATACTTTGGCAGTCTCTCCAGTGGGTAAGTGAATAACTAATCACTCATCCAAGAAAATTCTGTTCTTGTAGATTATTGTGAGCAGTAATAAAAATAAATCTTCATTATTTTCCTTTCAGACCCACCTGGTACTCCTGATTACATTGATGTCACTAGGGAGACCATCACCCTGAAATGGAACCCCCCTCTGCGTGACGGAGGCAGTAAGATTGTGGCTTACAGCATTGAGAAGCGGCAAGGAAGTGCAGACCGTTGGCTCAGGTGTAACTTTACTGATGTCAGTGAGTGCCAGTACACAGTCACGGGGCTCAGTCCAGGTGACCGGTATGAATTCAGAGTGCTCGCAAGAAATGCTGTTGGTACCATCAGCCCACCTTCACAGTCTTCAGGCTATATCATGACCAGAGATGAAAATGGTAAGAATTATTTTTAATATGCTTGGGTATTGAAGCCAGATAGCTTCTGGCTGTACTGATGGGAAGTGGGAAGTCAAGGGGCAAAGAACTTGTGACTGAGGTCCTCACAGTCAATTCAGAACACTTATGTTCATACTCCAAGGTGGGAGGGTCTAAATTAAAGATCCAAATCTGGCAGACATACATAATCAATTGCTGAAAAGCATAGCACTCTACATTGCTCTTGGATAAGCAGCAGCAGCAAAATTGGAAAGGCACGGACTGTAATATTCCAATGTACAGAATAATTTCAAAATTAAAATGTGCCTCAAGTCGTTTGGCATACTATTAACATCACATATTAACCATACCTTTCACCTTCATATATGTGCAAATATATATATATGATGCACTTATGGATAGTTACAGGAAAAATAAATTTGTCATTCATATAATAACTGCTATTTGGAGAATGACATTCTGTAAGGGAAATAATTTTATATTTCACAGACTTTTATAATTAGTACATTTAGGAGAGTACCAGAAAAGTATTTAGCTATATGGAAATTGATTTATATTTTCCTTTTTTAGTTGCTCCAACAATTGAATTTGGTGCTGAACACTTCGAAGGCGTTACTGTTAAAGCTGGAGAGAGCATTAGACTTAAAGCTCTAATCAGAGGACGTCCAGTACCTAAAGTGACATGGTTTAAGGATGGTAAAGAGATTGATAAAATGATGAGTATAGAAATAACTACAGCTATTGGACATAGTACAATCTTCATTAGAGATGCTGTCCGGGAACATCGTGGAGTCTACACAGTAGAAGCCAAAAATGCATCAGGCACTAAACGAGAAGATATTACCATCAGAGTACAAGGTACTGCACCAAGCACTTTCAGCATGCTTTTTTAAAAATAGTATTTTATTCTAAGTGTCAGCAAATTATAACTCTGAACCTTTGATATTGCAGACACACCAGGAAAAGTTGGTGGACCAATACGATTCACAAACATCACTGGAGAAAAAGTCACATTATGGTGGGAGCCTCCAGCTAATGATGGCTGTGCTTCTATTTCTCACTACATAATTGAAAAACGTGAAACCAGCAGGATTGCTTGGGCATTAGTTGAAGATAAATGTGAAGCTTGCAGCTATACAGCACTTAAATTAATTAAGGGCAATGAGTATCAGTTCCGTGTCTCTGCAGTGAACAAATTTGGAGTTGGCAGACCATTGGAGTCTGATCCAGTTATCGCACAAATACCTTACAGTAAGTTTCCATCTCCTTCTGCACAAATACCCATGGAGTTACCATCTTGTCCTTCTAATGACGTTTTTCTTTGGTTTTAGCTCTCCCTGATGCACCAGGAACTCCAGAGCCTACCCATGTAACAGGAGACAGTATCACACTCACATGGGCAAGACCAGAGTCAGATGGTGGAAGCGAGATAAATGAGTACATTCTTGAAAGGAGAGAAAAGAAGAGCATGCGCTGGGTTAAAGTATCCAGCAAGAGGCCCATTACTGAGAACAGATACAGAGTAACTGGCCTTATTGAAGGCAATGAGTATGAGTTCCATGTCATGGCTGAAAACGCTGCAGGGGTTGGACCTCCAAGCGACGTTTCGAAGCTGATTAAATGCAGAGAACCAGTCAGCCCGCCAAGTGCTCCTAATGTTGTCAAGGTGACAGACACATCAAAAACTAGTGTAAGCTTAGAGTGGACAAAGCCAGTTTTTGATGGAGGCATGGAAATAATTGGGTACATCATTGAGATGTGCAAGGCTGATCTTGAAGCATGGCAGAAAGTCAATGCAGAGACTGTTATTGCTACTAAATATACTGTTGTTGATTTGGAGGCAGGAGAACACTATAAATTCAGAGTTAGTGCTGTCAATGGTGCTGGCAGAGGAGAAAGTTGCGAAGTTCCTGCTTCAGTCCAAACTGTGGACAGGCTTTCTGCACCTGAACTTGACATTGATGCAAACTTCAAGCAGACTCATATTGTAAGAGCAGGTGCAAGCATTCGTCTGTTTATTGCTTTCTCTGGAAGGCCAGTTCCTACTGCGGTGTGGTCCAAAGCAGATGCTAATCTTAGTTTGCGTGCTGACATTCAAACAACTGATTCATTCAGCACTTTGACTGTAGAGGAATGCAATAGAAATGATGCTGGCAAGTATGTCTTTACTGTGGAAAACAACAGTGGAAGCAAGTCTATTACATTTACTGTCAAGGTTTTGGACACACCTGGTCCACCAGGTCCTATTACCTTTAAAGATGTGACTCGAACATCTATTACTTTAATGTGGGATGCTCCTGTTCTGGACGGAGGTTCTCGTATCCACCACTATGTTGTGGAAAAACGTGAAGCAAGTCGTCGTAGCTGGCAAGTAGTGAGTTCAAAATGCACTCGGCAAATCTTTAAGGTCACAGATCTAGCAGAAGGTATGCCGTATTACTACCGAGTATCAGCAGAAAATGAATATGGTGTAGGTGAACCCTGTGAATTAACAGAACCAGTTGTGGCCACAGAAGAACCTGCTCCACCTAAGAGACTAGATATTGTTGATACAACCAAATCTTCTGTAGTTTTAGCTTGGCTTAAACCTGATCATGATGGTGGTAGCCGTATTACTGGATACCTTCTTGAAATGAGACAAAAAGGATCTGACTCCTGGACTGGAGCTGGACAAACCAAGCAACTTACTTTCACCATTGAAGGCCTTGTGGAGAACACAGAATATGAGTTCCGGGTGAAGGCAAAGAATGATGCTGGCTACAGTGAGCCAAGAGAAGCTTTCTCTTCTGTTATTGTTAAGGAGCCACAGATTGAACCAACAGCAGATCTCAGCGACATAAGCAGACAGCTTATAACATGCAAGGCTGGAAGCACCTTTACTATTGATATACCAATCAGTGGGCGCCCAGCTCCAAAAGTGACTTGGAAACTTGAGGAGATGAGGCTGAAGGAAACTGAAAGAGTGACCATCAAGACAACAAAAGACCGAACCACGCTGACTGTAAAAGACAGTATGAGAGGTGACTCTGGTAAATACTACCTTACACTTGAGAACACTGCTGGTGTGAAAACGTTTACTGTCACAGTGGTAGTCATAGGAAGGCCAGGTCCTGTCACAGGCCCAATTGAAATATCGTCTGTATCTGCTGAGTCCTGTGTGTTGACCTGGAAAGAACCTGAAGATGATGGTGGCAGTGACATTACAAACTACATTGTAGAGAAACGTGAATCTGGCACAACAGCATGGCAGCTGGTGAACTCCAGTGTGAAACGCACACAGATCAAAGTCAGTCATCTCACAAAATATCAAGAGTACAGTTTCCGAGTGAGCTCAGAAAATAGATTTGGTGTCAGCAAGCCAGTTGAATCAAAAACAGTAGTTGCTGAGCATCCATTTGGTAAGTGAAACACTTCTAAATTTGTTCTTTTCTTCTGACTAAGGTATTTAGAGTTACTAACATTTTCCTCCCCACCTTTTTCATGTCTAGTCCCACCAAGCCCACCCTCAAGGCCAGAAGTCTATTCTGTGTCTGCAAGTGCCATGGCCATTCGCTGGGAGGAACCCTATCATGATGGCGGCAGCAAAGTCATTGGATATTGGGTGGAAAAGAAGGAGCGCAACACCATCCTTTGGGTGAAGGAGAACAAAGTACCATGCTGTGACTGCAACTATAAAGTCACAGGGTTGGTGGAAGGCCTAGAATATCAATTCAGAACCTATGCTCTAAATGCTGCAGGTGTTAGCAAAGCTAGTGAAGCTTCCAGACCTGTAGTGGCTCAAAATCCAGTTGGTAAGTATTACTTTTAGAGTTATGTTGTTACTTAAGCTAAAATAGGATTGCATTTCTCATTTTTTCTGCTTTATTCCTCCAGATCCACCAGGAAGACCAGAAGTAACAGATGTCACCAGATCTACAGTGTCACTGAGCTGGTCACCTCCACTTTATGATGGTGGAAGCAAAATAATCGGATATATTGTTGAGCGCAAACCATATAACGAATCTGGTGATGGACGTTGGCTGAAATGCAATTATACCATTGTCTCAGAAAACTTTTTTACTGTGACAGCTCTTAGTGAAGATGAAGCCTATGAATTCCGTGTACTAGCAAAGAATGCTGCTGGTGTGATTAGCAAAGGATCTGAATCAACTGGTGCTGTCATTTGCAAAGATGAATACAGTAAGGAATATTTACTTGGAACTTTTAGAAACATGATGTTCTATTTTTAGTACTGTCATGTAATTTTTTTCCAAATCTCTTTTTCCAGCACCACCAAAGGCTGAACTTGATGCCAGACTGCAGGGAGAAGTTCTGAGCATTAGGGCTGGATCAGATCTTGTTCTTGATGCAGCCGTTGGTGGAAAACCAGAACCAAAAGTCTTCTGGTCCAAAGGTGACAGGGAACTGGAGCTATGTGAAAAGATATCTCTGCAATATACCAGCAAACGAGCTATTGCAATTATCAAGTTCTGTGACAGAAGTGATAGTGGAAAATATACCCTGACAGTTAAAAATGCCAGTGGGATGAAACAAATTTCTGTTGTTGTCAAAGTGCTTGGTATGTATCCCATGATTAGTATTAATACTTAGTATACTGAAAAAAATCAGCATTCTTTTAAATGAGAAGCTTTTCCTTAGCCACTAATGACAGTATTTATTTTGATTCCTACACAGATTCACCAGGTCCATGTGCAGGCAAAATCACAGTTAGCAGAGTAACAGAGGAGAAATGTACTCTGGCATGGAACATTCCTGAGGAAGATGGAGGTGCAGAAATCACTCACTACATCATAGAAAGGCGTGAAACCAGCAGACTTCATTGGGTTATTGTTGAGGCTGAATGCCAGACTTTATCAACTGTGGTAACAAAACTTATTAAAAATAATGAATACATTTTCCGTGTGAGAGCTGTCAACAAATATGGACCAGGTGTTCCACTTGAATCAGAAACTGTGATTGCCAGGAATGCTTTCAGTGAGTATTACTACCTTCCATTCTGCATCAGAATTTGTTGAATAATTCTCATGGATAAACAATGTGTTGAACAATCTTTTTTTCTCCTCACCTTTATAAAATAGCTATTCCAACACAGCCTGGTGCTCCTGAAGAAGTGACCGTTGGCAAGGAGCATATCATTATTCAGTGGTCGAAACCAGAATCGGATGGTGGCAGTGAGATTAAGGACTATCTTGTGGACAAACGAGAAAGGAAGAGTCTGCGCTGGACACGAGTGAATAGAGATTATACCATTTATGACACCAGACTGAAAGTCACTGGTCTCATGGAAGGGGGCCAGTACCAGTTCCGTGTCACTGCAGTGAATGCTGCTGGAAACAGTGAACCTAGCGAAGCTTCACAATACATATTATGTAAAGAACCATCATGTAAGTTTCTATATTTAAAACATGTTTTGATGTTTATTTTTAATAATGGAGCATTAACTCACATTGACACTTTAACTAAGAAAGCCATAACCACACATAAACTCACTGAACTAGATAGTATTGGAATAACTTAAAAACAGTTACAGTTCATATTAAATGTATTTCCTAGAATTAGCTGTCTGGAAATTGGTTTTGACTGTAAAATGTTTTCTGTACCAATATAAAATGCATTTTCTTTTTTTTCAAAGACACTCCTGCATCACCTTCAGTTCCAAGAGTTGTGGATACTACAATGCACAGCATCAGTTTAGCATGGTCAAAGCCCACATATGATGGTGGTGCTGACCTCTTAGGCTACGTTCTTGAAATGAAAGAAGAAGGTAGTGAACAGTGGTATCGAGCACATACAGCCGCCACTCTGAGGAATGCTGAGTTCACCGTGACTGGTCTTAAAACAAACCAGAAATACCAATTCCGAGTTGCTGCAACAAATGTGAATGGTATGAGTGAATTTAGTGAATCATCAGCAGAAATAGAACCTGTGGAAAGAATAGGTAATTTGAAAACCTAATATATATTTTAATGAACCCATATTTTCCTTTAGGACTTTTATAAGATTAACTAATTCCATACTTCTTATACTTTTCATCAGAAACACCTGAACTTGAGCTTGCTGATGATCTGAAGAAGACAGTTACAGTCAGAGCTGGTGGTTCCCTGCGCCTAATGGTCTCTGTATCTGGCAGACCTGCTCCTGTAATCACATGGAGCAAGCAGGGTGTTGACCTTGTGAGTCGAGGCATTATTGATACTACAGACAGCTACACTCTGCTTATTGTGGATAAAGTTAATCGGTATGATGCTGGAAAATACATCATTGAGGCTGAAAATCAATCAGGAAAAAAATCTGCAACTATTTCTGTGAAAGTGTATGGTAAGTACTGCTACAATTGTATATGAGCATTACAGTACTCTGCATGCTCATTGCTCAGAAATAAGTGTCATTCATTTCCAAATACATAATTTCTGGAGCTGTGGTAGTTTATAAATCAAATCCCAGCATTTTTGTTTTATGCAGAAGTAATCATTGACTGTAAAATGAAAGGATCCAAAAAGGGGAAAAAAAAATCTTGTTTGCTTGTTTGTTTTAGACACACCTGGTCCACCACCTGCAGTGAGAGTTAAGGAAGTATCAAAAGATTCTGTGACACTTACTTGGGACATTCCAGTCATTGATGGTGGAGCCCCAGTCAACAATTACATAATTGAGAAACGTGAAGCTTCCATGAGAGCTTACAAGACAGTCACTACCAAATGCAGCAAGACATTTTACAGAGTTGCTGGACTTCTGGAAGGAGCTTTGTATTATTTCAGAGTACTACCAGAAAATATTTACGGCATTGGTGAAGGCTGTGAAACATCTGATGCAGTACTGGTATCTGATGTCCCCATGGTACCACAAAAACTTGAAGTGATTGACACCACTAAATCAACTGTTACACTTGCCTGGGAGAAGCCACTGCATGATGGTGGCAGCAGATTGACTGGCTATGTCATCGAGGCCAGCAAAGCTGGAACAGAAAGATGGTTGAAGGTAGTGACATTGAAGCCTACTGTGTTCGAGCATACCATTATCTCTCTCAATGAAGGTGAACAGTACTTGTTCAGGGTCAGAGCACAGAATCAGAAGGGCGTGTCAGAACCACGTGAGATTGTCACAGCAGTGACAGTTCAAGACCGAAAAGGTAGGTATCTACTGTTCAAAACAATAGGGTCAAGCTTACACCAAAAGAATGTGATAGGTACAAAACAGGTATTTAAAATATCAATTATTTGGTTTCCTTAGTTCTACCAACAATTGACTTCAGTGGAATACCTCAGAAGACAATCCATGTACCTGCTGGCAAGCCCATTGAATTAGCCATTCCAATTGAAGGACGACCACCTCCAACTGCATCTTGGTTCTTTGCTGGTTCTAAACTAAAAGAATCAGAACGCATCAAAATGGAGACTTCTGCCAAAATGGCCAAACTAACTGTGCGTGAGACCACCATACATGACACAGGGGAGTATACACTTGAA